>NC_057862.1:660979307-661317043 GCF_019393635.1 Dromiciops gliroides | reverse complement strand
GGAACAAAATAAACTTTGTTAGCAAAAGAAAGAGACCCTTCATAGATGTTTTTCTACTGGTTTTGGTTGGCTTTCCCAACATTATATTTTGGGCAGATGAGGATTCTACTTTGGACATGATGAGTTTGAGATGCTTATGGGATATGTAGGAAGAGATATAGCTGGGGCCTCCAATAAGCAGGTAGTTAGAGCTGTGGGACTTAAGAGAGATGAGGGCTGGATATTTAGATTTGGGATTCATCTGTGTAAAGATAGATGAATTCATGGGATCTCCTATTCACGGAGAGAACTTACAGGGAAGGGAGTTAAGGTATGGTATACTTTTGCAAGGGGGCCAGAACATGAATGACAAAATTTCAAATGATACTAAGAAGGGTCTGTCTCTTGCTCACCAGATCTTTTCTTGTTTTAATAATAGCTAACATTTATATAGTGCTTTGGAATTTGTAAAGTGCTTTACTTGTGTAATCTCAATTGATTCTCACAACAATTCTGAGGTAGGTGCTATTACTATCCCCATTTTACAGATAAGGAAACTGATTGGTTAAGTGACTTGCCCAGGACCCACAGATACTACATATCTAAGGTATGATTTGAATTAAGTTCTTCCTGACTCCGGGCCCAGAAACCTATACAATATACCACTTAGGACATTCTTTTGCTAACACTGGTGTCTCTGACCTCATTTGGTTGGTGTTGATTTATTTAGCAGAGAAAAATAGTCAAAAACATTCACATGATACAAGTGTAAGATGTTGATAAGGGGAGTTTCCCCTATCAACTCAATGAACTCATAAGGTTTCCATTGTCTGGGATCTTGGATTGTCCATGTCTTCTTCAAGATTACTGATATATTCATTGGTCCCTTGCTAAGAGGACAAAAACAACTCCTAATTAAGTCTCAGGACCTGATATTGTTCTAAAATGAATTGGTTTGGAGCCACTCATTGACATCCCCCAGGGGATGGGTTTCAGTGACTAGGTTGCCCCCAAGATAAGTGGGCACTCTCTCAGGAGGATAGATTGTGTTGGAAGAACTTACCCTTTTGTAGGGACATATTAAAAATGAGCTGATATTTGTTCAGGCCTTTTTGGTTTCTGCTTTGGCTCTTGTACTTCTACCAACACCACCACAAAACATTCTGAGAATGTCTGAAGAGGGCAAGGAGTAGAGAAAGGATTTCTTCCTTCCCAGACTCAGTCATAGCTGCCTTAGAGCAGAAGCATAATGGTTAGCCCATGTAGATCAAAAAGGGATTTTATAGAGAATGTTCCTGAATATCAACTTCCTTCATGGTCTCCACAGCTCTGGAAGGTACTTTCCTACAAATATTACTGGTATCAGTAGGGAGAATTAAACACGAATAGGGGTCATTAGGAGAGAAAGACAGATACCTAAAGAGCACCCATGGTCAGGTCACACATGTAATTGTACAGGGCTACAGAGTTGGTAGTGTCCTTATACTGCTCTTACTTACCTTGTTCTCACACTCTCTGCCCACCAATGCCCTAATGATCATTCCTGTAGACTTCTTGGCTGCAGTATCCATGCCTACAGCTTCAAGTTCAGTTGAAATCCTTGGTTGTTTAATGTTGCAAGTAGGAAACTGCATAGCATTCATATGTATTCTTTACTCCCTTCTCCCAGGATTAGGAAGCATCTAGAAATCTTTCCTAAGAAAATCCAATTCCTGAACATTTCAAACTTAGGAGCTTTTCAACTTGAAATTACTCATGTGGCAATTCCCAAAGCTGGTACTGTCTTAGAATTCTCCTTTATCTACCTGAAGGTGAAATTACTCAAAAGAAAGGAGGTTGGGGTCACACAGGAAGCAATATTTTTCAATTTCCTTAATAGGCAGCATGCAAATAGAAGATTCACATGTCATTTTGTATGTTATCTATTATATGTCATGTCCTTTGTCCTCAAAGATAGGCTATAAGAGCTACATGAAGTCAAGCACCATGTTTTATTTAATCTGACCTAATACCTGAGGATTACCAAATATGAGAACATAGTCATTCTTTCTCAAGGCAACTAACACTAATGATAAAATCTGACTGCTCAACTCTCCAGTGTTGAATAAATTATTTCACTTAATGTCAATGGATTAATGTTAACTTGGAAAAAAATGTCTCATGTAGAATCTCTGGAATTTATACTGAATCCCGTGCTGCTTAACATTTCAATAATGGCTTAGAAAAAAATATATATATATATTAAATGTTTATCAAACTTAGAGCTGATACATACCTTAAAAGGATAGGAAACACAATGGATCACAAGATTTTTAAAGATCCTGATCTGCTAGAACATTGGACCAAATTGAATATTATGAATACTAAATAATAAGTATTTAAGTACATGGAAAGACAGAAAATCATCTGAAAAAGACCCATGGAATTTAGTTGTTGACATTCTCAAAAGGAGTCAAATAAGTTAAAAGAGAAGCCAAAATGCATTCCATTTTAGGCTTCATTAAGAGACACATACTACCTGGAATGATGGAGATGATTATTATGGTACATTGTGCCCTCTCAGACCACATCTAGAATTCTGTCAGATAAAAAATGGATTGGGGGGGAGTGCAGCTAGGTGGTGCAGTGGATAGAGCACTGGCCCTGGAGTCAGGAGGACCTGAGTTCAAATCCAGCCTCAGACACTTGAAACTTACTAGTTGTGTGACCCTGGGCAAGTCACTTAACCCTCAGTGCCCTGCAAAAAAAAGAAAAAATGGATTGGATGGTCTCTGACTCCTCCTGATATTGAAATTCTCCCATTCTGTGACATCTTCTTAAGAAACCCCTCCATTATTGAATCTGAAGTAAATATTCCAGTATGAAGTCTTGCATAAACAAATTCATTCATGGAAACTTGCCGCTATTAATTATCTGATGGTATTTAAGTCCTTCCCTCTAACAGAAGCTTTCAGAAAACATTCCCTGTGAAGACCTATCTTGTATAAAGGTATGATAGCTTGAATACATTCTCACATTCATTATATTCAAGAATTTTCCCTCTCTGGTATGAAGTCTTCTGGGATCCTAACGGTTTTCTACTCAGTCTGAAAGTTTGTCTGTTTATTCAATTAAATGACTTTTCAGAATGAAAGTTTTGATGTCAATGAAGTCTGCTTTCATATAAAGCCTTTTCCTCATTGTTGTTGAGTTGTTTTTCAGTTGTCTGACTCTTCATGAGGGCATTTGGGGTTTTCTTGGCAAAGATAAGGATAGATTTATTTCCCAGCATACTTTACAGATGAGGAAACCGAAGCAAACAGGGTTAAGTGACTTGCCCAGGGTCACACAGCTATTAAGTGTCTGATACCAGGTTCAAACTCAGAAAGATAAGTTTTCCTGACTTCAGACCCTGTAACCTAGCTCCTTTTTCCCCATTGCATACATTCAAAGTGCATCTCACTATCATTGTATCATATCCCTTAAAGTTCCCACATTATTCAAAAGCTTTTCCATATGCATTACAGCAAAAAGGTTTCTCTCAACTTTGAGTTTTTCTGTATCATAAGACTTCTCTTCTGGTGAATGTCTTCCATACATTCATTACATTTCTAAGGTTTTTTTCCAGTATGACTTCTCTAACATAAGGTTTCACGCACACGACATCACTTTTCCCCATATTTATTACATTAAAACGGTTTCTCTTCAGAATAAATTACTTTATGTATATCAAGGTGAGAATTATATTCTTAGGGCTTCTTTCCAGAATGTTTTTTTAATGTCATAACAGTTGTTGATTAGTAATAAAGGCTTTATCGGGGGTGGCTAGGTGGCGCAGTGGATAGAGCACCGGCCCTGGAGTCAGGAGTACCTGAATTCAAATCCGGCCTCAGACACTTAATACTTACTAGCTGTGTGACCCTCGGCAAGTTACTTAACCCCAATTGCCTCACTAAAAAAAAAAAAAAAAAAGTAATAAAGGCTTTATCACATTCAGTACATGTATGGGGCTTTTCTCCAGTATGGATCCTTTGATGTACTATGAGGACTGACTTTTGCCTGAAGGATTTGCCACATTAATTACATTTATAGGGTTTCTTTCCAGTATGGATACTTCAATGATGTGATAGCTGTTGATTGGTCATGAAGGCTTTATCACATTCACTGCATTTATAATGCTTCTCTTCAGTATGGATTTTTTGATGTTAAGTTAGATAGCTATTACTCAAGAAGGCTTTTCCCATTTATTACATTCACAAGGCTTCTCACCAGTATGGATTCTTTTATGTTCAGTAAAGTAGCTATTACTACTGAAGGTTTTATGACATTCATTACATTTATAGGGTTTCTCTCCGGTATGGACACATTGATGTCTTGATAGCTGCTGATTACTGATAAAGGCTTTCTCACACTCATTACATTTATAGGGCATCTCTTCAGTATGGATTATTTTGTGTCTAACTAGGCAGCTATTATTAATGAAGGCTTTATCATATTCATTACATTTATAAGGTTTCTCTCCAGTATGGATTTTTTTTGATGTTGGATTGGCTTTTCCACATTGGTTACATTTATAGGGTTTCTCTCTAGTATGAACTCTCTTATGTTCAATGAAGCATCGATAATTGAGAAAGGCTTTCTCACACTCATTACATTTGTGGACTTCCCCAGTGTGAATTCTTTGATGTTGAATTAGGTAGCTTTTACTACTAAAGGTTTTCCCACATTTGTTACATTTATAGTGCTTACATGGAGCTTTATGTTCAATGAGGTAGCTATTACTGCTGAAGACTTTATCACATTTATTACATTTATAGGGCTTTTCTGCAGCATGGATTCCTTGATGTTGAATTAGGCAGTTATTACTGTTGAAGGCTTTCTCACATTTATTGCATTTATAAGATTTCTTTTTATTACAGATTCTTTGATGTTGAGTTAGGTATGTACTGCTATTAAAGGTTTTTTACATGCATTACATTTATAAAGTTTCTCTCCAGTACAGATTCTCTGATGTTCAATGAGGTAGCAATTACTGCTGAAGACTTTTTGACACTCGTTACATTTAGAGGACTTCTCTCCAATATGGATTCTTTGGTGTTAAGTACCTATGACTGTTGAAGGTTTTCCTACATTCATTATATTTGTGGAGTACTTCAGTATGACTTGTTTTGATGCTGAATTAGGTAGCTATTACTGCTAAAGGGTTTCCCACATTCATTACATTAATAGATGTAATCTCCAATATGGATTTTTTGATGTTGAATTAGGTAGCTATTACTTCTGTAGGTTTTTCCACATTCATTACATTTATAAGAATTCTCTTGACTATGGATTATTTTATGTTGCTTGCACTTTTGTCTATGTGTCTTATGTTTAAGAAGAAAAACTGGAGCAGGAAGAGGGGAGGAGGAAGTATCAATCATTGATCTCGGTGATGAAAATAAGGTTACTCTAGAAAATAATAAAATACTGAACAAGAGAAATATCAATTTTGGGTGGCAGCTGGGTGGCATAGTGGATAGGGTGCTGGCCCTGGATTCAGAAGGATCTGAGGTTAAATCCAATCTCAGACACTTGACACTTACTAGCTGTGTGACCCTAGGTAAGTCACTTAGCCCTCATTGCCCCGCAAAAAAATAAAAGTAAAATAAGGTTACTAAGTTTTACATTGTCTCAATCAAGGAGATGATAAGTCCTTTGCAAGAGGTATAACAAGCTTTCCTAAGAAGGAAATGAAGTTCAAGGTAGCTGAGAAAATAACAATAGAACACTTAGTAACGTAGTAATTCATGACTGGCTGAATTATGAGAAAAGACAAACAGGTTAATGCTAGAAAATTCAGACTGTTGAATCTAAAGTTGATCTTTCATTTCCTATTTGTGAAAATTTAGAAAAGTATGAGGAGCCAGGGATGACACCTACATTACAAGTCTGGGTGACTGAGAAGATAGTGATGCCCTCAACAATAACAAGGAAGGCTGGAAAGGGAGAGGATTTAGGGGAGGAAATGAGTTTAGCTTTGGGCATGCTGAATTTAAGATGTCTAAAGAATAACCAGTTCAGAATGTCCACCAGGCAGGTGAAGATGTGAGACCAAAGATCAGCAGAGAGGTTAGGGCTAGATAAATAGATCTGAGAAATATTGGCATAGAGATGATAACTGAATTCATGTGAGCTGATAAGATGACAAGTGAAATGGCAGAGAGAGAGAGAAGAGGAGAGGGCCCCAGGATAGTCTTTAATGGGTGTGAACTGTGTAAAAATCCAGCAAAGGAGACTGAGAAGGAATGGTCAGACAGGCAGAATCACAACAGAATAATGCTACAGAAACATACTGAGAATATCAAGAGGAAATGTAGGAATAGTTCTTAAAAGAAGAATGGAAGCCAACAATAATCATGTAAAAATAATTAGAAATATTGAAGTAACTCTGAGGTTCTACCTCATACCAATCACATTGGCCAAAGACAAAACAATGATTATTAGAAGTCCTATGAGAGGGCAGTCACACATTATTGTTCAAACTATGAACTGGACCAGCCATTTTGGAAATAATTTGGAATTCTGCTGCAAAAGTCACTAAACTGTGCATCCCCCTTAACTCATCAATAGGACTAATAGACTTATGCCAAAAAAATCAATTGGAGAGAATTCACATGTACAAAAATATTTTGGGGGGGTAGGGCAATGAGGGTTAAATGACTTGCCCAGGGTAACACAGCTAATAAGTGTCAAGTATCTGAGGCCAAATTTTTTTTTTTTTTTTTTAGTGAGGCAATTGGGGTTAAGTGACTTGCCCAGGGTCACACAGCTAGTAAGTGTTAAGTGTCTGAGGCCGGATTTGAACTCAGGTACTCCTGACTCCAGGGCCGGTGCTCTATCCACTGTGCCACCTAGCTGCCCCTGAGGCCAAATTTGAACTCAAGTCCTCCTGAATCCAGGGCTGGTGCTTTATCCACTGCACCACCTAGCTACCCCACAAAAACATTTCTAACAGGATTCTGTTATGGGAAAGAACTAAAACCTAAGAGGAAATGGTTAACCAAATTATAGTATATGAATTTTATGGAACAAATGACCAATGGTACAGTTTCAGAGAAACCTAGAAAGACTTGTAGCAAATAAAGTGAGCAGAACCAGGAGATCCATTTATATAGTAACATTATAAAAGATTTTTTTTTTTTTTTTTGCGGGGCAATGGGGGTTAAGTGGCTTGCCCAGGGTCACACAGCTAGTGTCAAGTGTCTGAGGCCGGATTTGAACTCAGGTACGCCTGAATCCAGGGCCAGTGCTCTATCCACTGCGCCACCTAGCTGCCTCAAGAAAAAGAATTTTTAAAAGACCTAACCACTAGGATCAATGCAGTGAACAACCATGGCTCCAGAGAAGAAGCAAGTTGTATGTTGTGTAGATTTGTGGATGAACATACATACATCTTTCTGTTCTCCTTTGTATAGAGAAATAGCCACTTTATTCGATGTTTGTTAAATTAAGAATTAAACAAACTGATGTTTTGCATATGTTTTTTTTTAAAGAAAGCTGGTTGTAAAGAGAGTTTTAGTTTCATATAAAATGCACTTTCTGTGTTCTTTACATACACAAATGTCTGCACTAATTGGTGTCTGTAGAGTACAGAATAATAATAACAGTAACAACAACAAAAAAAGCCAGGAGAGAGGGGGGTATAATTTCTCATGAAGTCTTATGGATCTAAGCAGCATCACCGGGGATGCTGAAAGTGGAGGCTGCCAATGGAACATTTACCCAGTTTATGATTTGTGAAATTGAGGCATCAAGACTGCCATACTGGAAGGGTGGAGCCTAGTTTGTTTGCACTATGCAGTTAGGGATACAAACATCTCTCTCTGGACTAGAGGTAGACATGCACATTAAGGAATGTGGGCTTTGAAAAGGGTAAAAATAAGAAACAGACTCTGTGCATTGATTTGTAAGCGGATCCATACTCTTCTGGTCTATGCCAAGAAGCAGTGGGAAAACCCCATATACGTGAAAGACATGATTATCATCTGAATTCAAGAACTTGGAGATTGAGAAAAACACAAAATTCCACCAACTCATCATTCATATGAGTATGGGTATTTGAGTTGGAAAAGGTGATTAACATTATGTGTTACTGCTGAAGGACTCATGAAACTTAGGATGAAAGCAAATGAGAGTCAGTCAATAGAATACAAAGGAAAATGTAGGACACATCGTCCCCTAGAACTGATGGCCATCATATGAATACTGGCCTTTTAGGGCAAAGTTTATATTCTAATCAATGAAACGAATTACTTCCTTTTTAACTGCAGTGAGGACATCAAGATTAGGATGCACAAAATATAGGAAAAGGCAGCCATCCTCCATGTAATTGTCATGGCAGAGATGTGCAACTGGTGCCCCTGGATATCACAGAGAATGGCCAGTGGGAAGGTAGGGACCCACTGGGAAGTTTATCTTTCAAGCCTTGATGATAATTGTATTTTAGCTACCGTTACCTAACTTAGGGATGTATCTTCTGTGCCTGAAGGCAGAGATACAATGTAGTAACTGGGACTGGATGATATTAGTAGTTAGATGGTGATTTGTCCATGCATAAGTAAGACATAAGGTGAACTATGGTAGACTTTAATGAGTTTATACTGAAACCACTAAATAAGTCCTTGACTGTTGTGCAGAAAGATAGAAGGAGGAAGTACCCCAAGGTCAGCAGGCATGGTAAGAATCTATTTAGAAGGAAGTAGGAAGACAAGGGTGAAGGAAAGGAGTGCAATTTAGAAAAACAAGAGACAAAGAGAGAAAGGCTAAAGTCCTGGGTCATAGAACAAAAAAAAATGGAATCCTAAGTCAAGTAGCCTGGTTTTCATAATTTTCCTAATCAACCCAGGATAATGAGGTACTGAGCTTTAGAAGACAAAAGCAGTCATTGGAGAAGGAGTTTCTTTCTGTTCAAACCTGGAGAGATTCTCGATTTTATGTGGGCTACTGCCATTGGGAAAATGGACAAAGACACTTGGAGGAACTGGGAGTTCCACCCAACTTTCATTATGAATCCTAAGATGAAGTTAGTAAAGATAAAATTAGTTCGGGGGCAGCTAGGTGGCACAGTAGATAAAGCACCAACCCTGGATTCAGGATGACCTGAGTTCGAATCCAGCCGCAGACACTTGATACTAGCTGTGTGACCCTGGGCAAGTCACTTAACCCTCACTGCCCCCCCCCAAATTAAAAAAAGATGAAATGAGTTTAACTATACTCTCAGCATTCCTTCAAGCCAAGTCTTGAACCTAAGGTCTCTCAGGGCAAGTTCAAGGAGGAAAAGTGATGAATTTAAGATAGAAAGGCTGTTACTACTAGCTGAGGGACTACAGTTAGTCAAAAATACGCTGAGTTGCATTTAGGTTAATCATCTATGAAATCAGAATATGATAATATTATCACTATTCACTCACAGGTTGGGAAAGCATACCATAAAACATGGAGAGTTCTAGGTCCTATCATTGAAGGAAATGGTCATTTAAAAAATATTTTTCATGGAGCAGTAGGAATAGAAAAACATATTATAGCACTTCAGGACAGCACTTCTCCTGACCATATAAAATGGAGCAAAAAAGTATAGACTTTGTATTTATTTGTGGGGTGTGATAATGAATGGAGATCATTAGAAGAAAGACAAAACAGGTAATAAGAACAAGCAATAGGTTTGGATCTTTTCAATAGAAGTCAGACCATCTCTGAAATCAGGAGGAAAGGAAACTTTGAAGGGGCTGAAGATGCAAGAAGAGGAGAAAATAATTACAGGAAAAGGCCCAAAAGGATGAGAAGCAGAGTATAATTGTAGAGGGGTTAGCATCATACACACACACACACACACACACACACACACACAATTTCTCTGGGGCTGGGAGGAAATATCAGGGAATAATCAGAGAGATCAGGAAAGTGATTACTTCAAGTGAAAAATGAGGAAAGAGGGACAGACACAATTTTCCTCCAGATGTCTGAGGGTCTTTTATGATCACTCCTAGTCCAAGCAGTTAAAGGTAAGGTACCCTTGCTGACCAGTGGGGCAGCTGCTTGCAATCATACCTATCTGCTTGATTTTTGTTCATTCACCCACATAAATACTTTTGGGGATTTCTCCCTCAGGCAGCCCTGGTACTTCTCTTTTCTCCAATTGAGAGATCAGAGCTAGTTTGGAAACTGGAAGTCCTGCTTATGGGGAAATCATTGGAAAAATGCTAAGAATGAAGAGACATCTAAGAAAATAATCTTGGCTCTTTCTCTTTAGAGAATAGAAGGCAAGGTAGGAAAAACCTCTGAAGGATGCTCTAAGTAATGGTTCAGTACCATATAGCATGGTGGATAATCGACAGGGTCTGATTTGGTTTCAAAGACAATTGACTTTAATGCATCCCCAACTAAGATCAGAGAAATTTTCCATGTCTTCAAGAAACTACAGTAAGACTTAAGTAGAGAAATTTTTTTACCTTGAGCATGAAGTAGGGAAGTTGTAGCCTTGGGACAGGACAATAAAGTTGTTGCTTTCTAGTTGTATAGACAGTCATCTGGAAAACAGAAGTGGAGACACTGTATCTTTACAGCAAAGGATATAGGAAGGAGCCTTTCTACATTATATGTATCCATGAGACTATCTCTACACACCAAGTCAGAATTTAGAAAATCTTTTGAGACATCCTACAACCTTTAGGAAATAAGAACATAAAGACACCCCAATGGCCAGACCATTTCTTTTTTTTTTTTTTTTGTGGGGCAATGAGGGTTAAATGACTTGCCCAGGTCACACAGCTAGTAAGTGTCAAGTGTCAGAGACTGGATTGAACTCAGGTCTTCCTGAATCCAAGGCCGGTGCTTTATCCACTGAGCCATCTAGCTGCCCCTGGCCAGATAAGATGAAAAGCTTTCCTTACCATGCAAGAGAAAGTTCTCATAGTTTTCCTGCATTACATCACTGAACAGATCCTACTGAGCAGGTTCCAACAGCTGCTATTCCTCCTGGCTAAAATTCACTGTCACATCTTGGAATGTTAGGACCTTCTGAAATATCAAAAATAAATAAATAAATAAATAGATATTCCTGCTCACCTGAAGACTATCTCTCCCAAAGAGTATGAAGTAGGTATGAAGTTGCTGGAGCCTAAAGTGAGAGTTTCCAACAGCATTAAGGATTTGAAGTACTCCATGTCAAATATTTCTTCAAAATCTACTTGCTAGGGGCAGCTACGCAGCACACTGGATAAAGCACTGGCCCTGGAGTCAGGAGGACCTGAGTTCAAATCCAACCTCAGGTACTTGACACTAGCTGTGTGACCCTGGGCAAGTCACTTAACCCTAATTGCCCAACCCCCCCAAAAAAAAAACCCAAAAAATACCTGCTACTTGCTACATGTTACTTCTGTAACGATTTGAATGATGCCACCTGCTGGAGACTTACTGTAGAAAAGCTCCACCATGAAGTGAAGGTCTTTGAGAGCAATACCATGCGTCTTTTCTTTGGGGTCAGGAAACGACGTTTGCTTGTGGGAGGAAGAAGGGGGAGCCTGGTGCTCTGACTTGCTCTCTTTCCTGTGGACTCTGGCAGAGAGCAGAGCTAGGAATGCTCTCTCCCTTTAATAGATAGATGAATATAGGCCTTTTCTTCTCTCTTTACCAAATTCTTATTCTCCTTAATAAATGCTTAAAAGTCTAACTCTTGCTAAAGCTTATAATCAACTCAGAAGCAATTTAACAATTTCAGTTATAACAAGTATGGAGGGAATACAGAAGCATCATGATTAGACTACAGGATTCCAAAAAAGGGTTTGGCTAGGATGAGGACACCCAGATGTTACCATAAGATAGGGACTTACTATCCTGAGGGAAAAGAAGTCACTAGGTAGGGTCTTTTATCTGCTAGCTATCTGGGTTCAATTTGAAGTTCAGTCGAAGGACATTTTGCTCCTATTAATCCAGGGTTTCATAAAAAATACTTTTGGATAATAACGTACCTCCATAAAATCCAGGTGATCCATATATTCATTTAACATTCCCTACTTTTGGTCAAGGGGTCAATTTCAATGACCCCCGTAGACCAAGGAGCTTCTGTTTGGAACCTAACTTTTACAGGAACACCCTTTAATCTGGCAAAGGCATGGAGGTTCACTGTAATGATACATGAGGGATCCCTGTCACAGGGGTACTGATCCACAAATCAGAGTGGGATGACCAGGCTTCTGTCTGAGTAGTTATACAGAGCCAAGCAGGTGTATAGATTCAGGAAGGTTGTAGCCTAGGGATCTGAGAGGGTGTGGGGTCACATGAGAGGGACTGATCATTGTCAAATGGAAGGACAGAGCTGGCTGCAAAGAAAGCCCCCACAAATACCAAACTTAGTCCTACTGGTAGTAAAATTCAAAACCATAGGGTGACAAGGTGGATAGGACAGAGGGAAAGGCATAGAGTCTTTGGAGTGCTGGGTATTCTCAGCCTTTATCCAGTCTAATCTTGTGGTGCTGTCTCCTCTGAATGCTGTCTACTTCTCATCCTTGGGGTCCCAGGGTTGTGGTCTGTAGTAGCTGTCCCCTACTTAGGTCTTGGACAAACCGGAACAAAAGATTTTCACATGGCTAGGGCAGTCCAAACCATTTCAGCAGCCCTTTTCAAAGTAGCCAGGTCTCAGTTCTCAGGAGCGGTCTTAAGACAGTTTTTTTTTTTTTTAAGAGAATCTTTATGGACAAGTCAGTTACTATATAGACCCAATCATCTAGTTCAATTAATGTCTCTCCCGCTGATCACTAGAAATCAGGACAATTGATTGCATTCCAGAGTCCCACATTGATACTTACTTAAACCCTAAAAAAAAAAATTGACAGATAACCACATCCCTTAACTTCACATTCTCCCTTAAATCAAAATTCATGACTTCAATTATAGACGAGAAGGGGGTGGGGAGAGAGACCTAAGACTGAAAAGTTACAACAGCCTGGAAAACGATGATGTTAGCTATTTGGATACATGAATAATAAAATTCCACATTTCTAACTTGAGGTTATTGTCACTACCTGGTCTTAATCACATAGCAAACACAACTGGCTCCAAACTAAGCTCATGTTGTAAATTCAAGGAGCCCAGCTTTCTGGGTGGCTGACCAAGTACTATCTGGTTAACTATATACTTGACTTCTCCAAGGAAAGAGTAATCTCTAACTGACCCCAACAAGCTGATCAATGTATTTCTCCATGGTCATAGTGTCCCCCTCAGGGCCAGAGCATCCCTAACTGTACTCACCCCTACCAGGCTGCTACTACAAGAGTAAAAGAGAGCCCAGGGAAGAAGAGAGAGTCCGACCCTGAAGTGCCCAGGGATTTTATCCTCTTTTTGGTAGAGGCTGGTCACCATACATTAATCTGGGGGGGGGGGGAGGTCTCTGCAGATAAGGATGTCTTTAGGAAGGACCATAAATTCCCAAATAGCTCAAGGTCTGCTTCAAGACTATCATCCTGAAAATTTTTACTATTTGCACCTTACCAGTTTAGTCTCTGTCATCCCAAAGGATTTCTGATAAGTTAGACAAGGTTTTCATATAGCTCCTCTGGAAAATAGAGTTCTAACAAATCCAAATGATTTGTATATTCATTAATCACCTCATCGGTACATGAATTATTAAATTTTATATAGTCCCAAAGAAGAGATATTAGAATACATGTACTCTACTCCTTTGCAGAGATGGAAGGTAAATTGAGCATTGTAATTTCAGACTTTTTGGACATAATGTTCAATTTCACTGATTTTTTTCTTCCTCTTCTTCCTTTTTTTTTTTAATATTCTTTGTCTATGGGATAGGTCTCTGGTGGGGTGGGGGGAGGGAGGGAAGGGATGCTGCAAGTAATTTAGCCAATGTAAAAATAACAGATATAAAAAAAAACGTAAATGGCAGGCAAATATATCCCTAAGGGTTACAAACGTCCCAGATCTGGAGCCTGAAGGTCCACTTTTCACTGCATAAAAAGGCTACTTCTCCAGAAGATTCTTTTTGAGAAAACACAGATTTGCTTTTACAAATTTATAGTTGATTCAGCACTTTTATGAGAAGAGGGTGTGAGTGACAGACCAAGAGACTGGACACAAAAGAAGGGCGTGGTCTGGGAGCCCAGACTACAGGGCGGGGGAGAAGGGCGGAACCAAAAGGGGCGTGCACGCCTTCGCATCTGAATCCTACCCCTCCCCCACCTGAGAGGGCTCCTTTCGGGCCCCGCCCCCTCGCCTCTTCAGCTCCAGACCCGACCCTCCCCCAGGGTCTGGGGGTGAACTGGTGGGGGGCGCTATCAAGCTCTTTCTCTCTCCCCGACCCACCCCCCTTTCTAATTTCTTTTGACAGAGGAGATAACCAAGGTCCGGCTCAGACCCCGACCGCTGCCGCCTCCTCTGAGACCCACAACCCTGGGCCCAGGGAGGAGGGAACAGAGGACATGGACGAAGGGGAGCGGCAGAGACCCGTCCTACGCACGCGCACACGCACACGCACACGCATACGCATACGCGTACAGAGGCGTTCTCACGATTCTTCGCACTCACCGGCTGCAAATAATGGTTCGAATTGCGGATCCTCCTGAAACTGGGCCTGCGCACATTAAGAACCCCGCCGCTCCCCCACCCAATCAGGAATCAGAGACTCCGCGAGGTGGAAAACAGGAGAGGTCCGGGTGTGAACAAAGCAACTCACATGAATTCTGGGAAATGGAGTTTCAGCCAAGTGAAAGAGCTCACACCCTGGAATGCTGGGAAATGTAGTCGGAGGGCTACTTCAGCGCCCCTTCATTAATCTGCAGATGATCTGTGTCATTGGCCCTCTCCTTACCAACTGACCGCAGGGGGAAGAAGAGGTAGAAAGAAAAATGCCATTTAAAATAAAACTTCTACAGTAAAGAAATACATAGGGAAAATGTCTTGACGGAAAAGCCGGTTGTTAAAAGTTCGAGGCAACACGCTTTGCAGCCATTGGGAACGTACTTATTTGCAGAATTAAGTTGGCTACCATTCGTGATGAGGTAAATACGAACATTTCAATTTTTCCCTGAGGGAAGAAGGATGACAATAGACACTTGAAGTCATTTTAATCATTCAATACAGGAATTGTCCCCTTCTTTCCTTTCTATTTTCCTGCACATCCTCCAGAGTGACCAAAATGTAGCAAAAGAACAAAGGGGGAGAAGCAAATGGACTAGATAATCCATAAACTGCATCTATTTGGAAGCCTGCTACGATGATTCACCCTAAAACTACATAAATACAGGGCAGCGAGCTGGCGTAGTGGATAAGTCCAAGCATAGATCTCTGGGACGTTCCACTGTCAGTGGATAAAGCACCAGCCCTGGATTCAGGAGGACCTCTCTCCAAAGTTACTCATGATCTCTTAGTTGCCAAATCCTTTTCCATATCCTCATTCTCTTTGACTTCTCTGCAGCTTTTGACACTGTTGATCCTTTCTCCCTCTCCCCCCCCCCCCACTATCTTCTCTCTACGTTTTCAAGACATGGCTATCTCCTAGTTCTCTTCCTACCTCTCTGATCACTCTTTCTCAGTCTCCTTTGCTGGATGATCTTCCAGATAATGCCCTCTAACTGGGGGTGGCATAGTGGATAAACCACCAGCCCTGGAGTCAGGAGGACCTGAGTTCAAATCTGGTCTAGACACTTGAAACTTACTAGCTGTGTGACCTTGGGAAAGTCACTTAACCCTCATTGCCCAACATGAATGAATGAATAGATAGACAGACAGACAGACAGACAGACAGACAGACAGACAGACAGACAGACAGACAGACAGACAGACAGACAGATAGATAGATAGATAGATAGATAGATAGATAGATAGATAGATAGATAGATAGATAGATAAAGCAAGCCCTCTAACTGTAGGTATCCTTCAGGATTCTGTTCTGGGCCCTCTTCTCTTCCCCTTTTATACTGCTGTACCTGGTGATCTCACCAGCTGCCATGGATTCAATTATTATCGTTACGACGATGTTTCTCAAATTTACCTTTCTTGCCCTAATGTCTTTTGCATCTTCACCTGTCTTTCAGATATCTCAAATTGGATATCCAGTAGACTTCTTAAACTCAATGTGTCCAAAATGGAACTCATTATTTTTCCACCTGAATTCTCCCTCCCTCCTACCTTCTCTGTCGATGTCGAGGGCAACACTGTCCTCCCAGTCCTTTGGGCTCACAATCTAGAAGTCAATCCTGAATTCCTTCCCCTCTCTCTCACACCTCTTGTCCAAGCTGTTGCCAAGGCCTATTGATTTCACCTTTGCAACATCTCCAAAATATGCCCCTTCTCTTCTATGGCACTGCCACCATTCTGGTGCAGAACTTCTTTACCCAACTTATTGCAATAGCCCGGGGATTGGTCTGCCTACCTCAAGTCTTTTCCCACTCAAGTCCAAACTCCATTCACCCACTAAAGTGATTTTCCTAAAACACAGGTTAGATGATTACAGATGCATAGACACAGCCACACACACACACACAGTCCTCTAGTGGCCTCCAATGGCCACCAGAAGCAAATATAGGGTTAGCTTTCAAAGTCCTTCATAACCCACCCACCCCCTTTCACCTTTCCAGCCTTCTTATACCTGTGGCGTTTAAAATTATATGTGGTCGCCCTATTTCTGTTTCAAGTTTTAGGGAAACTTAGCTGGGGTTCCTAATATAGTGCTACCTATAAATTAGAGGCTTTAGCACCAGTTTGGAGCATTAAGCATTTATTAAAGCATATTAAATATTAGTAAAGAGAGAACACATGGCTAAGTTCAGAAGGGCCTATCTAGGAGACAGGAGAGTTAGAGTTCAACGTGGTTACCTCTTCCTCCAACTACCCTGCCAAAAGCACAGGCCGAGCGTACTCCTTTCCTCCCAGTCTGCAGGAGAGTCAGCCTTTCCACACTGCTCAAGGCTAATTGGCTAGCATCATTCAAATATATTGGTTTACTGACTTGAGGGTGGTCCATGAACAGAACATGATGAGGTCAGAGTTCAGAGAACAGACCCTCTGCAGAGCAAAGCTTTTCAGGTAGGTGGGGTCTTAAGTGAATTAACTTTAAGTTAGCTTTTAAGTTAACTTTAAGTGAGTTAATCAGCAAGGTCA
Source organism: Dromiciops gliroides (assembly GCF_019393635.1). Taxonomy (NCBI): domain Eukaryota; kingdom Metazoa; phylum Chordata; class Mammalia; order Microbiotheria; family Microbiotheriidae; genus Dromiciops; species Dromiciops gliroides. Next base: position 661,299,937 of record NC_057862.1, on the reverse strand, counting down.
ATCGACATTTCGTTTGAAATTCTCCTGACACTGGGCTGGCCTTAAGAAAGGTCAGACAAGGGCAGCTAGGTGGTGCAGTTGATAAAGCACTGGCCCTGGATTCAGGAGAACCTGAGTTCAAATCTGGCCTCAGACACTTGACACTTACTATTTGTGTGACCCTAGGCAAGTCACTTAACCCCCATTGCCTGGCCAAAAGAAAAAAGAAAGGTCAGGCAAGGCTCTCTGGGTTAGGCCCTCTTGTGAGGTCTCTGGGAGTCCCAAAACCCATTATTTTCTCACACACCTTACTTCCCAAACATCGTGGATCCAATGACCGTGGCTTCCCAGCAGTTCCATGAACAAGACACTCCATCTATCTGCTCTGGGCATTTTCTCTGGCTGTCCCCCATGCTTGGAATGCTCTCTTTCCTCTCCTGTGGCTACCAACTATTGTCCTTCCCATCTTCCTTTAGGTATCTCACCTCAGATACTTACTGGCTGTGTGACCCTGGGCAAATCACTTAACCCCTCCTTCATTCTGGTGCCTTACCTTTGTTAATTATGTTCTATTGATCCTGCTTATAGTTTGCTTTGCATATAGTTGTTTGCATGGTATCTCCCCCATTAAATTGAGGCTAGAGACTGTCCTTTGCCTCTTCTTCTATCCCTGGCACTTAGCATAGTTCCTGGCACATGGTAGGAGCTTAATAAATAGTTACATTCCACCCATGAACCTGGGATGTCCTCTCCCATCAATTCACAATGTGTCCTTGAGAGAAGAATAGACACAAATTTACAGGACCAGAGCAAGAAAGCACATGAGTGGGTGACACATGTGCCCCTGAGGCAAATCACAAAGCTGTTTGTAAGCCTTCATGTATTTGGGCTCCCCCAAAGACAGTCCAAAGATAGTAAGCACCCCAAGTCACTAAGGGCAGAACTGGCATTTTTCTGAGTTTCTCCAGTCTCCTGCTAGGTGGAGTTGCTTCTCTGTTAGGGGCTTTCCTTCAGGCCTCTTTAAGTAGACAGCAGACAGAAGACAGAGATGGAGGAAGGATAGAGGAGGGAGAAAAGGAGAGAAGGAAGAAGAAGGAGGATGGGGGAGAGAGAAAGGGAGAGAGAGAGACGGGGGGGGGGGGGAGGAGGGAAGGAGGAGGAGGAGGAAGAAGAGAGTTCATTAGCTGGGACATACAGAGCATTTTCTGCACCCTTGTTGGGTTCTAAGGGAGTCTTGCCCAAGGACACTAAATCACATGTCCCAGGATTATGGATAGATATGGCTTTTGCTTAATAAATATTTCTAATTAAAAGTTAACAGCATCGGGAGCAGCTAGGTGGTGCAGTGGATAAAGTGCCGGCCCTGGAGTCAGGAGGACCTGAGTTCAAATCCAGCCTCAGACACTTGACACTTACTAGCTGTGCGACCCTGGGCAAGTCACTTAATCCTCATTGCCCAGCAAAAAAACCCAAATAAAACCAAAAACCCCTCACTGCCCTGCCCCCCCCCCCGCCCAAAAAAGTTAATGGTATCATTAACTGGGATGATTTATTTAAATAGGAAGCAGACCAATCCTCAGATGGCAGCGCAGGGAAAGGTAAAGGGAATAAAGTCTCTTTTTTCTCCATTCATTTCTTCCAAAAAACCTTCACTTTTTCCAGTTTATCTCTTCAAAGCAGCAGCTACTGTGATGTTTAAAATTGAAATGTGTGGTGGCTTATAAAATAAATGAAAATAGGAGAAACTTACAAACATAAAATTTTTTACCCAACGTGAAAATCAGAAGGTTTAGGGGTTTAGCAGTCCCTTCATGGTCACCAAACTGTGATGTTTAAAATCTAAATGTGTGGTCGCCTTAAATTAGAAGCTTTAGCACCAGTCTTTCGGCATTAAGCATTTATTAAAGCATACCAGGTATTCACAAGTTCAGAAAGTTAAGAAAATGCCTATCTAGCCTTCGAGTTCCAGCCTGGTTGGGTTCTTCCTCAAGTCCTCCACCACAAGCCTGCTTCAACAAACTCCCTCAAACTGAGTGTGGAAGCTTTTTATAGGTCTGGAGCAGAGGTGGTCCTTACACACTGCTTCAAGCTGATTGGTAGGTGCCATCCAAATCTATTGGTTCACTGGACTTGAAGGTGGTCTCTTGTTGAGTTCAAAGTCCTTAGCTTCTAAGAACAATACCTCCTTAAGGGCTAGCCAGGTGTGCTTACAATCTAGTTAACTTGAAGTAGGCTAATCAGCAGTCGATCATTCTCACTTAATTCAATCAGTTTAGATTAATCATCAGGTGGGCCTTGAGTATCTGCCCCCATTATTTTCTCACACAACAAACCTGTCTTCCACCAATTAGCTCAGCATGTGGCAGGTAGTACAAATTCAGACCTAGCTCTGAAGTTGCTTCTTGAACCAGTTCTAAAGGATCCTAGACTGTAGGTTAAAATCTACATTTATGCTAGCTAAGCCAATAATAGCTAATATATAGTCTCATAGTCACCAAATAGTTTCTAGGTGTTAGGGTTTCCCAAGTATCAACCTCAAAATTCTCCTGTGAGTCATATATAAATTAGATATTGGGAAGCAGGGCACTTGGGCCATCTTTGCCTTAAGTAATTTTCCTCTGAGAGGCTGTTTTTTCAGTGTTTTAGATAGTATTGTCCATAGTCTATCCCCCTTTAATCAATAAAATGATCCTAGTTAGGAAGAAGCACCATTGTACATTCCCACATCCCATTCTTTTAACCAGAATAAAATACCTTTGATGATTAATTACTGCTTTAAAACAGAATTTGAATTCTGGAAGCATTAACCTTCCTCCTTTTCCTTCACTCTCACTTTGTTTCCTTATTCCCCTTGAAATTAAATGAATTTTCTTAATGAATTATTGTCTCTAGTTCTAAAAAGCACTTCTTCACAGTTTGATTGTATAGTACTAAATCTGAAAATTATTTATGTAGTACTGTCATTTTCATTCTATTGGTGAGGCACAAAAAGTGCTGCAGGCAATATCTGGACACACAGTGTTTCTTTGGCTCTTTGGATTATATGCTGATCAATGGCAGGTTAAATACATGGGCTGGTCCAGGTTTGAAAAGAATGTAAATGGTTGGCATAGATTCTTCTTCAAATGGAGGTTCAGAGAAGAACTCAGCAGTCAGAAGAGACCATAGCAGTGGAGGCATTGGCAGCATGAGGTCACTGGGTTAGAGGTGGAGAGGTCGTCTGGAGAGTTACAGGTTAGCTGAATGACATCCTGCCTTTCTCCTAACACTCTGTTGTTGTTTGTCCTTTGTTCTCAAAGAGGACCATGACATCAGGGTGATAAACTGAACTGGATTTAAGTGAGGGAAGGCTGTGCAAGGTCACCAACCTCACTCTCTCCTCTAGAGCCATCTGGGTCCAATGGAAAGATATATATTGGGATGACTGGAGATGGCCCTGGATGTTTAAGGCAGTTCGGGTTAAATGACTTGCCCAGGGTCACACAGCTAGAAAGTGTCTGAGGTCAGATTTGAACTCAAGTCTTCCCAACTTCAGGGCCAGTGCTCTATCCACTGCACCACCTAGCTGCCCCTCCTAACACTCTGATTGGTTCTTAAAGATACAATAATTGTATCTGCAGATCCTGTTGGAGAGCCAAATGAATTAGGGAATGTAAGCCAGGACTCAATTCCATTTGCATAAGACTGTCCTCATTCACAAACATGCTTTTGGGGCAGAATAGCTTGATGGAGATATCCTCATTTCTTCTAATTCCCAGTTCCAAATTGCTCTCCAGAATGGTTGGATCAATTTACCCTCCACTAGTGGTACACTAGTATGCCTATCCTCCTACAGCCTATCCAATTGTCATTATTCCTTTTGGGGGGGGGGAGGGGGCTGAGGGAGTCATCTTTGCTGATCTGAATAGGTAGAGGCAGAAAGTCAGTTGTTGTAATTGTCATTTCTCTTATTAGGGATTCCCTATGGTTACTGATACCTTGCCTTCCTTATTTTCAGAGTTCCTTATTCATATCTTTTAATTAATCTATATGGGAATAGAGTTTAAAATATATATTTGAATTAGTTATATACCTTAGATATCAGATCTTAAACAGAGAAATTTGCTTCAGTGATTTTTCCAAGTTAACTGTTTCCCTTCTAACTGTATTGATGTTTGTTCAAAAGCTTTTCAATTTTGTATAACTAAGATTGTCCACATTATTTCCTATGATCCTACCATAGTTGTGATAACTATCTCCTTTCCTGCTCCTCTAATTTGTGCTATCACCTTTTTAAAATCAAAGTCATATGTCTATTTTGTGATTATTATGGTATATGGTGTGAGATGCTGGTCTAAACGTAATTTCTGTCAGACTGCTCTCTAGCTTTCTCAGCAGTTATTCTCAAATAGTTTTATTACCACAGTATTTGGAGTCTTTGGGTTTATCAAATACTGTGTTATCATGTTGGATGGGTTCAGGGTCTTATTATCTAATCTATGGCTTCTTAAACTTTTTCCACTCATGACCCCTTTTTGTCTGAGAAATTTTTATGCAACCCTGGGCATATGGTATTTAAAATAGGTAAACATAACCTTTTCCTATTGTCAGTTCTTTTACAACCCCTACATTCAGTTCACACCCACAGTCTAAGAAACTAGGATCTAATCTGTTTCATAATGTAATTTTTCTATTTTTTAAGCCAGTACCAAATCATTCTAAATTATTACTGCTTTGTAGTGTAGTTTGAGAGCTGGTAAAGTGATGTCCACTTTTTTCCACTTCTTTTTATTATTCCCCTTCAGTTCCCTGAATTTTTTCCTCCAAGTGAATTTTCAAAATTATTTTGTCTCATTTTTTAACTCTTTGGTGGTTTGATTTACATTGCAGTGAATCTGTAAATTAATTTAGGCAGCATTGTCATTATTATTAGATTGTCATGGCCCAACTATGAGCAATTAATAACTGTCCAATTATTTAAGTGTACATATATATATATATATATATATATCTTTATTTTTCTACAATGAGTGTTTTGTAGGTAGAGTCATATATAAAAAGGTGGAAGCCTTTAAACTGAAGCATTTTATATTTGATCCCGGAAGTAACAGGGAGCCACTGGAGTAGATTAAGTAAAGGGTAAGACACATTCAGACTTTTATTTGTGTCTGGGTAGGAGTATACACTAAGGTGATATGGTTAGAATAGTCGATACAAAGGATTTCCCCCCACCAGCAACACTCTCTCACAAGTACATGAAGACTCCCAGGGAAAGTCGGCTTAAGCTTAGGAAGCACATACAGCCGAGGGGTAACTCACAGCTCTGGCTGGTAGAAGTCCTTTTTCCCTTTATGGAGCAGTCCTCATCAAGTCCCCCTTAGCTTCAGTATAAATTTCTGTTGGGTTCCCTCTAAGATTCTGAGCTGCTCTTCTTCAGTGTGTCTTGTGCCGATGCACAAGCTACTGTCGTTTACTGTTGTTCCGGGGACCCTTCTAGGATGCCAATGGGAAGTGCCACATCTTCCCACCTTTAGAAGTTTGTAGGTCTTTCTTTGGTCAATGGTGAGAGAGGGGAGGAGCCAATGCTTCTCTCTCCTCTCCTCACAACTTCTCCTGCTCAGAGGAGTATGTTCATATGATACAAATCAAAGGGGACTATCAAGGGAGGTTTCCCAAATTCACTTGATGAGCTCCTGGGGCAATGAGCCTTGGTTAGGAATCTTGGATTGCTTATGCCTCTCTCTAAAGATCTGGATGTTTCCACTGGTGCCTTGCAAAGGAGGAAAGCTGATTCCTGATGAAGTCTCAGTGACCATGGCTGCCCCAAAATAAACTGGTCTGGAGCTTTCTGTGGCATCTCCTAGCACAGCAGTCTCCTAACTTTTTTGTTCACATATTCTTATCAGCAAACATTTTTGAGAATCTACTTGATATATTTACATATACTAACACACAACAGATCATGTACATTATAAAATAGACACAGTAGAAAATGCTTAAGGATGTGATCAAGATGCAAAGTGACAGTTTTTATCTTCATATCTCCAGTGCACAGTGAGTACAGTACACAGTAAGCACTTGATAAATGCTTGTTAAAATAAACAATATTTAAAAGTATCTTACTTATTAGTAATGCAAAAGTATTTTGCTGTCCCTTAAAATATTAGCAATAATGGGTAGAATATTTGTCTACCAATTGACACGCATCAAGTGCCTACTGTGTGCCAGGCACTGTACTCAGGGCTGGCAATACAAAGAATGAAATAGTTCCTGCCCACAAGGAGTTTACATTCTAATTCATTAATAACAACAATAAACCTTAGGCAGAAATCTTGGATTTCACTGGTATAGGGCACACCATGTGAGGACACTCTCTAGCAATGCAGATCTACACCTATTCTACACCTTCCAGCTAGCATTTATATAGTGCTTTAAGGTTTGCAAAGTGCTTTACTCATATTACCTTATCTTATCCATATAACCCTAGGAGGTAGGAGTTATTTACCTCCATTTGACAGATGAAAAAACTGAAGCTTAGAGAGGGTAAGAGACTTGCCTAGGTTATAAAGTCAGAAGGTCGCTCAGGAATTTAATTGAGGTTTTCCCGATTCTAAACCCAACACTCTATCCACTAAGCCTTTTAGCTACCTGCCTAAAAGACTCAAATGGGGCACAAGGCCGGGAAGTGACTTGCCCAAGGTCACACAGCTGTTGTGTCTGAGGCAGTATGTGAAGCAAACTCTTTCTGACTCTGGGGATGGGTCTCTGTGCCACACTTCCTCTCTGATAATAAATATCAATGACAATATTTTTGTAAGAGGAAAATGACTCAATATACTTTGTTATTTTTGAAAAGCTTGATTTAACATTGTAAAACAGCAGTTCAAAAAAGTCTGGCTCTAAATGATTTGTTTTGGTACTTGGTTTGAATGGCCGGCATCAATGAAACAGCTATAGAACAATATGTATTTCCTAATGGAAGAAACTGACCATGCCACTAAATCATGGTCCTCTTTTTCAGTGCCAGCCAGCAATAATATAAAGGTTCTTGTCGAAATTGAGGTATTAAATTTCCATTTTTCCCTGATGTCAATCAGTTGCCCTTGCAAACTAGTGAGATGTTATATTTATTTTTAACGTATGTAGACATGCATGTTCTTATGGATATACACACTGTTTTGGTAACAAAAGCCCAGCTTTTCAATGTCTTAAGAATCATCATAGTTTCCTATTATCATTAGCTAATGTCCCAATGGAACAACATACGCTCAGGGACTTGTAGACTAGGCCTGACTCAGGCCACTGCAGTGGTTCAGGACTCATTTCTCAGTTCTTTCCATCTGAACAAAAGGAAATCTACTTAGCCCCAGAAAGGGAAGATATTCAGCAAGGGGGTTAGAAGAGATTTAGAAAGATACAGAGGGAGAGAGATAGTCAGAAAACAAGAAAGAGAACGAGTGTTTACCCTATTAGACTGTGAGCTCCATGAGGACAGGGACTCTCTTTTTGTCTCTTTTTGTATCCCTAGCACTTAGTACAATGCCTGGCACATAACAGGTGCTTAATAAATGCTAACTGATTGATAGGCACTGTGTTAAGTACTTTTACAAATATCTCATTTGATCTTCACAACAACCCCAGAGGGCAAGTGCTATTATTATCCTCATTTTATCATAGAGGAAAAATGAAGCAGAGGTTAACTGACTTGCCCAAGGTCACACAACTGGCAACTGATGCTAGGTTTGGGCTACGGTCTTCCCAACTCCAGGCCCAGCCCTCTGTACTACCTGTCTGGCATTGATTCAGCTGGGTGTACCTCACCTGTCTCTGGATTGGCCATACTGGTCCAAAGCCCAAAGCAGAAGCTCGATTCCTCCTGTCCTGGCTTTGAAATTGAGGCCACTGCCCTGGTTCATGGGCCAATTAAGTCCTCAGTATAGTTTCAATACCTTTAAATGAAAATTTTGCCTCTTCTGAGTGGGGCAAGGCCCTAAAAAAAGCTAGCCTTGCCTATGTGTCAGAACTTTAGAAGGTAATGCAGGCTCTTATCACATAGGGCAAGGTTCACCATTAATTATAGGGGACGTAAATCCTTATTTCAAATAATGTGGCAATATTTTTGCCCAGCATGTAGCATCTGATTAGCTCATTGTTGTTTTTAAATTGTAACATGGCAGAAAGAGCTAGGCTAGGGGGGAAGCCAGGTGGCGCAGTGGATAAAGCACTGGCCCTGGATTCAGGAGTACCTGAGTTCAAATCCAGCCCCAGACACTTGACACTTACTAGCTATGTGACCCTGGGCAAGTCACTTAACCCCCATTGCCCCACAAAAACAACAATAACAACAAGAGCTAGGCTAGGAGTAGGAGGAGTTGGCTCTGCCAATTTTCCTTTAGTTTGTTTTTTTAAATCACATCATGAGTGTTATCTTCAATCTGAGGATTTTTTGCAGGAATCCTTTGAAAGCACTTGTAAATTTTGTGAATGTTCATTTAATTAAGACTATAATATGATCTAGAAATCCACTTGCCCAGGAACACATAAATCATAATACAATAATATACTGAAAGCAAATGAATGGTTGAAAGTGCCACTGTGAATGCCCCTGGAATCTGTTACTCTCATTTTTCCCTTAGAAAACCATACTGACATACACACTGAGTTAGGGTACCAGTGTCCATCCAAAAGTTATGTGCTTAAATGAACAGAAATAGAAACTAATATTTTCTTCCTCTTGGAGATGACTATCCTAGGGAATGTTTTAATGATTAGTTTGTCCCCAAGATAAGTGAGTTGGTTATAAGTCTTGGGAAAAAGGATTCTGTAGGGAGGAGATGCCTTTTGTGAGGGCCTAAAAGGGAATCAACAAACCTGCTTGGCCTTCCTCCTTTTCCAACTGAAATTCTGAGTGAAATGAAAAGAACCAAGAGTTATTCCAATACAGTGTTTGTCTGAAAGGATGGGCATTACCTGGTCAGGAACCTTGAAGTGTGTATTCCCTCCTAAGGGGAGTGCAAATCACAATTTGGCACTGCAAGTCTTAGAGAGAATTGTGGGGAGTCAAGGAATTCCAAACAATGTTGAGTAGCAACCATAAGTTCGGTTGCCTTCCAAGAGGAATGGAATCCATGGCCCAGATGTGCTGTGTCAGGACTTCAGGACCCTGGTAGAAAAGCAGAGCTCAACAGTGAGAGAAGAAAGCTGTGCATTGCTTCTAGGCAATTTCAAGTTCCTTTATGCATTTTCTACATTTGTTTATAGTCTCCTCTTAAGTCTTTTGGGTTTCTGCATTGTCTCTGGAGTGAAATAACAGCTTCATCCTGAACCTTATGCGAATAGTAACACTGAGTGCTTGTACAGGAGCTATGGACCCTGTTATGCTTAAGTTTCACATAGGCCATGTCCAGAAATTTACCACAGTAAACATCAGCAGCATTTTTTGCTGTTTTCCACTGTCTTTTGTACCCTTCTTCCTCTGAGATTCTGAGAATTCTCTGGAGAGGTGGTTACTGGGGGGAAGCTATCCTCTCTGCCCCAGGCTCATTAATGGCTACTTTGTAGCAGAAGCATCTGGGATCAGAGTTGGGGTTCATGGATAATGCTCCTAAACTCCAGCTTCCTGCAGAGAGGTGGAAAGATTTGGGGTCACTCAAACTCTGGATTCTTACAAACTATTTCTGATCTCAGGAGTCAACATAAAATATCAGTCTCAGTTTGCAGGTCATTAAATCAAAGCCCAGAGTTCACTCTGGGAAATTTCTGAAAATCATTTGTATCAAAATTCCTTAGTTCATATTAAAGCACTCAAGGTAACAGAAAGTACTGGATACAGGGATAGCTTTTATTTTAACCAACAGATTTGCTGAAAATGTAGAAGATGCAACTGATGTACAGCAGCCCATAAGCAAATGCAGAAAACACCTAAGGGAACACAGAGTTGCCAAAATAGTTTGTGCAGGATTATATGCAATAGCAAAAATATGGGAGGAAATGGGTTCAATAATTGGGAAATGACTGAACAAACAGGGTTATAAGAATGTAATGATAAATATGAATTCAGAGAAAAACAGAAAAGCTTGTATTAAGTAACAGTGAAGAAAGAAGAGCTAAAAGAATAATATAAAGTATAACTTAAATGATGTAAATGAAACAATACTAAAATGTAACAAAACTTGCGTTGAATACAATGCGCAAGCAAGGAATCTAAAAGAATAAATTTACTTAGAATAAGGATACAGTTATTGAATACAGAGGATACATATTAATATTCCCAGTGATGGTTCTTATTTCCGCTGACCCAAATCTCATTCAGTTGGTGGTCTCATTTTGTCTCCCTTTCCCTCATGGATGTGATGCTCACCAAATGGCTGCTTTGGATGCCTCAGGCATACTGAGGCAATATGATCTTAGGAGGTTTAATGTGTCTGGGGCCAGGGTTTACCAGATACATTACCTGTGCAAAACCTTTAGTTGAGCATGAAACAAAGAAACCTTTATGCTCTGGCTGTCTATGAGGAAGGGGAGCTGCTGGCCACCAGAATCCTCTTAAGTACCAGTGGTTTATAATCTAACTGCCCTATAGGATTGGCACTTCCCCTGAGAAAGCCCAACCCTACTGCAGCACTGGCACTATGCCCAGGAAATCCTAGCTGCTCCCTTAAACCTGCTTCCTTCTTCATAATGTATATAGGCCTGGCCACAGTAAGGATGGCTCCAAATCACTATGATAAAATGACACATCCTCCCTTTCTATGAAAAAACCCCCAGCAAACTACAAACATTAGGCATACCTATCAGGTATGTACGTGCAGAACTTAAAGTGACTTTAGAGTTAATTTAGTCCAAGACCCTACCCAGAAAAGCCAAGTGGCCCAGTTAGTAGAAATCAGATCCAAGTCTTAAAGCCAGGGCCATCTAATTCCAAATCCAGGACTCTTTCAATGTAATGGATAATACTGTGGGAGGTTCCCCATTGCATAACACTTGAACCATGAAATCACATACTTATCCCCCCAAATCCTGCCCCAAACATAAAACAAAGATGCCCTCATTTGCTTCTTTCATCACTAGATGCTCTTGTTTAACTGCTGGAGTAAGCCACCACGGGGGTAGGCAGGTGTTTTTAATGTGTCAGAACAAAATGGGTCTTAGATGGCTCCCAAAGTCTTCTCACTTATGACCCAAACTCCTCAGCCTGGCATTTAAGCTTTCTGCACACTGGCTCCCACCTTTGCTTTCCAATCTTATCTCCAATTAACTCCCCCTTATGTACTCTACACTCTAATCTATTAGCTGTTTCCTGAACTTTTAAAACAACATTTCTTAATTTTTTCCTCGATTTTAAAGTATGTTTGGAGTATCAAACTATGCCTTGGTCCAAATGGTCATTCCAAGGGACATATCTACACAGTGGGTACTTTCAGATCCCTACTGCAAACAAGGAAGAGATGGTCTGCTTCTGTCCAATGGAATTCTATTAATTTTATAGAACCCAAAGAATTTCAGGCAGTAAAGGGTTGCCATTTTTCAGCAGCACGTGCAAAAAGGGAATGGAGTTCTAAACTACTTGGGAAATTTTGTTGTTTTTAAACCTGGGTGATCGTACTGTGATTAGAAGTACCTAAGATAAAATGACTCAGGGTATCAGATCAGTTAGTCATTGATCTAAAGTTGTGAATATAAGTACCATTTGTATAGAACTTCTGTCAAGCAGGTGGGATTCTACAGAACATCAGCATGGAATATGGATCCTAAAAGGAGAAAATAACTCACCACTTGGTGATATGTGATCTTCTAGTGCAGACCCCTATACTACAGTCACCTCTTATGTACAACCTATGATCTGGCCAAATCAGATTCTTGACTAGCCCTCCATCACTGTCCATACTACCTTTGTTGAAGGTGCTTACTAAATCTGTAATGACCTTCCCACTGCTATTTTTATCTGTTGAAATTCTCCCTATACTTTAGGGCTCAGCACATATAATCTCCATGAATCTTTCTCTGATGCTCTCACTATGTGAGAGACAGCCAGGTAGTGAAGTAGCTAGAGCCCTGGACTTTGAGTTAGGAAGACCTGAATTCAAATCTGACCTCACTGTATGATCCTAGGCAAGTCACTTAACTTGTCTGCCTCAGAGTCTTCATCTACAAAATAGGGATAATAATAACACTTATCTCCCAGGATTGGTGTGAAGATAAAATGAGATAATATTATAAAGTGCTTAGCACAGTGCCTGGAACATATTGGGTGCTTAATAAGTGCTTGTTAAAAAAAACTCTAAAAATTAAGTAATGATTCTTCCCTACTTGGGACAACAAAAACTATATTTATCATGTATCATTTTGTATTAGTTATTTATGTGTCATGTTCTTCCACCCTTACCCCCAGACCCTGACTGCAAACTGCAAGAAATTGGGGACCATATTTTACTTAATCTCCCATAGCACCTATAATAGTGTCAGCTGTGTACCACCAGAAAGAGGGACATAATGCCTGTTCCTTTTTCTCCCTAAAAGCAACATACAATTGTAGCCAGGGAGAAAATCTGACACCTTGTATCTCCAGTGTTGAATTATGATTCAATTTTCTGTCGATGGTTCAAAATCAGCATAGAAGGAAATCTCCAGTGGAATGTCCAAGAGATCTGTGCTTGGACTTATACTGTTTAACATTACTATTGATGGTTTGGATCAAGCCAGAGAGGGAATACCTATCACATCAAATTTTCAGATGACACAAACCTGGTATAAGGAATTAATTGTGATTTAGGGTTTCCATGACCACATCTTTGCTTCATTATGGTCAAACTGAAAAGATGTAATCTTGAAAGCCATGCAGCTTCAGTGTCAGGAAGTGATGTTTGCTCGTGGGACTTGTCAAAGTTGCCAGCCAATTAGCTTGGGGCTGTGTGTGTGGATGGCCCTGTTTCTGGTTTCTTGGGAGGTTTCAGGAGGAAGGCCAGGAGGAGAGGGCTTGCTTTTTGACACAGGAGAGACGTTCGTGTGGTGGACTGAGCCGGAGGACACTGTGCAGCTGATTCTCCTTGGAACTGTGGATTCCGGGTGGTGGTGTTTGTGTTGTTGAAGTGAGGCTAGATCTTTGGGCTAGCTGAGCTGGAGGCAAGTTTAAGGTTTGAGTCGGTTTTTGTCCAAGCCGGGCTCATTCGGGGTGCCTGAGGCCTTTTTGTCCTAGAGATTTAGATTCTAATCATCTGGGAAGTGGGTCTTATCTTTCCCTTTCTCTATCCCCTTTCTCATTGTCCCTGGCTCTGTTAACTTCACCTGTGTAGTAGATTTTTTTCCCATTAATAAAACCTGATTTGTTTGTGGAAAAGAGGCTGTTAATCTCCTTTCTTACCCCAATATTATGGCGAGCTGCCCAATTAACTCTCCCCATAATAAATATGGCCCATATACTGGGAGAGTTCACACAAGGTAACACAATAAGAATTGAAAATATCTTAGCTATGAGATCACTGGGACAAAATAAATAAGATGAAGTGTAAGGGGATAAATATGAAGTTTTATACTTGGGTTCAAAACATTAACATTAATTGAATGAGTACAAAGTAGAGGTGGCAAAGTTATATAGCCATCCATCTATTAAAAACAAAGAGTCCTAAGAGTAGCTCAACAGGAGTCAACAGAGCCAAAGAGCAGCCAAAAATGCCCATCTCACCTTGGGCTACATTAGGAAGGGCATAGGACCCAGAGTGACAGAGGCGAGAGTCTTGCTGCATTTATTACTTCTGGGCACTTCATCTTAGGAATGACACAGAGGAGAGCAACCAGCATAGTGATGAGCAACTAGTTCAGTTCATATGAGGATGAGTTGAAGGAAATGGGTATATGAACCATGGAAGAAGAGAAGACCCAGTGAGGTCATAAAAGTCCACTTCAAACATTTTATAGGCTGTCAAAGGGAAATGGGGATTATGCTTGTTCAGCTTGGCTCTAATGGGTAAAACTAGGAGAAATGGGGTGGCGATTAAAGAGGTTTAACATAAAGACAAATTTCCTCATGATTAACATTATCCAAAAGTGGCACTGGTTTCCTCAGGAGATAGTAGTTTCACCTTTGTTCAAGGTCTTAAAACAAAAGCTGGATAATGACTTACTTGATTGTGTATACAGATTCTTTCACAGATAAAGGCTGGACTAGATGATCTCTGCAGCCCCTTCCCACTCTGAAATTCTGTGACTACACAATTTTCTGAAACTTTTCCTATATGAGTACATCTACACAGGTAATGAAATCTCCCATAAGCTTTAAACTATATTCATGAAGATTCTCATGAGTACTAATTATCTGAAAGGTGTTCCCACTAGCTTAAACTTTCCCCACATACATTATATGAAGTTCTATACAGTAATAATTCCCTTATATGTAGCAAAAACCTGACCCAGCCTGAGTATTTCCACACATTCATTACATTAAAAAAAATTTCCCTCTCCAGTAGTTTCTTACTGTCCTCCAGGTCTCTACTCTGAAAGTCTTCCCCCATTCATTACCCTGAATGTCTTTGTAATCAGGATGAAAGCTTTAATGTGCAGCAAGTGTGGCTTCCTCATGAAACTTTTCTCACATTCCTTACATTCAACAGGTTTCTAGCTCCTATTGTCTATGTCTAGGCAGGAGGACTATGTTTCCATACCATTTGAAAGCTTTTTGACACTCATTACACTAAAAAGGTTTTTCCTTAATATTAGTATTAGTTTTAGTGTTAGTTTTCTTAAGGTTTCCTTTCTGATTAAAGGTTTCCCACATTCATTAGATTCAAAGAGCTGGGGGGTAGGGAATGTCACCTATATGAATTCTCAAGTGTATTAAAGTTTCCCTTCTGGCTGAAATTTATCCCACATTCATTATTATTATAAGGTTTGTCTCCAATATGACTACTCTTATGTTTCATAAGACTTGAGCTGAATCTGAAGCCTTCCCCACATTCATTACATTCAAAGGGTCTCTCTCCAGTATGGATTCTTTGATGTCTTGTTAGGTTTTGACTATTATTGAAAGCTTTCCCACATTCATTACACTTGTAAGGTTTCTCTCCAGTATGAATTCTATGATGCTGCATAAGAGATGAACTTTGCCTGAAGCTTTTCCCACATTCATTACATTTGTAGGGTCTTTCTCCAGTATGGATTCTTTGATGTCGTGTTAGGCTTTCATTATTGCTAAAGGCTTTCCCACATTCATTACATAAATATGGTTTTTCCCCAGTATGAATTCTCTTATGTGTATTAAGGTTTCCCTTCCAGCTAAAAGCTTTCCCACATTCATTACATTCATAGGGTTTCTCTCCAGTATGACTTCTCAGATGTTTCATAAAGGCAGACCTAAACCTGAAGCCTTTCCCACATTCATTACATTCAAAGAGTCTTTCTCCAGGGTGAATTACCTTATGTACGTCAAGACGAGAAGTGGTACAGAAGGCTTTCCCACACTCATTACATTTATAGGGCTTCTCTCCACTATGTATTCTCTGATGTCGTGATAGGTTTCGATTATTAATAAAGACCTTTCCACACTCATTACATTTATAGGGTTTCTCTCCAGTATGGGTTCTTTGATGTTGTGATAGGTTTTGATTATCCATGAAGGCTTTCCCACATTCATTACATTTATAGGGCTTTTCTTCAGTATGGATTCTTTGATGTTGAATTAAAAAGTTATTACTGCTAAAGATTTTCCCACATTGATTACATGTATAGGGCTTCCCTTCAGTATAAATTGTTTGATGCTGCATAAGGGATGAACTCTGCATGAAAATTTTCTCACACTCATTAAAATTATGATACTTTTCTTCAGTATGGATTCTTTGATGTGGAGATAGCTTTTGACTGTGGCTGAAGACTTTTCCATATCCATTGTATTTATAGGGTTTTTCTCCACTGTGAATTCTCTTATGTGAAAAGAGATTTCCTTTTGGGCTAAAGGCTTTCTCACATTCATTATATTCAAATGGCTTCAATGGAGTATGAATTCTTTGATGTACCAGAAGACATGAATTGATGCTGAAGGCTTCACCAAATTCATCAAATTTAGGATGTTTTTCTTGATTAAATATTTCATTGTAATGAATGCCATTTGAGTGGTAAGTGAAGGGCTTCTTGCATTTATTATAAGTACAAATATTTTCCCCTATAGAAATTCTATTATGTTCAATGAGATCTGAAAAATGTTTGAAGCTCTTTCCAAGTGTATCGTAGTTATGGAGATATTTTCCTATAGGAATTCTCTGCCATGGGATGAGGATAGTCCCCAGACTATATTTTCGTCCAAATATATTATATTCATGAAGAAAATCTGGGGGGAAAAAAGGTGTCAATATTCAATGCTGTTATGAAAGAAAATTGTTTTATACTAAGTTCTTGATTGTGGCCTCCATCAAAGAAAATGAAGAACAATCATGAATAGGTAGAACAAACATTTCTAAGAAGGAATTGAAAGCCAAGGTAGATGAAGAGAAAGTAAAAGAACACTTAATTACCAAGGATTTAATGAATGGCTGAATTATCACAAAAAGGTAACAGAGTAATTCTGGAAAATATAGATTGCTAAACCTGAAGTCAGTCTCTGGCAAAATTCCATTACCTATTTTTGAGTGTTTAGAAAAGAAAAATATTGATTTCCTAAGACTCGGAATCATTAATAAGTTAGAAAAGAAAAATATTGATTCCCTAAGACTCGGGATCATTAATAAGTTTTGTGAACAAGTGCATGAGGGATTTAGGTAACTGATATCTAATTTTAATGAATTTATTTGACAAAAATCTTTCAATATATCTTTATAGACATGGTTAAGATATATGCACATTGGCATATAATACCACTGAGTTTGTAGCCAGTTAAAAAATATTACTAAAAAGAGTCTTGAATAAAGGGTTTTATCAAACTGATTATTTTCTTGAGTTTTATGCCTTAGGGATTGTCCAATCCTATGCAACCACTTTAACCACATCTTGGAATAAATCATATAAAGTATTAATCTATTTATTGATGACACAAAGGATACAAGAAACCTGATAGACTACATAACTGAATTAAGAATTTTTTCAAAATCTAAACAGGCTAGATGAGTGAGCCAAGACAAATGATTTAAAATGTAACAAGGATAAATATAAAGTCCTGCATGTTGGTTGTAAATATCAATTGACCAAATAGAGCATTGTGGGTACTTGGTTAAGTGGCAGGTCATGTTCAAAAGTCCTGGGGATTAAAGTTGACCATAAATGACCACAACAACATAAGTAAGATTGATCATGGAATAAAGGCTTATGATCTTACTATGATTAAGATTTTTAAAAGCAAGTCTTTCTCTCTTCCAAGCTCTCCTCCTTTCAGCTGCTTTCTAAAATAAAAGTTCCAGGGAAGAACTCCCCAACAAAGGAAGATCTTATAGGGCTGGAAGTGTCTCAAGTTTGAAAAAAGAATCTGATTTGTAAAGGACTCAAGAAATCTTCTAGTTAGTACAGTCCGTATTTGTTTGAGAGTCTCCACTCTTCCCCATCTCAAACAATACTGAACAAGTAGTCATACAGCCTTGACTCAGAGGACTCTAGTGAGAGGAAACCCACTCCCTCCAGAGACAGCCCATCATATTTTTAAAGAACTGACTAGTAGGAAACTTTTTTCTTGCACCAACTGTAAACCTCGTACATGACTAATATTCTTTCTATAGTATTGCTGACAAATGGTCATCCAGCTTCTGTCTTAAGACTTCCATCTGGGGAGATTTAAAAAATTTTTTTATTTTCTTAAAGGAGCCCTTTCCCCTTTGGACAGAACAAACCGATAGGATGTTTTTGCTTATATCAGAACCCTGCCTCTTCACAACTTCTACTCACTGTTCCTAGTTCTTCCCTCTGGGACCAAGAAGAATGAGTTTAGTCCATCTTCCAGATGATAGTTCCTCAGATACTAAGAGACAGCTATCTTACATAATTGGAGAAAGATTATTTGCTCCTGGTTGACCTGTACCAATAGAATAAAAATGACAATCCTACCTAAATTAATGTACCATCAAAGTATCAATGGGCCACTTTATAAAACGAGACCAAATAATCATAAAATTCATTTGGAGGATGAAAAATTCAATACTCTAAAGGGAAATAATGAAAAAAGTGGGAGGGAAGGAAATTTTGCTATACCAGATCCCAAACTATTCTAAAAAGCAGTAATCACTAAAACTACTTGGTACTGGTTAAAAAATACAAAAGTTATTCAGTAAAACAGATCACGAACACAAGGCCCCAAAGTAATTAATATGACAGCTCTGTGTTTGAAAAACCCAAGGATATCAACTACTGAAATAATGACTATTTGAGAAAAACTAGAAAGAACATTGCAGAAATAGTTTTAGACCAACATCTCACACTAAAAACCATAATAAACTCCAAATGACATGACCTCGATATAAAAGGTCATTTCATAAATTAGATGAGCAGGAAAAGTGATACCCATCACAATTATAGGGAGAGAAAAAGGAAGTTTAGAAGGGGACACAAATAGGCAGGGCAGTGTTAATACTAAGAGATGTACATGAGAGAAGCTGTCTTAAAAATGACAGCAGATTTCCATGTATATGATAGGAGTTGTCAAATACAACCCTTGTTTTCTATTCTTTATACAAGAAAATGTTTATGTTTGTTAAGTTTGTAATAAAAACAGAGAATCTATAGTATAAACAATATAATAAAAACAATAAAATCTCAGAGATGACTATCACCTTGCATTTCAAAGTCTTCCCTTCTTTAGGCCAAACATATCCAGCTCTTCCAACCTAGTTCCTCGAACTAGGACTCTAATGACATGGTCCCCAATCTTCTCATCATTCTGACTGCCTTCCTGATAATGCTCCACCTTGTCTCACTCCTCCCTAAAGCATGAAAGACAAAACTGCCTGCAGCTGACCAGATGTGGTCTAACCAGGGTGGGAGTATGAGGCTATCATGAGACCTGAGTTGGAAGGGAAACCAGAGGACATCTAGTCCAATTTGTACCCAATAAAGAATGGTTTCCATAGTATCAACAAGAAATATCATGGATAGGTAGCATATTGTAAACAGCTGCAAAGAAGTAAAAGTGATAAAAATTTTTTAAATACATTTCAATTTAGGTAAAGGAAAGAGAATCAATATGGTAGAGGAGGATGAGTGATAGGCTTAGAGACTTAGGGCCTTGAGATAAGTCTGATACAACCAGTCAATTCTGAGTCTCTCCATTGTCCTCTTCAATAAAATGGGGATAATATAATTTTTACTGCTCACTTTCCAGATCAGAAAAGTACTTTGTAAACCATAAAGTGTTACAGGTATGCAAACCCCTGGTACCATCGCAAAAGTCTATGGTAACTTTAAATGTTATTTTCTATGGAGAGCTAGGAATAGAAGGCAGAATGAGACTGAAGGAAATAAAGACAGAGGAGCAAGAGACAACGGATGTAACTCATGTTTTGGGGGTCTGGCAGTAAATGGGGTCAAAAGAATGAGAAGGGAAATAAAACAGGCAGAAGGAACAAGCAAAGGCTGAATTCTCTTAAGCCAAGGTCAGACTTACCTAGACCAGGAAAAAAAAAAAGAATCTTTGAAGATGGAAGGATTGAGGACACAAGAAGACAAGAAAATAATCATGGGAAGGGGGAAGAAAGAATAGGATCCAGAGTACTGGGATAGAGGGATCTTAAGGTCACTGTTGTTGAGTTGGAAGATGCAGCTGAGTCTATCAAGCACAAAATTCTCACTTTACAGATGTGAAAAACAGAGGCTCAGAGAGATTAAGTGACTTGCTGAAGGTGAGTGTCTAATGCAGAATTCAGACCCAAGTCTTGCTGAATACAACTCTAGTGCTCTACCCACTACACCATGCTGCTTTTCCTTAACATCAGGGAAGAAAAGAAATAAAAGAAAACAATTCTTTCTCTGATAATGTAGGGAAATATGAAGAGAAGGAGATCAGAAGACATTTGCTGAACTGAAAGATGAAGTTATAGGAAGTAGCCCAAGAGGGACCGCCCCAACCCTTCTTAAGGAAAGGCCCTAACCCAACACATCAAAGGTCATGCCCCCTCTGCTGATCCATAGTCACACCCGATGGCCTGGTTTTTATTCACTCACCTAGGTAAGTGCCTCTTGGGACTCCTCCCTCTGGAAGCCTGAAAGTTTCCCTTCTCTCTAGGTAAGAGGTCACAGCTGGCTTGGAAACAGGAAGCCCTGAACATGGGGTAATAATTAGAAAAATGCTATAAACAGACAGCTCAGAATTCCATCTTAGCCTCTTTAGCTTTATGGAATGGGGCATGTGATGAAGGGCCTTGGAAGGACCCTCTGTTTTGTGTTCTGATTAAAGAATGGTGAGTAAGTGATTGGACTTGATTTGGGTTCAAAGAAAATCTGCTCATTTTAACACCCTCGGTGCTAAGAGTGTTTTGACGTATCTGCACTGAAACTGTGACCTGGATAAGCAGATGGTGAAGTTGTAGCCTTAAGAGGACAGCCCAGTAAAGCTGCTGATTTTCAGTTGTACAGAACAAAAGGCCTTCTATCTGGAAAGGGAGCAGAAACACTGTGCCTGTTTACACCAAAGAATCTAGAAATCTTCCCACATCATAGGCATTTACAATTACATCCAACACACCAGGTCAATTTAGCTAAGCACGTCTACTTTTCAAGAGCCTTAGGAAGGGAGAATACAAAGTCCCCTCTCTGGCCAGATGATTCAGGAGAAAGAAGACGTCCTTACCCAGGGACACAAAGTTCTCATAGTTCTCCAGCATCACTTCCCTGAACAGGTCCTTCTGAGCTGGCTCCAACAGCCCCCATTCCTCCTGAGTGAACTCCACAGCAACATCCTGGAACGTCAGTGATTTCTGAAATATCCAAACACATTTGTGCTCATTGAAGAGCATTAAAGGAGAAGTGACATTGGTACAACACCCAGGGAAGGACTCTTATAGCACTCAGAGTGTGGGGTACTTCGTGTTGAGAGTTTGTTGTCTATCAACATACTTTGTACCGCACTTTATATCGTACTTTATGGAACAAATAATTTTACTTTCAAACTTAAGGTGAACCTTATGAATTTGAGCCCTTCATGCTCAGTGTGATTCATTCTTCAAAGCTCAGACTACTTTCTAGTTAGAGACAACCTATCTAGTAACCACATTTTGGGCAGTGTTACTCAGAAGCCAGGCCACACAGATAGATAAGAAATACAAATGCTTTTCCCCTCTAAACACTATGACTCTGCTATTCTCCAAAAACAATTACTTTTTTTACTTCCAAGAATCCATAGATCCTATTAGCACATGGCGATCTGGAGGTGTATGGTAGTAGTGGGCCTCAGACAGGTGGTAATGATCATAATGGACTGGAGGAAAAATGAGAATCAGGAAATCCTATTATTTCCAACCCAGCAATCAGTTCCTACCTATTAGATAAAGAACAGAATTTCCCCTTGGGTAAATTTAATACTTTACCTTATAAAGAATTAAACTGTGATTAAGTCAAGAAATGGACTACTGCTTTTAGCAGAGAGAACCTGAATAAATGAACAAATCAATAAAGTACCCCATTTCAATGTTATCATGCCTCTATTCCAGAGAATTCCATTTTGTTATAGTCTGTAGAATACTTCAGTGGCAACACTGAATGTCTACCTCTATCTTTGCCCAGTGTTCTCTGCCATGTTACTGACTAGGGTTGACTCAGGCCAGTATTCTGATAGTCTTGGTTTGATACTGGAACAAAATCCAAGAGGCAATAATGGAAGGGGAAATCCCATTCCAAATAACCACAAAATGAATAAAATATCGGGAGATTAGCCTACCAAAGCACACAAAAGACTTGTATGGATAAAGTACTACCCAAAGGAGCCAAATTATCCATTTGTGGGTCATTCGGCATTTAACAAAAAGAAATATGTAGAGGAAGAATGTTCAACGTGGACAAGCACCGAAGACATCTTGAGTTGATGATGCCAAAGGAAGCTCGAGTTGTGACTGTGATACACCCATCAAGCCTTAGAGCCACCCTGAAGTTCCTCGAGCTGTTTTGTACTCAGGTGACGAGGCAATAATTTCAATAGCCTAAGCCTTTAGTCCTCTGAGCTAACCAACACTCAAAAAGGATCTTAATACCTTCCAAGGAAAAATTAGCATAATTTGCACGGGAGGGTTAGGATATTACTCCTACCAAACCCCTCTGGTTCCTATATTTCTTCATATAATGATCTCTTCTTAATGTACAGTGGTGCTACCTTACCCCACTGCTTTACCTTTCTTATATCTTTTGAATAAATTATCTTTCTCTAGTGATAATCCAGTCATGGGTCTCATCACACAAAGGTTTAGTGATGCCTTTAAGATGAAATTTGCCTCTTTCTGTTAGGATTGTTGTTTTATCTTGGTTAATCCTAGATGACTTATCATGGGTTAGTTAATATGTGTCAGAAGTGAGGTGCTTTAAGATGCAGCTAGGTGGCAGAGTGGATAAAATACCAGCCCTGGATCCAGGAGGACCTGAGTTCAAATCCAGCCTCAGACACTTGACACTTACTAGATGTGTGACCCTGGGCAAATCACTTAACCTTCATTGCCCCCACCCCCAAAAGCAGATATTTTAAAAACATTTTTCTAATTAAATTTTATTTTCAGATCCACATTCCTTCTTCCCTTTGTTCCTCCCCTACCTGAGAAGGCAAAAAAGTAAAACAAAACCAAACCCCTGTACAAATATGTATCATCAAGCCGGAACAAATTCCAGCATTAGCCCTGGGAACATTACTGGGAAAGCCTGCACTGAGTAGGCCCTGGACTTGAGTACAGATAAATGATCTTGTATATGTGGAAGAGAGATCCAGAGGTCAGTAGTAATGGATGTTTTCCTTTTCTGGTATTAATAATGTAAGAGATTTTCCTACACATTATTGGTGTCGTCCTCTCCTTCAAGTAGCTTATCGATTGATCCTCAATGTTCTCACAACTGTATCACTCCTGCATGAATCTGGCTGCTTCCTCCATTTCTGGCTTCCTTCAGAACACATCCAGGCCTCTGATGTTAATGTCCAAGTATGGCAATTCTGATGTCCTTGATGGAGTAAACTTTAAAAGGATGTTTGTAAATCTTTCCCATTATTCTTCTCTGTTTTCATCTTTAAATGCCCTTGGGATGCCTTTGCTTATCTTGCTGTCTTGCCAGGCTCTCCTTAACTGATCTTACCCCCCATTGCCTCTTTTATGAGATGTTACTGCTTAGAAACATCCACTGTCCTTGTTTTAATTTTTACAAATGAGTTAAAAGTCTAAACCCAGGCCTTTCATGACCATCTCTCTCCCTCTAGTATGTCAGATGTTTGAAAACTAAGGTGCCCCCTGGGATCCCTGCATCTTCTCACTGTGACAATATCATTTATCTTGTTCACTGTTTAAATATTTCAGGAATAAGTGGTTTCAGTTTTTTTACCATGCTCGCTTCTTGCCTTTTACTAATTCCAATCTTAACTCTGACAAGTTCATGCTCTAATTGTGGAAACAGTGGAAACAGGGGTAACTCTCACATCGAAAACAAATTTCTTCCTAGTATTCTAGATACAGAGCCAGAAAATACCTTAAAGCCCATCCAATCCAACCTTCTCGTTTTGTAGATGAGGAAACTGAGGCCAAGGGAGAAATGACTCACCCAAGGTTCTGCATCCTCAGGGTGGGATTTGAACCCGGGTCTTCGGCCTCCAGCACTACTGCCTCTTCCATTGCACCAATGCTGCTTTATGTCTTATAAAAACAATCTATTCTGGTTTTTTCATGTCATGTAAAGAATAATCTATTGCATTTTTTTCACAGGAAGCGCTGACAATAAAAAGACGTGTGTCTTTTATTAGATGGATTAGTCTTTGGCGTCTCACTCATTCCTGAACATGCTTTCCACATTTTTCTCCCCATCCTCACCTTGGCCCACCTTGACATGGAGTCATCGTGTCGCTGAGCAGATGCTGCTTTAATTTAGAACATCTGCATAAGCCCTTTGCTGAATTCCTCTACTGCTTCATCGCTCCCTGGCCATGTTCTCAAGAGCTGCCTTGCCACGCTGGCCAGAAGCCAAGCCCTGAAGGATCTAACCACTGCATCCCTGGCAGTGTCATGCTGAGTCCCCTGGGGTCCTGATGAGTTGGCTCCAGCCATGCTTCACTCCTCTCGCTGGCCATCTTACCGGCCACCTGCCACCATTCAGGGGCCTAGCTCCAGATGCGGAATTAGATCAGTTCTGTCGTTAACTCCTGGAAAGGCCAACCTCTACTCCTCTCTGGCTCCCCACCTCACCCAAGTAACTGCAAATTAAAATACTCTCTCCTGCCATGGCTTCCTGCTCCCTTCATCTTCTTTGTTGTATCCTCCCATCAAACTACAAACTCCTTGAAGGCAGGGATTGCCTTTTCTTTTTTCCATCCTCCCTTCCCTTTTTTCTTCTAGTTTCATTTATAGCAAGAATGTTGATTCTAACTTATGGTATCTGAATACAGATTGAAATATAATTTTTTGTTAGTTCCTCTTTCTAAAGTTATTTTGTCTGTTTTTTTTCACAACCTGACTAATGTGGAGATGCTTTGCATGACTAAACATGTATAAATTATACTTAATTGCTTGAGTTCTTAGGGAGGGGTGGGGAAGGAGGGAGAATTTGGAACACAAAGTTTTAAAAAATCAATGTGAAAATTTGTTTTTATATATAACTTGGGGAAAATTCTAAATAAATAAATAAATTTAAAATACCCCCCCAAAAAACCAATAACAAAAAAAATTTTTAACTATTAGAACTGAAAAAAGAATGTTGATTCTCACTGCACAGATCTCACATTATATCATCAATATTCAAATTAAAGTTTATGAATGGTTTAAAAACAGTGATTCTTAGCACCCTGTTCCCCTTTTCTGCTTCCCTGCCCCTATCGCCACACAAGCAGAAGGAATGGAGGGTGAAGAGAACTGAAGGCCATTTGGGACTTCTCTGTTTCAGGGCCAAACAGGGCTCTCTCCCAATCCTCAGAAACCTGACTTTAGGGGGTGAACTTCTTAGCACTTAGCTATGACGGCCTCAGAAAATAGCCTTTCTAGTATAGCAGAAGCTGAGAGAGCTTGTGGCATCGCCTTGGGGAATTCAAGGTCACTTCCATGCCTTGATGGGATATATTTCCCATTTACACTTATATACCAATGGAATGCTGGCCCCCTAGGGAGAGGGATCATTTGGGTTTTTAATTTGTATTCTTGTACTCTAGCGGAGTGTCCACTGACACTCAATGCTTGTGGCTGACTGCCTGATATGAACATCCATAAAGATGGCCAGAGACATCTGGGAAAGGACAGCAGATGTTGAGGACCCGGGATTCATCCTGGCAGAGGAGAGAAGCTAGAGAAAAAGGGAAAGAAAGGTGCCTGTACTTTTAGGAACGAGGGAGGCCATGATGACTCACCTGAGTCCAGGCTGCCAGGAACCCAGAAGTCATCTTCTCCTTTCCTTCAGTTCTCCCTTCTTGGAAAAAGCCAGAATCTTAAGGAGCCAGAACAGAAAGAGCAAGAAAAAGCCTTATGAATCACACCAATCCTTCCTTCCCTTCCGGCTTCCAGTCACGGCCCCATGACCCCCAATCCAGGTATGTTTCCACAGGTCTTTTCCAGAGGGAGAAGCCAACCCCACCCATAACCCACCTCTCCCTAAAATCAGGAGAAAGGGCTGTGGATATGAGTGCCGGACACCCTAGGTCGATGGAGAAGACGGGGACGAAGGCAGAGAACTTCCCCCTAAGAACTGCGTGATAATGAGTATGCAGAACAAGTTAATTTCTTCACTGAATTAAGCAAAATATTTCCAAGTTCTTCCATGCCTGACAGAATATGTACAGAATCAACATGACAAAACCTTTCCAGAAAAATCTATGATTGGACAGGGGGAAAAAGTGGCTAATTGGGAGTTCAAAGCCCACAGAAATATGAAAATAAGACCTAGTTACCTTTGATCAGTTCAAATCACAAGGTCCAGAGGAGCTGCCTCCCAGAGTCTTGAAGAATCTGAGGTGTGATGGTTGAGCTTCTGCCCATGATCTCTGAAAGACTGTGGAATATCCAATAAATGTCTTATTTCTTTAGTTTTCAACATTTGATTTTATAAGATTTCTAGTTTCAATTGTTTTTCCCTCTCTCTCCTCCCTTACCCCCAAGACATCAAGTAATCTGATATAGATTATATATGTACAATAACATTAGACACATTTCTGCGTTAGTCATGTTATAAGAGAAGAATCAGAGCAAAAAGGAAAAACCTCAAAAAAAGAAAAACAGCAGCACCAAAAACAAAAGAAATAGTATGGTTCAATCTGCATCCATATTCCACGGCCTTTTTTTTTCTGGATTTGGAGAACCTTTTCCATCATGAGCCCTTTGGAACTATCTTGTACAATTGTATTGCTGAGAAGAATCAAGTCTATCACAGTTGATCAACACATAATGTTGATGATACTGTAAGGGCCAAATTTAATATGTAGAGAGTTAATTGGGTAGCTCGCTGTAATAGTGGGCTTCAGAAAATAATGAGGGACCTCTAGGTACAAAACTTCCTCCCTTCCAAATTGCCTTTTTAGATATTTCTCCCAGGCCAATAAGAAAGGAGTTTAATAGCCTCTTTTCCACAAATGAATCAGGTTTTGTTCATGGGAATAAAATACACAGTAAAGGTGAAATTAATAAAATCAAAGACAAGGGAACAGGAAGAAATAAAAATGGATAATCCCCCTAACTCTAACAAAAGCCTATACAATCCCAAACTTGCTTCCAGCTCAGCTAATTTCAAAGAGCCAGGCTAGTGTATTAACTCACCACCTGGTATGTCCGTAGCTTCAGTGGGAAACAGCTATACAGCCAGGGCCCACAGGAAAAACTTCCAGGAAAAAAAATCTCTTGTCCACCCCCACAGCTCACTGACTAGAAAGAGAGTACACTCTCCTCAGCAAGCTTTGTTTACTCTCCATCCCCCAAAAGGGGAGGTCCTTCAAACTAGGAGAGTGGTTTCTCCTGCTGACATCAGCAGCATACAGCACTCAGGATAGGCCACATGTGGCCCATTCCAATCAGTCTGCCAAATTCCATTATTTTACCACAATACTTTGTACAATGTTCTCCTGGTTCTGCTCATCTTACTCATCATCAGTTCATGCAAGTCCTTCCAGGTTTCTCTGAAATCCGCCTGTTCATCGTTTCTTACAGCACAATAGAATTCCATTACATTCATATACCACGGTTCAGCCATTCCCCAGTTGATGGGCAGCCCCTCAAATTTCCAATTCCTTGCCACCACAAAAAGAGCAGCTATAAATATTTTTGTACATATGGGTCCCTTTCCCCTTTTTTATGATCTCTTTGGGAAAAAGACCCAATAGTGGGATTTCTGGGTCAAAGGGTATATGCATAGCTTTATAGCCCTTTGGGCATAATTCCAAATTGCTCTCCAGAATGGTTGGATCAGTTCACAGCTCCACCAACAATGCATTAGTGTTCCGATTTTTCCACAGCTTCTCCAACTAAATGTCTTATTTCTAAAGTATATGGAGACCAGACACAAATACACAACACCAACAGTCATTCCTTGAAAGACAAGGAGTCAAGACCAATGGTTTTCAAAAGAATTTCAAACTATTAATGGTATGAATCTCTGATAATGAAAGAAAAACAAATCCAAGGTCACACCATACCAACTGATGGAATGACAAACGATGGGGATGGTCAATGTCAAAGGGGCTGTGGGAAATGGTCTGACCATTTTGGATTTCAATTTGAAATTAAGCAAGTAAGTAAACTGTCCTCATCCTCTGACTCAACAACTCTACTACTGAGCATAGAGCCCAGTACATGACCCAGGAGAGCAAAGACACAAAGGTCTAATACGTGGGAAAATATTCACAGCAACACTCTTTGTTGGCAGCAAAGAACTAGAAACCAAGTGGGTTCTGGGAAATAGTTTTTTTTTCTGGTTGTTTTTAAGTATCAGAATATTATTTTGCAGTACAGAATGACAAATATGAGGAATTCAAAGAAACATGATGTTTTTATATGAACTGATGGAGAAAGGAAACAGAACCAGGAGAATAGATACAATAACTTTAACAATGTGAATGAAAGTAACAGTAAAAGACACATTTAATCACATATTAAATGTGATGACCAATCTCAGCTCCACTGGGATGAATAGATGAAGAAATGCCTTTCCTTTTTCTATGAAGAGACAGGAGAGACTGTAGGTCAGAATGCTACATATGCCGTCAAATACCTCAGCTGTTCAGTTAGTTTTTTCTTTTTCATACGGGTGGGAGAAGGAAGAAAAGTTTAGTTTCTCTCATCTAGAAATAACTGACATAAAAAAGAAAAGGCTTTGATTTTTAAAGATCTTATGAGATGAACTTCATTTCCTTTCTGGCAGGAATGGTAGGTCAAAGAAATGCAGCGGATAGAGCTTACCGTATGCCATCCTTGTAGGCAAAATGAAGACGAGAGTACATATACAGTTAGGTGGATTTGAAATTGCCTGAATGGTTGAGCTCCAAGGGAAGTTATTATTGATCAGATGAGAGGTTGTCATTGGAGGCTTTCACCCTGGACTTAGATAAAAGCATCCCTTGACAGCACATTTAGAAGATGGAACCATGCTGGGAAGGACTATTAACAAACTGAACACATTTAGGACTAGGCTGAATCTAAATGATGAAATTTAATAAAAGGGTGAATGTTAAGTTTGACACCTGGATTCAAAGTATTAAGTGGTCAAGCACAAGGATGGAAGCATGCCCAACCTGCAGATCATGTAAGCAAGGCTTTGGGAGTACTCTAGTGGTTCACCAGCTCAACAGGAGAGGGTGATTTGGCAGCCAAAACACCCTGGTTCAATCTCATGCTGCACAGAATGAGGGAGAGGAGGTCATGGGCTTGGTCAGAGGATGCCTGGATATAGCTAGATTCAGCTCTGGACTCCACATTTTAGGAAGAAGTTAGATAAAGTGGAGGCTCACCAAAGGAGTATGGCCAGGGTTCTGTTCACGTACAGGCTGGACAAAATGGCCAGTGACAGAACTTCATCTTTATATAGTGAAGCTTCCATTCAAAAACTAGTGTTTATTCCAATAAAGGAAGACTTACGGTAGCCATGATAGCTGCAATTGAAAGACTGCTATGTGGAAGAGTGATTAGACATATTCTTTTTGTCTCAAAGGGCAGAAGCAGGAGTACAGATTTAAATTTTGTACAGTAGATGAGAGGACCAACATTAAAAAACAAACACAAACCTTAGCAGCCTAGAACATAAAGCCACATTTAATCACATGCAATTCAAGAGACAAATGAAAAACACTCTACCTGGGTTCAAGCAACTGCACAAGTTCAGGTGTAAGAAAAAGACCTGCTGGTCTCAGTGGACCACTAACTAAGCACTGTAAGACCATAAAGAAAAAAAGCTGTCCCATCCATTTCTATATTTAGGAGTATGAAGGTCTTGATTCTGGCATCCCTCTAAATATCTCAGTAAAATTTCCTTCTGGCAAAAACATTATTTTCGACTGATTGAAGGGCTATTTTCCTGCCTTGAATAGTGCAGTGGCAGTGGCAGCCAGGAGACTATACCAGCTCAGAACCTGGAAAGTACAGGGGGAAAGGGCCGGATAAATGTATATATGGGGGGGGGAGAATGGGGAGAGGGGAGGAAACAAAGCTGGGATCAGCTGCAACAGCGATCATTTCACCTTGGACCATTCCCTTCTCAAACACTTCTGCACTGGGCGGGTTCCTCTCCAACCTCACCCCTCTAGATTTCCATGCTCCTTACCTCCTCCTTCAAATATCAGGCCCAAGGCCTCTAGAGTCACCATCTTAATCTTTTCCCAAGCCTCATCTCCCTAGCCAATACAGGCAAATGGGAATGCCAGCAGCTCCTTCTTGTCAGTGTTTGTGACGGTGATGAAAAGTCTCAGGTCTGAGATCAATTCCTCCTCTGCAGGTTTGTCCTCCAACACTCTCACCTTCTGGAAGAACTGGGGCCCCAGATCGAGCCCCTGCAGACCCCCAAGGCCAAGGACAAGATGGTGTTACCAGGGGGATCCTAGCACCCTCAGTCACACTTTCCAACTCAAAGCCCTGCATGGATGGCCAGAAGACCTGGGCAGATGAACTGTCACAAAACAGTGGATTTTTTCATTCATCTGACGATATTTAATGCAAACATCATGTTGAAGGCTCTGCATTCAACACAACAGCTTACTAACAGACTTCCTGGCAAGACACCACCTGAAAGGGAGGTAGACTGCCCAGCTTCCAAACACCTTCTCCAGCAAAACCACGAGGTCTACTACACTGAAAATGATGGAGCCTCTACCTCAAAGGTAGCAAGAAGCCCCCAGATGAGAGGAAAGGAGGCCCCTCCAGTTAAGTCAAAGACAGAATACGGATGGTCTACAAAGCTGTCTCTGTGGGCACTAAGTGTGGAGCGCTTCCCCAAGGAAGCCCAGGGGTGGTCAGAAGGCCCCATACAGAGATCAGCCCACTGCTGAGGGCGGTATTCACTGTAGTAAACTCAGAATGGGAGAGCCCCGGCCCACCCAGGGGCTCTACAGCCCCTCAGCCCCATCCTAAATAGGCCAGAGAGGGCTCTGAAGAGCCAATGGTTACATCTCCGTTCCTCATCCCCAGTGTGAACAGGGAAGGAGTTTGCCAGCTTTTAAAGGACGCAAAGGTGTCGGTCTGTCCATCTTGTCACAGGTGTCCCCAAATTGTTTCATGGCAGTGTCTACATCATCAGAGGCCCTAGCCAGAATGGACTCCTGACTCTACCAAGAGCCCAGCAAAGAGACGACATCATGCTTAAGAGGACTGCTCCTTGAACCCCTTCCCAGTGGTTCTTTTTCAGGGGGCTCACCTAGAATGCCACATTTGCTCTTCACATTTCTGGCATTCCCTCCTCAACTCGAATAATAACGTATAGATCATCCCAAGTGTTCTTGGCCTTTCTGAACATGGTTCTTGTATGACTTCATTCTAGTCTGAAGACCTTTTTGAAGTCTATGGATTATGGTGTCAGAGCTAAAGGGGGGGGGGCGGGGTTTCAACTCCACACACAAGCCAGAGGCAGGAAAGAAGGCTAGAAACATCTCATCCAACCCTTCCTTTAGACACGAGGAAATGTGGGTCAGAGAGATGGTAAGGCCTGCTTGCGCTCACAGGGTTTAAGAGCATCAGAAACAGGATTCAAACCCAAGTCTTTGGATTCCAAATAGGAGCCTCTCTGCACGGCACCATGCTAAGGATGGGGATTTGTAAAACGGCATGGGGGCAGCTAGGTGGCGCAGTGGATAGAGCACCGGCCCTGGATTCAGGAGGACCTGAGTTCAAGTCCGGCCTCAGACACTTGACACTTACTAGCTGTGTGACCCTGGACAAGTCACTTAACCCTCATTGTCCTGCAAAAAACAAACAAATTTTTAAAAAAAAGGCATCGAGGTGGAAGGGTCTGAAGCCAAGAAGGTCCTTAGAGGCATAGCTGACTCACCCAGGGTCTTTTAAAGTTTACACAGCACTTGTTACTCATTACCTCCTGTGAATCTCACAACCCAAGGAGGCAGGTGGTACTCGTCTCATTATTCTTTTTATTTTAATTCTTAATTTAATAATGGGGAAAATGAAATCCAGAGAGAAGAGACCTGACTATGAACACACAGCTAATTAAGGGTCAGCACAGGACTCTCCCAACTCAAAGGACCTCACTATTTTCTTCTTCTTTTTTTTTTTTTTTGGTGAGGCAATTGGGGTTAAGTGACTTGCCCAGGGTCACACAGCTAGTAAGTGTTAAGTGTCTGAGGCTGGACCTCAATATTTTTAATTTATGAGGTTGTGTGAATAGATCACAGGAGGCAAAATTGGGGGCAGTGAGGGGGGAAGATGGGAATTTATTAGTTGGACTGACTCAATAAGTGGAACTACATTTCAGCACTGACATGAGGCAAAGTGCAAAAACTGTGGAGGCTCATCAGAAAATAAATGGTTTTTCCATAAGGACTATAAGAATAACTAGAAGTAGTAAATCAAGAAATTTTTTTAAATGTAATAAAAGTTCTGAAGGAAATAATTGGAAGAAGAAAAAATAACTTAGAAGAGAAGGTGGTAAATCTTACCCAAGTAACAGACTCCCTGAAAACCTGAGTGGAACAAAGAGAAATCAATGACCCTGTAAGATAGTAAAAAATATTAGAATAGAATCAAAAGACTGAAAACATAGAAGAAAATGTTAACTATCTTATACCAAAAAAAAACTGACCTAGAAAACAGGTCAAGGAGAGATACTTTAAGAATTGTTAGAAGTCCCCAAAAACCATTATTTAAAAAGTTAAAAAAATTAAATAAAAATTAAAAGCTTAGATTTTAAGAAATCATAAATGAAAACTGCTCAGATCTATCAGAATCCGAGGGCAAAGTGAAGAGAGAAAGAATACACAGAGCATTTCCTGTAAGAAAGCACATAAGTTGAAGTCCCAGCAACATCAACCAAAATGCGGAGCTTCCCCATCAAAAGAAAAAATACTGCAAGGATCCAGAAGCAGTTCAAGATCTAGTAAATCACAGTCAGGCTCATACAAGGCCTAACAGCTTCTACTAAAAACCATAATGTTCCAAAAAGCAAGAAAGCCTGTAGACTTACAACCAATAATAATTTACCCTGCAAACCCACAAGAGGAAAAAAAAAAACCTAGAAAGGTAAAGGAATTTGAGGAACCGAAAGTAGCTTTATGATGGTGTAAAGCTAACATTCTAACAGGGTACGAGAAGCCACCTTCAGAACTCTTGTCTTCCAAGGACTTTGAAGGAGTTCAATAAGAAAAGCCAAGGTCCTAGGGGTAGCCTAGTTCTGGCCTGAGGTTTCTAAGAAGGAAGAGAGAAGAAGTTAATAGGAATACGCTATAGAAAGGAAGAAGAGGGTGGAATTTACTATTTCTCATAACTGAAGTACAGGATAAGAAAAGTATGGGAAAAGGCAGGGTAAAGAGAGGGAGTGTCAGATGAGCCTTGATCTTAAAACACACAGAATTTGGTGTAGAAATCCATGAAACTCAATAGGGAAACAAATGGGGATGAGGGGGTAAATGGGAGAATAATAATATGGGGAGAGAATATTCAAAAACACACAAAGTTAAATGTTTGCAAAGGGCAGATGGGGAGGGGAGAAGAGGAGAGGAGGGAAGGGAAAACTAGAAACCAAAAGATACATCACTTAAGCAATGACTGAACAAACAGTAGTATATGAACTTAATGGTATATGATTGCATTTTAAGAAATGACAAAAGAGACAACTTCAGAGAATTTTTTAAAGTAAGAAATATTGAAGAGTGAAATAAACAGAATTGGGAGCACATTTTATATAATGAAGAAAACATTATAAAGAAAAACTTTGGGAGACTTAAAAACTCTTATTCAAGTAATAACCAACTACATTTTCAGAGGACTTATGATGAAGCATATTATCCATCTCTTGACAGAGAAGCAATGGACTCAGGATGTAGAAGATGACAATACATCTTTGGACATGGTCATTACAAGCATTTGTTTTGATTGGTTCTGCTTATTTGTTACAAAGGTTTGGTTTTGTTTTATAAAGTGGCTAAGGGTACCGATAATGATGCTAAAAAAAGAAAAGAGAGGAGGGCTGTTGAAATAGGAGTAACAAGATCAGAAATGAGTTTTAGGAGAATCAATTTGCAGTTGTGTGGAGAATGTATTGAAAAGGGGGAAGATGCAGAGACACCAAAGCAGGGGAATATTGTCGGACTCCAGGGGAGAGGCATTGAGGGTCTGGGCTGTGACTGCACAGAAAGGGACCTGGAAGGTATATTGTGAAGGTGTAAATGACAAGCTGTAGCAAATGACTGGACAAGTGGGTAAATGAGAGAGAAGAGTTGAGGATGACATTAAGGTTGCAAACCTGGATGACTGCAAGGACTTGAGTGCCCTTGACAGTAACAGGGAAGTCTGGAAGAGGGGTGGGTTTGGGAGGAAAAGAGAGTGCATTCTGATTGGGTAGTGCTGAGTTTCAGAGTCCTCAGAACCTTCAGACTGACTTGGGAACTAGACAATTGGGAATGTGCTGATGGGGCTCAGAAGGGAGATCAGGGATGCTTGTATCGAACTGTAAGTCATCTGCATAAAGATAACTGAACCTGTGGGGAAGGGCACCATGACAGAGGGTGTACAGAGAGAAGAGGGTCCAGGTTATCCACAGTTAGAGTCCATGACGTGGACAATGCATCAGCAAAGGTTCACAAGAAGCTACGGTGCAACTAGGAAGGGAACCAGGAGAGAGGAAAGGGGACAATGGCAGCAGAGGTCAAGGAGGAGGACTGGAAAAAGGCCCGTGTTCTCTTCTCCCCTCACCCACTTCACTATATACTCTTGACCTTCCCGACTCCCCCATCCCCAGACCTTGCTTTCCTCGACTCCTCCGGAGATCCTGAGGTCCCAGGACCCCTCCACCCCTGGTGCCTTCTCCCTGAAAGGGACTTAAGGGGGAAAAGGTGATGCCTTCTCTCCAACCCTTGAACCTCCCCCATCACCAGACGGGGGGGGGGGGGTCGGCGGGGAAGTAAGTGTCTGTTCTCCCTCCCTTTTGCCCATCCTCTGTCCCAAAGAGGAAGGGGATGGTGCCTGCCCTCCCTCCAGTCCCTCCCTAGAGCCTCCCCAATCCTAAAACCCTGCACCTGGGATGGGGGGGAGGGGGAACCTGCTCTCCCTTACTTTTGCCCCCTTTCATCCCCAGACCCTGCCGTGTGTGTGTGTGTGTGTGTGTGTGTGTGTGTGTGTGTGTGTGTGTGTGTTGGGGGGGTACCTGCTCTCCCTCCCAAGAGTCTCCCTAATCCCCGACCCTGTTGAAAGGGGGAAAGAGGGTGCCTGCTTTCCCTCCTTTCTGGTCCCCCCAATCCCCAGACCTTGCCCTGAGGGGGGACAGGGAGCATGTCTGCTCTCCCTCCCTTTTGCCCAC
Source organism: Dromiciops gliroides (assembly GCF_019393635.1). Taxonomy (NCBI): domain Eukaryota; kingdom Metazoa; phylum Chordata; class Mammalia; order Microbiotheria; family Microbiotheriidae; genus Dromiciops; species Dromiciops gliroides. The sequence goes on along the minus strand of NC_057862.1, from coordinate 661,264,921 downwards.
CACCCCAATTCCCAGACTCTGCCCCACGGGTGAAGAGGGGTGTCAGCTCTCCCTCCCTCTTGCCCCTTTCGTCTCCAGACCCTGCCCTGCGGGGGGGGGGGGTAATACCAGCTCTCCCTCCCAGGGGACTCCCCAATCCCCAGACCCTGTCGGGCGGGGGGATAGGACGGAGGATGTCTGCTCTACCTCCCTTTGGCCTTCCCCATCCCTGGACACAGCTCCTCGGGGGAGGGAGGTACACCCGTAGCTGCCCACCACCCCAGCCCCCCTTGGTCTGCTGTTCTCGACCTCGGAGGTCCCGCTCCGCCCCTGCAGGCCCCGCCCCCGCCCGGTGCCCTCCCTCGGGGGCGGGGAGGGGGGGGGAGCTGCCGTGGCCTCGGAGGCCCCCAGGGCCTGCTTTGACAGAGGAGGAAACTGAGGCCTAGAGGGGCTAAAGCCGAGCTCCTCCTCCGCCCGGGGGCTCAGCCGGACACGTGGGCAGCGGGTCTTTGTCCTCTTGGGATGCAAGGCCCGAGGGGGTGGGGGGAGGTCAGACCCGAGGGCGGGGAGGGGAGGGGCGGAGGCACGCCCCCTCCGCTCACACTCAAGTTCTCGCTCACGCTCACACTCGCTCACACTCACCTGCTGCCCCGGAGTCACTGCACAAAAAAAGAAAAGAAACAAGAAAAAGATGGGCTGAACGCCCCAAGCGCCTGGTACTGCGCCGGCGCAGGGGGACCCGCGAACTACAATTCCCAGAACCCTTCGGAAAACAGGCGGCCCGAAGGACTCTGGGAAATGCCGTCCAACGGCTCCTGCGTCAGGTCTTCCTCGTTCACCCCGCCCCCAGCTCTGGGCCCGGCTCCCAGCGGCCCCCCTGCCGACCTGAGGCGTGACTGGGCACGCGGGGGGGTGGGGGCGGAGTGCAGGGGGAGGGGCCGTCGATGAGTCCGGGCGCGACCTCTGGTCCTCCCCCGCTGCGTCCGTGACGCCGCGATGCCCAAGACTTCCCACCGAGATGGGCCCTCCCTGGCCGGAGCCGGCACTACCGCCGGGCCCCGGGCACGGTTCTTCCACCTCTCCCGGCGGCTTCCGCTCCCACTAGCTACGCCCTCCTCCCGTGGTATCCCTCCCCTTGGGAAGCCCACCCCACTCTCCGCTGCCCTCTTGAGCCTTTTGACCCCTGACCCCAGGGTCGTCTTGCCCCGCCAATTCTCAGCCTCCGCCCCTGCCCAGGGACTCTTCACTTATAGAGAAAATCCCCCGCTCCGACTTGGGCCCACTGCCCCGCCCCCCAGTCCCGCTTCGTGTTTTACTGAAAAAAAGGGACCACACACTGAGAACTGTGTCCTCTCTTCCCGCCACCCGCTCCTTCCCCCCCCCCCCGCCGTCTCCCGTGAAGAGGCAGCGACCCCCCACGTCACCCCCATCCTCTCACTGTGCTAAAGAGTTCCCCTTTCTGCTGGCCGCCTCCATGAAGCCCCTACACAGATACCTCTCCCCCTCCTCAAAACACTCTCGCTGCACGTGTCCGTCTCCACCCGTGACCACCTGCCTCCCTCTGAAAGATGAACTCCGGTAGACACCCCCCACCCCCGCTCCCTCCTGCTCGCTCGGAGCTCCCGCTCAACCGGACGCCGCTCCCCAAAGTTAACGGGGACCTTCCTAGCGCTCAGTTCGCTCTCTGCCTCTGGGTCTGGGGGACTTTCCCTCCTCTCTGATTCTCTCTGCCTCTGTCCCTGTCTCTCTGTCTGTCTTCTCTCTGTCTCTATCTATCCCTCTCTCTGTCTTCTCTGTCTCTCTCTTTTCCCTCTCTCTGTCTCTGTCTCCTCTCTCTGTCTCCCTCTCTCTCTATTCCTCCCTGTCTCTGTCTTCTCTCTCTCTCTGTCTTTATCTTCTCTCTCTATGTCTTCTCTCTGTGTCTCTGTCTCTCTTCCTCCCTCCCTCCCACACCGCCAGCCCCCTCTCTCTTCTTAAACTTTCTCTTCAGTAAACTCCAGTGACTCCTTATCATCTTCTGGACCAAATATAAGATGTGAAATAGCCACATTTAAATTTCTAATTCAAAACTTCAAAACCTTTCATGTCCTGCTCCCCTGCTACCTTTCTAGTCTGTTTATGCTTTGCACCCTGCCCTGCCCTGTACTCTGTGATCCACTGGCCTTCTTGTTATTCCTCAAATAAGACACTCCTGAACTAGGGGCATTTTATCTAGCTGTCCCCCATGCCAGGAATGCTTTCTCTCCTCCTCTCTGCTGCCCTCTCGGGAGAGAGAAAAAAAGTGGAAATAAGCATTTGTATGGTGCTTACTATGGGCCTGGAAAATGTTATTTCACGGGACATGTTGTTCATCGGTTTTGGAAGAGGACCAGTGGCATCATGGGGTGATGTCTTGACTTTGGGGTGAATTGGATTTAAGTGAGGCAGAGTTGCACAAAGTTGTCACCCTCTCTCTTCCTGAGTTATCAAAGCCAAAAAAATAAATAAAAGAGAGAATGAGAACTGGCTCCATACACCGAGACTACAGACATGGGAGTGAATAACAGGAAGACAGTGTCCTAGTTCTGTCTCTGCCTCATGAATTTAAGCAAGTAACTCTCCAATCTTGGCCTCAGTTTCCCCATCAGTAAGATGAGGAGATTGGACCACAGGGCCTCTAAAGTCTCTTCCATTTCCAAAATCCTATAATTCATCTTATCACATAACTTTGAGATTTAATGTGAATCATAGTTTAAATATATCCCATTTCTCAGTATAAGTAGATCAAGTTAAAACCTATTGTTTTGTAGCTTCCAGCTAGGTGGCACAGTGGATGGAGCACTGGCCCTGAAGTCAGGAAGATCCAAATTCAAATCTCACCTCAGACACTTACCAACTGTGTGACCCTGGGCAAGTCACTTAACCCCAATTGCCTCAAACATCCCGGGGCCATCTCCAGTCATCCTGATATATATCTTGCCACTGGACACAGATGTCTCTGAAGGAGAGAGTGAGGCTGGTCACCTTGTACAGCCCTCCCTCACTTAAATCCAGTTCACTGCAAGTCATGACATCACCCAGATGTCCAAGTCCTCTTCGAGAATGGACAAATAACAACAATCTTTAGCACCTGTGTCCTCCTTCTAGGCCTCTGCAAAAGCCCGCAAACTCCTCTTCTCCAGAGCATATAGATGTAGAAAACATGTATATGTCAAATGCATAAAGACACCTATGGTAAACCATATATCTCCTTCAGGCTCAGTGTCTCCACTTCCTTTAACTGATTTTTGCAGGGTATAATCTCTAGACCCTTCTCTATCTTGGTCCCCCTCATCTTCATCTTTAACAGTTTCTCAGAGGCCTTTGTTCGGTGTGTCCTGAACCAAACCCAGGACTCCAGATGTGTTCCAAATGGACCAGAGTATAGTAGGACTATCATCTCCCCAGTCATGGACATTGTGTCTTGTAGTCTGTTAATCCCATGGGGCAGGTGTCTGAGATTAGATTTAAACTCAGATCTTCCTTGACTTCACATTTACTACTGCATCTACAATGCCATCAGCCGCCTCCTTAAACTCTTACCTAAAATCCCACTTTCTAGAAGGTATTTCTTGTTGCCCCTTAATGCTATGCCTTCCCTCTGAGATTATCTCCAATTTATCATATATATATATATGTGTGTGTATATATGTATATATATGTATATATATACACATATATACACACATACATACATATATACACATATATACACACACATACATACAAACTATATACGCGCATATATGTATATATATATGTATATGTTGTTTGTACATGTTGTCTCTGAAATTAGACTCTGAGCTCCTTAGAGGTCACTAGGTGGCACAGTGGACAGAGAGCTGGGCCTATTGTCAGGAAAACACCTAAATTCAAATCCAACCTGAGGCACCAAGCAGTGGGACCCTGGAGAAGTCACTTAACCTCTGCTTGCCTCAGTTTCCTCAACTGTAGGAAATAATAGCACTTACTGCCTAGGGTTCTTCTGAGGATCAAATGAGATATTTGTAAAAATGCTTAGCACAGCACCTGAAACATAGCAGACATTTAATAAATGCTTATTTCCTTCCTTCATTCCTCCTTGATGAAAGCAGGGGTTGTCTTTAGCCTTCTATCCACAGTGCTTGGCACAATGTCTGGCATATAGTAAGTGTTTAATAAATGCCTGTTGAGTGACTGTCTGGACAAGACAAGCTATTCATGCAGAATCACAAAATGTAGGTGCTAGAAGGGACCGCATTGCTGTCTAGGATAACCTTTTTATATAAGGATCCCCACTGCAGCCTGCCTGGAAAAGGACTTTTCCACTGCCTTTTTTTTTTTTTTGTGAGGTAATTGGGGTTAAGTGACTTGCCCAAGGTCACACAGTTAGTAAGTGTTAAGTGTCTGAGCTCAGATTTGAACTCAGGTCCTCCTGAATCCAGGGCCGGTGCTCTATCCACTGCATGTCACCTAGCTGTCCCCCACTGCTTTAACAATGCTATGGAATGGGAAGACTTTTAAAAAATTCTGAATTTAAGCACCGAATGAAATTGGCATTTCTCTATACATAGTGTGAAAAGGATGGTATACCATTTGACTTTGTTTTAAATATAGAATAAATTCGACCTGTAACTTTCAAAGCTGTCTTGCTTGTCTGTGATTGTTTCTGACCTTTCTTCAGTTCCTCTGTGTGTGTGTGTAAAGTACTTCAATTTCTCTTTCTCCTTCTCTCTCTCTCTCTCTCTCTCTCTCTCTCTCTCTCTCTCTCTCTCTCTCTCTCTCTCTCTCTCTCTCTCTCTCTCTCCCCCCTCTGTCTTCCCTTTTCCCTCCTACTGGAAAAAAGGCAAAGCATGTTCTTAAATTGGCCATATCTGAAAATGTATTTCTTTCTGTATCTTGATTGCATCGCTTTTTTGTCAGGGTGGGTAGCATGTTTGATCATGCCCTTTGGAATTGTGATTCATTATGCAATGCTCAGAATCCTTAAGTTTTTCAAAGTTGGTTTTTCTTTAAAATGTTATTGTACTGGGGCAGCTAGGTGGCGCAGTGGATAGAGCACTGGCCCTGGAGTCAGGAGTACCTGAGTTCAAATCCGGCCTCAGACACTTAACACTTACTAGCTGTGTGACCCTGGGCAAGTCACTTAACCCCAATTGCCTCACTAAAGAAAAAAAAAAAAAAGAAAAAGAATGTTATTGTACTGGGGGGGGGGGGAGCAGCTAGGTGGTGCAGTGGATAAAGCACCAGCCCTGGATTCAGGAGTACCTGAGTTCAAATCCGGCCTCAGACACTTGACACTTACTAGCTGTGTGACCCTGGGCAAGTCACTTAACCCCGATTGCCCCACCCCCCAAAAATGTTATTGTACCCAAACATCCCCCAAAAGAGAAAAAGACCTGTTTGTACAAAAATATTTATAGCAGCTCTTTTTGTGGTGGCTAAGAATTGGAAATCAAAGGTATGTCCATCAATTGGGGAATGGCTAAACAAACTATGGTATATGAGGGTGATGGAATATTACTATACTATAAGAAATGACAAGCACTGGGTGGCAGCTAGGTGGCACAGTGGATAAAGCACCGGCCCTGGATTCAGGAGGACCTGAGTTCAAATGTGACCTCAGATACTTGACACTTACTAGCTGTGTGACCCTGGGTAAGTCACTTAGCCCTCATTGCCCTGCGAAAGAAAGAAAGAAATGACAAGCAGGATGACTTCAGAAAGGCCTGGAAAGACATGTATGAAATGATATTTTATGAAGTAAGCAGAACCAAGAGAACTTTGTACACAGAGACAGCAATATTATTTGATGAAGAACTGTGAATGACTTGACTATTCCCAACAATACAATGATCCCAGATGATCACAAAGCACTATGGATGAAACATACTATCCACCTCCAAAGAAAGAACTGATATTGATGGAACAGACTGAAGCAAGCTCTTCACTTTCATTTTTTTCTTTTAATCAAGTTTTCTTGTACAAAATGACAAATATGGTAATGATTTACATAATCATACATGTATAACCCATATCTGATTGCCGATTCGGAGGGTAAGGGAGGGAGGGAAAGAGGGATAAAAATTGGAATCCAAAACTATAAATAAAAATGTTTATTTAAAAAAAAAATAAAATGTTATTGTAGAAATTGTCTTGTCCTGCTCACTTTACTCTGCATCAGTTCATATGAGTTTTCTTAGGTTTCTCTGAAACTGTCCACATAGTCATTTTTATGTGCAAGAATAATACATTCCATTCATACACAATAATTTATTTAGTCATTCCCCAGTGAAGGGCATCCCTTTAGTTTCCAATCTGTTGATACAACAAAGAGGGTTGCCATATTTGAGTCCTTTTCCTTTTTAAATCTTTTTGAGGCATAGGTCTACTAGTAATGTGGCCGGATCAAAGTATATATACTTTTGGAGCATAGTTCCCAAACTGGTTTCCAGAATGGCTAGACTAATTCACAGTTTCACCAAGAGTACAGTCATACCTATTTTCCTATAGCCCCTCTAACAACAATTTCCATTTATATCTTCTTTGCTAATCTAAAGGGGGAGAGATGAAACCTCAGTTACTTTAACATTTCTCTAATTATTAGTGATTTGGAACACTTTTTCTTTTTTCCCATATAAATATTTTATTATTTTCCAGTTACATTTAGAGATAATTTTCAACATTTGTTGTTTTGTTTGTTTGTTTGTTTTGGTGAGGCAGTTGGGGTTAAGTGACTTGTCCAGGGTCACACAGCTAGTGTCAAGTGTCTGAGGCCGGATTTGAATTCAGGTCCTCCTGAATCCAGGGTGGGTGTTATATCCACTGCACCACCTAGCTGCCCCAACATTTGTTTTAATAAGATTTCTAGTTTCAAATTTTTCTCCATCCCTCCCCTCCCTCCCCCCCTCCCCAAGACAGCAATTAATCTGATATAGATTATATATGTACAATCACATTAAACATATTTCTGCATTAGTCATAAGTGAGAGAAGAATCAGAGCACCACAAAAAGAGCAGCTATAAATATTTTTGTACAAATGGGTCTTTTCCCTTTTTATGATCTCTTTGGAAAAAAGTCCTAATAGTGGTATTGCTGGGTTAAAGGGTATGCAAAGCTTTATAGCCCTTTGGGCATAGTTCCAAACTGCTCTCCAGAATGGTTGGATCAGTTCGTAGCTCCACCAACAATGCATTAGTTGGAACATTTTTTTCTTAACCTGGTTGCTGATAGTTTGGATTTCTTCCTTCGAAAACTGTTATAAATTTGAATCACTACATTATACACATTTGATTTGAGACCTTTATTAGAGAAACTTGTTGCAGTCCCCCCCCCCATTACCTGTTTCCCTTCTAATTTTTGCCAGTTTGGCTATTTATGCAAAAACTTTTATTTAATCAAAATTGTCCGTTTTATGACAAGTGTTGGAGGGGATCTGGGAAAATTAGGACACTAATGCACTCTTGTTGGAGTTGTGAATTGATTCAACCATTCTGGAGAGCAATTTGGAACTATGCCCACAGAGCTATAAAACTGTACATATCCTTTGACCCAGCAATACCACTTTTAGTTCTGCATCCCAGAGATTTTTTTAAAAAAAAGGAATAGGACCTGTATATACAGAAATATTTACAAGCAGCTCTTTTTGTAGTGGCAAAGAATTGGAAATTTAGGAGAATGCCCATCAATTGGAGAATGGCTTAACAAGTTGTGCAATATCATTGTGATGGAATACTATTGTGCTTATAATAGATAACAAGCAGGATGCTTTCAGAAAAACCTGGAAAGACATACTTGAAATGATGCAAAGTGAAATGAGGAGAGACAGAACATTGTATACAGTAACAGCAATATTGTACAATGATCAACTGTAAATTACTTATTCTCAATAATAAAAAGGTCCACAACAATTCTGAAGGACTTATGATAAAAATGCTATCCACTCAAAGAGACAGAATTGATGGAGTCTAAATGTAGATTGAAGCATCCTATTTTTTTTACTTTCTTTACTTTTTTGTGGGTTTTTGGGGGGTCTGCTTTCTTTCACAACATGGCTAATATGGAAATGTTTTGCATGAATGTACATGTATAACCTATATCAAACTGCTTACATTCTTATTAAGGGGACAGGGGAGGGAGGGAGAAAATTTAGAATTCAAAATGTTTTAAATGAATGTTAAAAATTGTTTTTACATGTAATTGAAAGAAACAAAATATTAATTATATTGGGGGGAAATCTTCCACTTTACCTTCTGCAGTCTTTTCTAAATCTAATTTGGCCATGAAATTTTTTATTCATGCTAATAGCTAATTTCTTCTTTGTTCTTCTAATTCATTATGATGTCATCTTTCCTAAGCCAAATACTCAATTCTAGTTCTTCTTGGTGGAAGATGTTAGACTACACCTAATTTCTGCCAACCTGCTTTTCAGTGTTGCCTATAGGTTTTGTCAGAATTTTTACCCTAGTAGTTGGGATCTTAAGCCCACTACTCCCTGAGGCAGGTCATTCTACTTCAAGACAGGTAAAATTGTTATAATTTTTTCTGACATGAGGTTTAAATTGCCATCTTTGTGACATCCCTATATATCTTAGAAATGAGATATTTATCAGAAAAAATTGCTGCAAAGATTCCCACCCACAGCCCACTCCTGCCATGTTTCCTGCTTTTGTTCTAATTTTAGCTGCATTGGTTTTGTTTGTGCAAAATCTTTTTAATTTTCTTTAACCAAAATTTGTCATTTTACCTCCTGTGAATCTCTATATATACTCATTTTGAGCCTGTCTTGATATACAGTGTCAGGTTGGTCTATACCCAGCTTCTGCCAGATCATATTCCAGTTTTTCCAAGTTTTTATTGAATAGTGAACTCTTGCCCCAGTAGCTGGGATCTTTGGGGTTATCAAAAACTAGGATACTCTTCTCATTTGCTTCTGTATATTGGATATCTAATCTGTTCTACTGATTAACCTATTTCTTATTCAGTACGAAATTGTTTTGATTACTACAACTTTGTACTATAGTTTGAAATCTGGTAATGCTAGGTCCCTTCCTTACCATTCTTTTTTCAATGATTCCCTTGATATTCTTGATCTTTGGTTCCTCCAGATGAAATGTCATAATCATTTTTCTAGCTCTATAAAGTAGTCCTTTGGTAGTTTGGTATGCCACTAAGTAAATTAATTTAGGAAGTATTATCATTTTAATATATTAGTTAAACCTACCCATAAGCAGTTAATATTTCTCCAGTTATTTAGATCTGTCTGTATTTGTGTGAAGTGTTTTGTAATTGTGTTCATATAGTTCCTGTGTATATCTTTGCAGGAAGACTCCCAAGTATTCTATACCATCTATAGTTATTTTAAATGAAATTTCTCTTTCTGTCTCTTCCTGCTGGGTTTGGTTGGCAATATTCAGAAATATTGATGTGTGTGTGGATTTAGTTTATAACCTCTAGGGATCTCTAAGTAAATCATTATATCGTCCATAAAAACCGATAGTTTTGTTTCCTCTTCACCGAGGCTTATTCCTTTCTTTTTCTTGTCTTATTGCTATATCTAACATTTCTTGTACAGTAATCATGATGATAGACTTTGTTGTTCCCTCACTGATCTTGTTGGAAAAGCTTCCCAATTACACATAATTCTGGTTCTTGGTTTTGGATAGTTACTGCTTATCATTTGAGGTAAAGATCCCTTTATTGCATTTTTAAAAGGAACAATTGCTGTATTTTGTTAAAAGCCTTTTCTGCATCTATTAAAATAATTACATGATATTTGTTGATTTTACTATTAATATAGTCACTTGTATGTATAGTTTTCCTTATATTGAGCCACTGCTGCATTGTTGTTATAAATCCAACCTAGTCACAATGTATGATTCTTGTGATATATTGTGTAGTCTCCTTGCTAATATTTTATTTATATTTTTGCATCAATTTCATTAGGAAAATTGGTCTATAGTTTTCATTGTTTTTACTCTCCCTTGTTTAGGTGTCAAGACTATATGCATTAAAGAAGGAAATTGGTAAGATCTCTTCTTTACCTATTTTTAAAATTTGGTAGAATTTACTTGTAAATCTGGGTCTAGGGTCTTTCCTTTGGGAGTTCATCTATGGTTTATTCAATTTATTTTTCTTTTATGTATTGATTTGTTTGTTTATTTTTGTGGGGCAATGAGGGTTAAGTGACTTGCCCAGGGTCACACAGCTAGTAAGTGTCAAGTGTCTGAGGCCATATTTGAACTCAGGTCCTCCTGAATCCAGGGCCAGTGCTTCATCTACTGTGCCACCTAACTGCCCCTCAATTTATTTTTCTAACAAATATTTTATTTCCTGTCTTGTTAATCTGAGAATTTTAAAAAATATTCATTTTATTTAGATTGTCCATTTTATTGGCACACATTTGGGTTTAAATAGATCCTAATAATTGATTTTGTTTTTCATTGATGAATTCACCTTTTTCATCTTTGATATTGGCATGTTTTTTTTAATCAAATTGACTAATGTTTTAACTCTTTTATTGTTATTTTAGAGAAACAGGTCCTAGTTTTAATAATTCAGTGGTTATCTTACTTTCAATTTTGTTCATCTCTCCTTTAATTTTGAAAATTTCTATTTTAGTAGGTTTAATTGGGGTATTTTAATTTGTTAGAATTCTAGTTTAGTTTTTTTTTTCCTTGGATGCTTAGTTCATTGATCAGCTCTTTCTCTCTCTCTCTTTGTGTGTGTGTGTGTGTGTGTGTGTGTGTGTGTGTGAGGCAATTGGGGTTAAGTGACTTGCCCAGAGTCATACAGCTAGTAAGTGTTAAGTGTCTGAGGCCAGATTTGAACTCAGGTCCTCCTGAATCCAGGGCCAGTGCTCTATCTACTGCACCACCTAGCTGCCCCTCTTTTTCTCTTTTATTGGTGAAAGTTTAGAGGTTAAAATTTTTCTGTTAAAAATTTTTTTTTCCTGTTAAGTACTGCTTTGGCTACATTCCCATAAATTTTGGTATGCTGTCCCATTGCTGTCATTATCTTTAATGAAATTATTACTTCTTGCTACAATTTGTTCTTTGGTATACCCATTCCTTAGGATTATTTAGTTTCCCATTAAAAATTAATCTTCACTTCAAAGGCCCTTGATTGAATGTAATTTTTATTGTATTATGGTCAACAAAAGATGCATTTCATATTTTTGCTTTTCTGTATTTGTGAGATTTTTATGAGTTAATACACAGTCAATTTCTGTGCCATGCATAGATGAGAACAGGTATACTGATTTCTATTCTCATTCAATAGTGTCTAGAGGTCTAGCATATCTAACTTCTAAAATTCTATTTATCTCTTTAAGTTCTTTCTAGTGTATTTTATGGTTATATTTATCTTTGTCTGATAGGAATAAGTTGAAGTGTCCCTACTATAATAGTTTTATTGTCTACTTCTTTCTATAATTCATTTAACCTTTCCTTTAAGAATGTAGATGCTACACCATTTAGTGCATATGTTTAGTATTGTTGTTACTTCTTTGTACCTTTTAGCAAAATATAGTTTCCCTGTTTCTTGCTTTTAATTAGTTTTATTTTTGCTTCTGTGCTGTTTGATAACATTATTTCGACCTCTGCCTCTGTTATTTTAGCTGAAGCATAAAAGATCTTATTCTAGTCCCTTATTTAACTCTGTGTGCATCTTTCTGTATCAAGTGTATTTCTTGTAAACAACATATGATTGGATCCTGGTTTCTAATCCATTCTGTTATCCTCTTCTGTCCTATGAGTAATTTCATCCTATTTACATTCTCCATTATGATGGATGTGTTTTTCCCTCTATCCTATTCTCATATTTATCTTTCTCTTTTGTTCCTTCCCCCTCTTTAAGTCTGTTTTGCTTCCAACTAATGCTTCACTTCATCTACCCTCCCTCTGATTTCCTCCCCTTTCCCCATACACCTTCTCCTTTCTATTTCCTTGTTGCATAAGATATATATTGGACCTTGTTGTGTGTAGGAACATGCACACATGCGTATCCTTCCAATCTTTAACCTGTTTAGATGAAAGTGAGGTTCAAGTTTGGTTAATTCTCCAATCACCTCCCTGTTTTCTTTGTTGTATAAACTTTTTGTGTGTCCCACTTATGAGAGGTATTTTTTCCAATTCTTCTTCTTTTTTCCTCTATCTCATGGTTCCATTCCCCTTGCTCACTCATACCATTCTTCTTTTGAGACCATCAAATACAATATAATGACACTAAGGCTCTCTAATTAGTCTCTTTCTATGACTCCTGGTGATAATAAAGTTCTGAGGGATTAGATATATCATCTCCCCATATAAAAATGTAAACAGTTTAATCTTGTTTAGTACCTTCTGATTTTTCCTCATTTGTCTTCTATGCTACTCTTGACTCCTATTTTTTGTATGTCACATTTTCTACTCAGCTCTGGTCTTTTAATCAGAACTGCTTAAAAGTACTCTACTTCATTAAGATCTATTTTTTTCTATTGTAGGATTTATACTCAGTTTTGTTGGGTAGGTTATTCTTGATTGTAAGCTTAGATCCTTTGCCTTCTGTAATATCCTATCACAAGGTCTCTTTTTCATAATGGTGCCTGCTAAATCTTATGTGATTCTGACTATGGCTTATTGGTAATTTAATATTTCGGGACACTTGCGGTATTTTTTCCTTGACTTAGGAGCTCTGGATTTTGGCTAAAATATTCCTGTGAGATTTCATTGGGGTTTCTTTCGGTGACCTGGCAGATTCTTTCAGTTTCTATTTTGCCCTCTGATCTAAGGTACGTGGTTAGTTTTTATGATTTTTGAAGAGATGTGTAGACCTTTTTTGTTCATGCTTTCATGTCATTCAATGATTCTTTTTTTTTTTTTTTTTTTTTACGGGGGGCAATGAGGATTAAGTGACTTGCCCAGGGTCACACAGCTAGTGTCAAGTGTCTGAGGCCAGATTTGAAACTCAGGTCCTCCTGAATCCAGGGCCAGTGTTTTATCCACTGTGCCACCTAGCTGCCCTCCATTCACACAATTCTTAAATTATGTCCCTATGTTCCCAGGTCAGTTGTTTTTCCTATGTGGTAGTTCATATTTTCTTTTTTTTTCCAGTCTTTTGGCTTTATTATGTTGCGTATCTAATGGGAGTTAGTCATTTCTATTTGGCCAATTCTAATTGTCAAGAAGTATTTTTCTTCAGTAAGATTTTGTACTTCTTTTTTCCAAGCTGTTAATTCTCCTTTCCTATTTTTCTTCTCTGTGTTGCCTCTTTTTTCCATTCTTCATCACCCCTATTTGGTTTATAAACCTCCTTCTTTACCTCTTCTAAGAGTTCTGTTGGACTGTGTCCGAGTTACATTTTGTCCTTTGAAGTTTTGCTTGCAAACACACATGCATAGACATGTGTGTATGTATATTTTATTTTCTTCTGTTCATTCTTGAACTTCCCTGCACTACAATAGCTCTTTATGGTCAGATTTTTTTTGTTTGCTCACTCTTCTGGCCTATTTAACTCTGACTCTATGTTAGTATTAAGCTCTGCCTCACTTCTAAGGGCAATGTCTGGTCTTAGCCCTGTGCCTTCATATCCTTTTGTTGCTTTCACAGCTCAGTCTGGGGCCCCACAAGTTTTTTAGTATCTCCAAAGTAGAGTAATCTGGGGGGAGGCTATACATTCCCTTGCTCATCTTGAGTCTACAAGTTCCTGACCCAGGTTTGGGTCTATTGGCTGCTTTTGGTTTTGAGTTCCATAGACAGCTGCTCAATTAAACCACTTGGAGGCCCTGCAGGCTTAGAGCAAGTGAACTGCCAGCTTGCTATTATTTGGGATACTGGAATCAGAGCCACACAACTACCATTTGCTTCCTCAAAGTTGTTCCTTCCTCATTACACAGCTAGAGCCCATGCCTTAAGACTGCTCCTGGGGGTGGCTAGGTGGCACAGTTGATAAAGCACGGGCCCTGAATTCAGGAGTACCTGAGTTCAAATCCGGCCTCAGACACTTGACACTTACTAGCTGTGTGACCCTGGGCAAGTCACTTAACCCCCATTGCCCTGCAAAAAAAAAAAAAAAAAAAAGACTGCTCCTCTCTCCCGTGGATCTGTGACTTGAAACTGGATAGTGGCACCCATTTATGTACCCAGTGCTTTCTCAGGGATCTTCTGGGATCATTTTCTGCCTTGGTGCTTCCTACCCTGGTGCCCTTTCTTAGCCCTAGCTGTCCTTGGGTTCTGGAATGCTTCACACTGCCGGGTGTGCTCTTAGCTAGAACCCTTCCCCAGTGTCTACAGACCTCTTTCCCCATCTCCCTAAGCTACCTTGCACTGGGAAAAAATGACTCACTGTGACCTTTTCTTAATCAAAGTTCGGTCTGGCGCATTCTGTAGATCTTTGTCAAAAGGCGAGGGTTGGTCCTCACAAAAAAAAAAAAAAAAAAACAAAAGGCGAGGGTTGGGGGGCAAACTAGATTCTAATGTTTTCTCTGACTGCCATTTTGGCTCAGCCTCTCCCATGTAGAAGTTTAGTCTGTTGTGTCCTATCATGTCTCAAACTTTTGAAATCAGTTTTCCCAAAATGCAGAGTACAATCAGATTCCTTGGATTTCCTCTCCTTTATTATAAAATCTAAGATAAAGTGTTTGTTTCTGCTTAGGGTTCCTATCATTTCTGACCCCAACAACTAGTTCCTCCATGTTAGTCAGAATCAGATAAAAAAAAAAATTTCCTCCCTTATTGGTTCTTTCACATTTAGATGACCAAATGATCAAGGCTGTAAGGCAAAAAGTAATTAAGTACTTAAGGAACTTAAGTAAGTTTTTGGCAAAGATACTCAGATGTCTGGATTAATGAAATCATGGCTACCCCAGTATCTAAATCATTTGGTCTTTTTTCTTCCATTGATCTTCACCCAAATATTGCCATGCTTTGTCCTTTTTATTCTTAGATTTCCTCACAAGAATACCTTAATTAATAATGCTATGCCACCCCATCATTTTTACCCATTTCTTTTGAATAAGGTATACCAATGAATAGTCCACTCATGGGTTTCATCTCACTAAGTCTTGGTGATACATAGGGTAAACTTGCTTTGTGTTAGGACTTCCAATTACATTTGTTTGCTGTTTATATCTTGAGTATTCCTGCATAGACATTTGATCAAATGGGTTTTACAATGGACTTTTTTTCTCCTAGTTTCCAGCTTTTTTGCTAAAAAGTCACAATCATTGGCAATACTTTTTGTTCCTTTTGGCACTATTTATCCCTAACTAAATCACCAGAAGCATGTACGTTTTTATCTATTTCAGAAAGTCTTGGGAGGTTCTCTTATGTCTTAGATATATGCTCTGGAAAGAAAACTATCCTCCATTTTTAACAAGTTAACAAATAGTTGTCTTATTACTCCCTGAACACAAAATCAATTATTACTCTTCTCTTCTTCTGGTTTTTACTGAATGATCTCTCATCTGCTATCTTTTGTAGCTCCGTATATTATTCTTGTTTGTTTGTTTGTTTGGTGAGGCAATTGGGGTTAAGTGACTTGCCCAGGGTCACACAGCTAACGTCAAGGGTCTGAGGCTGGATTTGAACTCAGGTCCACCTGAATCCAGGGCCGGTGCTCTATCCACTGTGCCACCTAGCTGCCCCTCCATATATTATTCTTAGGAGGACAACCTTCTGCCTCTTCAGATGATCAAGATCTCTAGACTTTAGTAAATCTTAAATATTTTTTAAGCTCTGATTTTACCCTATCCTTTTCCTTTCCATTCTCTTCTTTGACTTCAATATCCTGAAAAGAGTTGCCTCTCTTCCTTCCCAGTTTATTCTCCATACTAGTTGAGATTTTCAGTCATGTTTTTGGGTTTTTCAAAATTGCTTGTTTAAATTTCAATCCTAAGCACCTGGTTAAAAGCAGCCACTTATCACCTCTTACCTGGACAACCCCATTCATCTTCCTTTCCTTAGTCTTATGAATTCTGGGGCCACACCAACCTCATATCTGTTTCAATGCTTTGTCCCACCCACCAACACACTCTATTTTGGTACCTTACAGTTGTTCACCTTATCTTTTTTTATTTACCTTGCCTTGTCTGTCTTGTCAAATCCCTTTTCCCTTAAGTTTTCCTCTTTTGATTTTACTTCTTAAACCTCTTTAACCCTTTCATAGCCTCCTTAATCGTCCCTGACCCTGTTCCTTTTAAAATTTAGTAGAACTCGAATTAGAATCTTCACCTGGTGATTTTTCTTCAAATTTTCCTCAATTTCTCTAAAGTTGTCCTAAAATTTGAACCCCTAACTTCCTTCATAATCCTCCAAGCTACCTACTTGATTTCTATTTTCTTATTTAACACCAAATCCTTTTCCCTATCCATCCACAGAAGCCAGAATTTGAGATATTTTTATCATAGAATCAGAGACACAGCTGGAAGGAAAGCAACACAATGGCCTACCGAGTAATTCATACTTGCCAGATGGGATGGTCAAAGTACTCTTGGTCTGCACTCTTAGAGCACTGGAATTCCCTATTATTATGTTTATCTTTTGCTAGTCAGCTAGAGGGAAATAAATAGCCCAAAGCAAAGACATTCACTAAAAGGCCATAAGAAAAGTAGTGTAAAATATTTTTGATGACTAGGCCTGATTTGGGGGCTAATCTGACTGGAGGACTAATGTGGGGCCTTTTGACTATTTGGCTATCTGATTGCTATTAATTTAACATGGGCCATTTATAAAGTTCCACCACACTGCTCCACTCCCAAATTGATAAGTAAAATATTAAGAAGCCTCTTAACTAAATAATCAAAGCAGAGTTTATTTATGAGATACTATTTAAAATTAAGAATACAGGGAAATAAAATGTACAACCTGCCCACCTGCTGCCCTGGAACTTCTTTAATACAATAAGGGCCTTAGCCGCCTCTTGCCTTAGGGCACTCAGGTCCTTTATTCTAACTCTGAGCCCCTTTCACTTTTTAAATCCCCCTGCTTCTAACTTTCCTCTCCTTACTGCCACCGCTGAACCCCTGTGTTCCTCTTTCACTGACCTTCTGTCTGTCTGCTCCGTCAGTTTGCCCTTCGGCCTCTCTTTTCTCTGCTCCTAGTCCTTCTCGTCTTCTCCTGCGTCCTTGTAGCCCCCTGTCTGTCTTCTTCCCCCTTTGCTGTCTCGTCACCACCCCCCCCAGTCCTCTTCTCAGCCCCTCCTGAGTCTAACCCCCAGGTCTATATATATCTTTCTTTCTCTCCACTCAAATCTCGGGGCTTTTTGCACCCACACACCAAGCTAATCCACTAGCCAGGGCTGCGGCTGGGGCTGGGGGGATGCTCCAGCATCCCATGCCTCAGCACAGGCTATTCGGGATCTTTCGGATAGCACCGCTCAGGTCAGAGGGAGCTGGGGGCTTTTTCCCTGGCGTCTTGTACAGCCCACGGGCTTTTTGGCTCAGCTGAAGCAGAGGGGGAGGAGCACCAGCACCCCCCACACAGAAGAGACCCTGAGGGCCTAAGGCTTTCTAATCTCAGCCTAAAGGTAGGGTCCCCAAATCAAAATAAATTTCCATAGTAGCAACAAAGAATCTCACCCCCAAACCTAAGGTGTATCCTCCCACAGATATATCCAGTAACAGGGAGAGTAGATACATTTAAGAGGTCAGAAATAGAAAGACACACAGATATGGAACAGATGTAGCCAACGCACATGCAAAGAGGTAGGGCTGAAGCATGTATGAGGAAAAACAAATCATGCCTTGAATGTTTTAGGGTCACTCATATCTTCACAGGTTATTGCTGGAAACTAATTAGCTCCTCCAGCTGCTGGTTCAGTTGAAATCCTCAGTGGTTTTGTACTTCAATTAGAGTACAACAAAGGAAGCACTTCAATTGTTTGTATTCCCTTTCCCAAGGGCAGGAAGCATCAATAAATCTTTCTTTAGAAGCTATAATGCTGTAACCAAAACTCAAGAACACCTAGGAGTAGCTAGGTGTCTCAGAGGATAAAGCACCAGCCCTGAATTCAGGAGGACCTGAGTTCAAATCCGAGCTCAGACACTTGACACTTACTAGCTGTGTGACCTTGGGCAAGTCACTTAACCCATATTGCCCCACAAAAAAAAGAACACCTAAAATTGGAGTCACCCATGAGGCAACACTTAAATTTGGTGTTGCTCCAGAAATCTCCCTTCTCTGCTACAAAGTTAGATGATAGGGTTATGCTCTCTAGGGAATTAAAAAACAAAACCAACCCACCATCTTCTACACCAAGGGTTCTTAACCTGGGGTCTGTGAATGTGTGTGTGTGTGTGTGTGTGTGTGTGTGTGTGTGTGTGTGTGTGTGGCAGTTGGGGTTAAGTGACTTGCCCAGGGTCATACAGCTAGTAAGTATCAAGTGTCTGAGGCCGGATTTGAACTCAGGTCCTCCTGAATCCAGGGCTGGTGCTCTATCCACTGCGCAACCTAGCTGCCCCCTGTGAATTTTTAAAAATAACTATTTCAATGTAATTGAAATCCCATCTACTTTATTTTATGAACATCATTCTAAGAAGGGGTCCATAATCTTCAGGACAATGCCAAAGGAATCCATGACACAGAAAAGGTTAGGAACCTTTTCTATTCTGTTCTATAGAAGTCTATTCTACATGGAGACTTGGAGGTACAGGAAGCAGTGACATGAATCCCCACATTAGACTACATACAAGCTTATCGCATATATCAGTTAATATTACAGTTATTTCAAAATGTGTCATACCCTTCAAGACACATTGTCAAGGACCATGTTTTACATAATCTCCCCAGCACCTAGAATAATATCACTAAATTACAACTTTAAATGAACAGAAAGAGAGACTTAAGAACTTAGTCCCATTTCCCACTCAAAACAATCATTTGCAGCTGGTGAGAAAATCTAATACTTTGATTCTGCAGTGTTGAATAAATTACACTTTCATTTCATGTCAATGGCTCAATAGAAATTTAGAAAAAAAAAGTCCTAGGGATTTATGCTGATTCCAATGCTGTTGAGCACACCAAGTACCTCTGCAAAATATCTGGAGATTTTGGTGGATGACAGGTTTAAAAGGAGTCAAATAGTGTAAAAGGACAGCAAAAAAGGTGAATTCAATCCTAAACTCTATTAGAAGAGATACACAAGTGGGATGGGGATAATAGTATAGCTCTACTATGACTCAGACTCAATTAGAATACTGTTACCAGTTGTAGAGAGAAAGTTGTTAAGCTGAAGAGTATGGAAAGGAGGGTGAACAGAAAGCTAAAGGCCTTCTAGTCATGTCGTGAGTTAATAGAGTTGGAGACATTTCACCTGAACAAAAAAAGACGTATTGGGCCTGTGAAGTGACCAAATATTTGAAGGGCTACTGAAATAAAGAGGGATTAGGCATTTCTGTTCGGACAGACTATAACTAAGAGAATGGATATAAATTGCAAAAAGGCTAATTTAGGCTTGATGTAAGAAAAAAAAAAACTTTGTAATAATTAAAACTATCTAAAAGAGAAGCCAAATGTTCAGGAGTCAGTGTGCTCCCTAACCCTCATTAGAAGTCCTACAACAAAAGTTGCTTGACAATTTGTTCTACTTTGCACAAATGATTTTTTTTGTCAGATAAAGGTGGAACTAGATGATGTCTGAGTCTTCTAACTCTGAAATTCCATGATTCTGTGAAGTTTTCTGAATGATGAATATTTAGATTTTGTTTACTGCTAAAGGTTTTCCACATATCTCATGTTTAGGGTGTTTTCCTTGAATGTCTGTTCCATGTTGAGAAATATGGTTTGAATGGCAAATGAAGGACTTCTTGCATTCATTATATTTATAAAGTTTTTCACCTACTGAGATTCTATCATGGTCAATTACATCCAAATATTGTTTTACATTAGCCTCAAGAACTCTATGTTGGGTATCAAGGATTGGCTCCTGACTGTACTTTTGTCCAACTGTATTACATCCATGAAGAAAATCTGGGGAGAAAAAGCAGGTGTCAATATTCAATGCCTTCTGTAAGGAAAGGAAATTATGTTAAGTTCTAGATTCTATCTCCTTCATCAATAATGATCACTCTTGAACAGATAGAATACATTTTTATAAGAAAGAACTGGGGCAGCTAAGTAGTATAGTGGATAGAGCACTGGCCCTGGATTCAGGAGGACCTGAGTTCAAATCTGACCTCAGACAGTTGACACTTAACTAGCTTTGTGACCCTGGGCAAGTCACTTAACCCTCATTGCCCTTCCCGCCCCCCCCCCCCAAAAAAAAGGAAATGGCAACCTAATGATTCAGAACTTCACAAATAGATGGATTATCATTGTTGGTAATGTCATAGGGGAAAGAGGTGGTGTGGGGGTTTTTAGGTATTCCTCTTTAAAGAATTACAACTCTTCTACAAAATCCAATTAGAGGGGGCAGCTAGGTAGCACAGTGGATAAAGCACCGGCCCTGGATTCAGGAGTACCTGAGTTCAAATCCGGCCTCAGACACTTACTAGCTGTGTGACCTTGGGCAAGTCACTTAACCCCCATTGCCCCGCAAAAAAAAAAAAAAAATCCAATTAGAATAAAATAGTCTTTTATTTGGGTGCTTAGAGAAAGTAACCAAGAAGGAAGTCAAAGACTTCACTCAAGGTGAGAGGAGGTAGCTTAGAGACAACTTGATTCTCTTAGTCAACTTTCTTCCTGACCAAGAGGAAGCCAAAGCCTTTATACAGGATGAATGGGGGGGGGGGGGGGCATGGATGGGGTGACCACCTGACCATGGAAAGTTCCCTTTGGGGGTGGGGTGGGAGGAAAGATTCCTGAGAGTCAGGGAGAATTTTCTTTTGGAATTATAGTCCTGACCTCTGGAGTTATCTCTGTCTCCTAGCTCAGGTAGTAGCCATGCTTAACTGACTTTCCTGCTATAGAATTTCATCTTCTCTTATTTCTTAGGTGTCTGTCCTGATAGCTAGTTGGCCAGTTTAAATTATAACAGTCCCTTAATTCCTCAATACGTCCCAACCCCATATCAGGTAAACAAGTAATTTTGGAAAATATAGACTGGAAAACCTGAAGTCAATATGTAACAAAAACTTATTTACCTATTACAAATAGATCGTTTGTGAACATTTAAAAGAAAACATATAAACTCCTAAGACCTAGAGCTGATTTAATAGGAGCAGATCATATAACACAAAGTTCATTTCCCTTATTAATCAGACTTATGAACAGTTTAATAAGGGATATAAATAGCAGATACTTAACTTTCAGCAGTGCATTTTTCAAGATGTCTTTCTGGATATGATAAAGACATGTGAATTTGACTATAATAGAGCTCACTGAGTATGTTTCAAGTTTAAAAACGTTATGGAAAAATATACTTCAGTAAAGAGTTTTGCTCATCTGGATTATGTTCTCTAGTGATATAGATAGATAGATAGATAGATAGAGAGATAGATATAGTAATATATGTATGTACATATACACACATATATACACATAAGTACACACACATATATATTTAGAGAGAAAAAGAGATTTTACTTGTCCATTCAACAATTTTAGTAACAGCCTAGATGAAATCATAGCAGATATCCATCTGTTTTGATGGCACAGATTTATAAAAGATACCTGAGAGAACACAAGACTGAATAAAAGATTTTTAATATATTTCAAAAGGTTAGAATAATGGGCCAAAAAAAACAGTATGAAATTTAACAAGGATACAAGTTCTGTGCTTGGGATTAAAATAACAATTACCCAGGCTTAGCTGTTTAGTAGCAGATTGCATTAAAAAAATCTAGGGGATTGAAGTAGACCACAATGTCAATATTAGTTAATGGTATCCTGTAGCCATTACAAAAAAAGTTAATTCAATTTTAAGGTGTGTTAAAAATGTATAATTTCTACATAAGAGAAAATAATTTTATTATACTGTGTCCTAGTTAGGCCACATTTAGTAGAGTTTCTGTTTAATTC
Organism: Dromiciops gliroides; assembly: GCF_019393635.1. Classification (NCBI taxonomy): domain Eukaryota; kingdom Metazoa; phylum Chordata; class Mammalia; order Microbiotheria; family Microbiotheriidae; genus Dromiciops; species Dromiciops gliroides. The sequence goes on along the minus strand of NC_057862.1, from coordinate 661,243,012 downwards.
TGAACACAATTTAAAGGTGATACTAACAAATAAGAAGGAAGTTGTTAATTGGCTTTCAAAAGCAAAGGTTATTTAGCTTCATTTCATGTGGCAAGTCAAAATATAAATATATGATATGTGAAATATAAATATATAATATAAATAAAGTTTCATTCAGTGAGGCAAGAAGACTGACACAGACAAATACAATGAGTAGGGAAATAGCCAACAGGGAACCTGCCACAGCATTTTGATATAAAAGTTGGACACAAGAATCTCAATAACATTGACAGGGAAGATCAAACTTAGGCTCTTACTCCAGTAAAGAAGGAAAGCAACTCAAATTTTGCAGTGACCAACAGACATCATACTATGTTTATCTTTCTGCCATAGTCAGTTGACTCCTATTTACAATCAAAGTGAAGGTCTTACTTCATCCTGGAAAAGAAGTAAAAAGATTCACAAAAGACCTTTTCAGTTAACATAGAGAATGAAATATTCCTTTTAAAAATAGAGGAAGGTCTTTGGGGTAAAAACAAAAAAGAAAAAGGAGCAAAAAAGGGAGAGTCAAATTCTGTCTAACATCAGGAGACAGAAGGGTGGAAAAATATCGGCATAAAGGAGAAAGAAAAGGAGTCCTAAACACTTACTTGGGAATTAATAACAAGGATAAGGCCATTTCAACATCATGAGGAGTTGTAACTTATGAAGAAAGAGCACTTTATACTCCCCAAAACCATGATTTGGATTAAAAGGTACTGAAGATCAACAGGAAAAACAAAAGTGTTACTGTTCTGGTAGGATGCTATAGACCATCTGGACAGAAAGAAGAAAAAAATAGATGTGTTTCAGGAAAGCAATCAAAGGCCTTGGACAGAAGAATAATATAATCAGGATAAGGCATTTCAGTTATTTCATTCAGGTTCCTTGTTTCTAAGATGGGAATAATGATAATATTTTCACTAATCACCTCATAGGTTGGAAAAGCACTTTGTAAAACATCCAGTGGGATAGATCTATGTGCTACTGGAATCATATATATGTATCATGGGAAGCTGTGACAACCACACAACAGCAGAACTAAAAGGCAAATTGCTGAATTTCAAGGAAGAAAAGGAGTCATAAGAAATGAAAAGAAAGGGTATATATCATGTATTTGTGGGGTTTAGAAGTGAATGGAGGGGGCAGCTAGGTGGCGTAGTGGGTAAAGCACCGGCCCTGGATTCAGGAGGACCTGAGTTCAAATCCGACCTCAGACACTTGACACTTACTAGCTGTGTGACCCTGGGCAAGTCACTTAACCCCCATTGCCCCGCAAAAAAAAAAAAAAAAAAAAAGAAGTGAATGGAAATGAGGGGAATGGTAGATAAGACAAGCAAATGTTTTGTTCTTTTTTTTTTTTTTTGGCGGGACAAGGAGGATTAAGTGACTTGCCCAGGGTCACACAGCTAGTAAGTGTCAAGTGTCTGAGGCCGGATTTGAACTCAGGTCCTCCTGAATCCAGGGCTGGTGCTTTATCCACTGTACGACCTAGCTGCCCCAGTTTTGTTTTTTTAAGGAAAGACCAGATATCTATAAAGAACCTTAAAACAAAAGGGGGGGGCACTAGGTGGCACAGTGGATAAAGCACCGGCCCTGGATTCAGGAGGACCTGAGTTCAAATCCAGCCTTAGACACTTGACACTTACTAGCTGTGTGATCCTGGGCAAGTCACTTAACAATCATTGCCCCAACAAAACAAACAAACAAACAAACAAACAAACAAAAACAAAGGGGGACTGAAGATGCAAGGACACTAAAAATAATATCACCTCTTCCTTGAAGGCTAGAGGGAAATGTGAGGTCAGCAGATATAGGCCCGTGCTCTTTCAGGGAAAAGGTGAAAAAGCAGCTCCAGAGGGACAGCAATTAGAAATGTCCTCCGGTGGCTGGTGGGCCTTTAAAAAAAGTGCCATGGAGCAGCTAGGTGGTACAGTAGATAAAGCACCGGCCCTGGATTCAGGAGGACCTGAGTTCAAATCTGACCTCAGACACTTGACACTTACTAGCTGTGTGACCCTGGGAAAGTCACTTAATCCTCATTGCCCGGCAAAAAAAAAAAAGTGCCATTCTAACATTTCAGGGAAATGCACCCCTACTGACTGGCTAAATCACTGCTTGTAATCCTACCTGTGTGCCTGCTTTCTGTTACTCACCAAGGTAAAGGCTTCTGGGCACTTCTTTAGCTGGCAACTCTAATGCTTCTCTCTTTTCCAACTGGGAGAGGATGTCTGGCTTGAAAACCTGCTCATGGGGAAACAATGGGAAACTGCTGAGAATGAAAAGACATCTCAGAATGCAATCTTAGCCAGTGAGTCAGTCAATAAACATTTATTAGGTGCCTACTATGTGCCAGGCACTGTACCAACTCCTGGGGATACAAAAAGAGACAAAGGACGGTCCCCGCCCTCAAGGAGCTCAGTTTTTCTTTAAGGACTACTAGAAAGGACTTCTGAAGGATGCTTTGTATTGAATTTGTGTTGCCATCAAGTAGCAGGACTGAAAACAGGATCTGAATTAGGCTGAAAGAAAATTACTCCATTTAAACACATTCCCTACGAAGAAGATGGAAACTTTTCATGTCTGCCAGTAGCTACAATGGGACTTGAGTAGGGAAACATACAATAGGAAAAATTATTCTCCTCAGAAGAATCATAATAATACTTCTGAATACCAGTTATACAAAGCAAAGAGCTTTCATCTAGAAAAAGGGAGCAGAAACACTGAGCTTCTTTACACCCAAAGGTTTAGGAATCTTTCCACATTACATATAATTCTAAGAATATCCTTATACACAAAGTTCAAACTCAGTGAAGCACTGCTTCAGACATTCCATAACCTATAGGAAGAGAGAATGCCAAGAAATCTCAATGGCCCAATGAAACATGAGAAAGAAGGCATCCTTACCAAGGGAGACAAAATTCTCATAGTTTTCCAGCATCGCATCCCTGAATAAGTCCTTCTGAGCTGGTTCCAATAGCCCCCATTCCTCCCGGGTGAAATCAACAGCCACATCTCGGAATGTCAGTAATTTCTGCAATATCAAAAGCCATTTCTCTTCACCCAGAGTCAGTCCCTTACATGGAACAAAAATGAATGAAGACACATTTATTAAGGATTACTATGTCAAGAACTATGTGAAGTGCTAGGGATAAAAAAGCAAAAGCAAAGACAGTCTCTCCCCTTCTCCTCTTATGTTCTAAAAGAGGAAGACAATACATGCAGGGTAGTGGTGGTCACAGAGGATTATTTTGGTTTGGAGAGTTATGAGAACAGTTATGGGAACAAGAGGGGAGTAAATTGCCACCTTCTTTCCAGGAACCATGACAGAACAGATTTGACTATGGTTCAAAAACTAGAAAGCAGGCAAGGACAATGTGGTAGCCCCATGTAGGTAGACAAGGCTGCTAGTGAGAAGAGAGCCAGAGTGAAAGTAGGCAGGAGTTGAACTGAGGTGTAGTGGGAGACTGAGGCAACCACTGACAGGGACCCCTGGCTCCTGGGGTTTAGTATAAGCAGTGAGATGAAAGGGCTGAATCCTCAGGGAATGGTTTCTGGTTTAAGCAACGAGGTCACAAGAAGATGGTCAGGAAGTGAGACATGAAGTTGGCACAACAAAGATGTAATGATTCTCAAGGGTTTAGAATACTCTATGTCAAGGGTTATTGAGGCTCTACTTACATTTTTCTCCCTTTATAACAGGCTCTCGATATTGTTAATAATTCTACCATATTACTCAAGGTCAGTGTTACAAATCATTTCTTACAGAGACCCAAATTAAACACGTACTTCATTCTTTGTGTGTGTGTGTGTGTGTGTTTTGATGAGGCAATTGGGGTTACGTGACTTGCCTAGGGTCACACAGCTAGTAAGTGTTAAGTGTCTGGGGCCGAATTTGAACTCAGGACCTCCTGAATCCAGGGCTGGTGCTCTATCCACTGTGCCCCCTAGCTGCCCCTTCGTACTTCATTCTTCAGTCACATTTTTTTTCTAGATACAGTATATCAATCACTCCTCATTACTGATCATCCCATTTGGGGTAGAATTATCCACAAGCAGGTCACAAATGGAATATTAAACTACAAGTCCTCTCCATGAAACAATGTCTAATAAATGACACTCCTCTCTCCCCAGCTACCGCTTCTTTTATTTGAATACTATTCCAGGTTCTGTCTTGGGCCTTCTACTTCTCCCTCTCTCTCTTTCTCTCAGTGACCTCATCATCTTGGATGTAATTATCTTAATGACTCCTGGATCTAGAGATCCAGCTCCACTGTTGTAACTCCAGCTTCCTAGTGGTCATTTCATACGGGATGCCCTATATGCATCTCCAACTCAACATGTCCAAAACAGAACTCCTCATTCCCTCCAAACTCACCCTTTTTCTAAACTTCCCTCTTCCTTCCAGGGGCACCACCATTCTTTCAGTCACTCTAGTGTCATCCTGAACTCTTAACTCTTACCCCACACATTCAGAAAATTGCCAAATCTAGTCATAGCTCCCTCTATAATATCTCTTACGATAGTTTCTTTCCACTCACCCAGCCACTACCCTAATTCAGACCCCCATTACCTCCAGCCCGCACTATTGCAATAGCCTCTTAATTAGCCTCCTTGCCTCAAGTCTCTTCCTGCTCCAACTCCATTCTTATCAATAGTGGTGTCAAACTCGAATAGAAACAGATCCCTATGGGTGCATATTGACAAATCGGTATCTGCTTGCAGCAGTGGGCTGTGAGTTTGATATATCTGCTCTGCACAGCCACTAAAATAACTTTCCTAAAGCACAGATCTAACTCTGTCACTCCCCTAAAACTCCAATGGCACCTTATTAACTCTGGATTCAAACTGAAGTTCCTGTTTGACATTCAAGATCCATCACGAGTTGCCCAACCTACGCTTCTCCTTTTTAATTTACATTCTATCAACTGAGATAATATGTATGCCTACGTTACATTAGGTAACTTTAGAGGGAGGCGTTAGCAGCTGGAGGGACCAAGGATGTCATCATTATCGCTAGCATTACTAGAGGGCTTTAATATTTGCAAAGTGTTCTACAAATATTTTCTCATTTGATCCTTATAGCAACCCTGAGAGGAAGGTGCCATTTATTATCCTCACTTTATGGATAAGAAACCAAAGCAGACACAGGTTAAGTGACTTGCTTGGGGTCACACTGTCATTAAGTATCTGAGGCCTTATTTGAGCTTAGGTCTCCCTGACTGTAGGTCCGGCACTTTATCTATGATGTGACCTAGCTGTGACATGTAGGAGTTAGCATTTAAGAAGGGCTTTATTAAGGATAAATTAAGTATTCTAAAAAGTGTAGGTGATTAGACTTCATATTCCAGGCATGGGAGACAGGCCTATGCAAAAGTACCAAGATGAAACATGGAATCATTAAAAGTGGAATGCTTAATTGCACACATATAACTTATGATTGCTCACTGCCTCAGGGAGGAGGTAGGGGAGGAAGGGATAGAATTTGGAACTCAGAACTAAATAAAAATGCTAATTAAAAATAAAAATAGAAGTGGCATGCAATTTTTGGTATGTAATTAATTACATTCTCTTGTTCCTATTGAATTCTAGACCCAGCTCATTGTCCATTTAAAGTATCTGCCCTAGGTATACGTACTGATAGACTAAAAACCCAATGATGGACATTCCGCGATAAGTGGTCAAAGGATATAAACAAGCAATTCTCCAAATAACTGCAAAGTATTCACAACCACATTAAAAAATGCTCCAAGGGGCAGCTAGGTGGCGCAGTGGATAGAGCATAGGCCCTGGAGTCAGGGGTACCTGAGTTCAAATCCGGCCTCAGACACTAGCTGTGTGACCCTGGGCAAGTCACTTAAGCCCAATTGCCTCACTAAAAACAAAATAAATAAATAAAAATTAAAAAATGCTCCAAGACACTAATAACAAGAGAAATGCAAATCAAAACAACCCTGAGGTTTCACCTCCAAATTCACCCTTTTTCTAAACTTCCCTGTTCCTTCCAGGGGCACTACCATTCTTTCAGTCACCCCAGTGTCGTCCTCAACTCTTAATTCTTACCCCACACATCCTGAAAATTAGTAAAGGGAAGGAAAACATGGCAATACTCAATGTTGGAGGGGGTGAAGGATAATAGGAACACAATATATTGCTGGTGGAGCCCTGAAATGATACAATCATTCTGGAAATCAATTTGGAATCATGCACATAAAGTGACTAAGATGTCTACACCCTCTGAACCAGAGACTCCATTACTGTGCTTATCCTCCAAGGAAGCCACTGATAAGCAGCTTCCAAAATATTTGTAGTAGCATTTTCTGTCATAACAAAGAAATGTAAACAAAGGAGACATTCATCAAATGGGGCTAAACAAAATGCATGAGATTACTGTGCTATAATGATATACCTGATGAATAGATGAGAAGCACAAAAAGGTTTATATGAACCGATGAAGAATGAAATTAGCAAAGCCAAGAAAACAAAATCTCTGACTCCAGAGGAATAAATGGAAATAACCGCACACACAAATCAAAACTGAATATTGAAAAATTATAAAGATCAAGCAAAGCTTGAGCAAAGAGATATGAAAGGATGTTCTCAATCTACCCCCTACCTGGAAATGGGAGGTCCACAGGTGTTACATATAGCCTATAATTACATACTTTTTCAAGGTACTAATCAGTTGTGACTTTTTCTTTTTTTTCCTTTAAAAACCCAATAAAAGGTAGGCCTCCTCCATTTGATTTCCATATAAGATTCATTGGGTCATCTCTTCTGAATGGTTATGTAGTTCATTGAAAATAATATATGGTATTATGGGCCTGGATGTACTCATTCCAATATCAATTATACACAAATGGAAGACCTTACAGTTTATACAGATTTCCCCTTCCTTTTGGACCCTGTAGATATAGCTCATCTCTCAGGAACATGGTGAATATTTTTGGCAAACATGTGGCTCTGTTTTCTGGCAGCTTGGCATCAATAATCAGAGGACTGATAAAATTTTCTTTTTCATTGTGTCTCTTTTAGATGATCCCAGCATTTGGGAAGGGGTGAGGCAATGAGGGTTAAGTGACTTGCCCAGGGTCACACAGCTAGTATCAAGTGTCTCAGGTCAGATTTGAACTCAGGTGCACTTCTTAGTGTAATCTTCATTAAGGTTTTCTCCATCACTTTCTGAAGGCTAGACAATTAAAAAAAGAATAATAAATTAAGGTCTGATTTGTAACCCTTTGTGGATTTCCATGGTTTCAATGCTTACACTGAAAATTTAACAATTGGCTGAGTCAGTATAAGCCCCAGCTGTCTCCAACACCTCTCTGGATATAATCCATATAAACAAGAAGCTCTTTTAACCCCTTGATAATTCTTAAGAGTATAAAGAAATTCTGAAAACAAGCAGCCTGAGAACTTCTAGTCTAAAAATATTACTCCTTCTTGCAGCTTTGCTGATTTGCTTGACAAGTAAAATTGAGTGATTGCTAGCTAAGGTGGTTCTGAGCTATTTTTTACCTTTTCTCTGTAGCAATGACTGACTTATATTATTTACAGAAATTGGTTAGGGTTCATGTTGTCTTTTCCTTTACTCACTGACCATTTTTAGCATCAATGTCTTATCTTCATACAAGTCAGAATTATAACTGCATACATTATCTTTCTGACATTATTGGATAATGTCATAGATTATATGTATGTGAGACATATATATATACACACACATATATATCTATAAATAATATGACAATATAACCAGAAAATCAAACTTTCTCAACAAAAAATTGAAAAAATATATTAGCAAGGTAGTGAAAAAGCTAGATAAACCCACAAAAATAATTTGCATTATTATACATTCAAAATCAATCAAAAAGCTTTTACTAAGTCCCAGGCATTGTGCGTGGGATAAAAAGAATGAAACAATCCCTCCATATCCTTAAACAAGAAATGTAACTTAGCCAAAACAAAAAGGAAGCAAGTAAAAGGTACTTGCACTTCCAGACTTTTAAAATTATTACAAAGAAATTTTAATCAAAAGTAACTGGTATTGTGCAAAACAAAAAAAACCCAAAGAGAAACATGACATGAAACTAAATCCATATAAAAGATGAATTAGTAAAACACCTATGGAAAATAAAAAAACAGGAGAAAGCATTTTTGATTTAAAATTTAAAATACAGGATGAAATATAGACAGGAAAAGCTACAAAAATAGAGAGTGACAGAATAATAAATTTCTCTAAAATATACAGGGGAGATACACATTTAGTTATTAAACAAATAGAAGTAATCATAGGTAGATGCACTAGTTTGCTTAAAAATGAAAAGCCTCTTATAAATAAAAATGTTTATTATTAAAAATAAATAAATAAGCAAACAAACAAACAAATAAATAAATGGGGGGAAAATGAAAAGCCTCTACACTCAAAAACAATAAAATAGAAATAAATTGGGGAAAATAGAGCAAATATGCCGGTAAAAGTAGAATATCTAAGAATTTTTTGGAAAAAAGTTTTATTTATCCTTTTTGTTTTTATACAACACTCACTTCTAGATACTTGTCTGCTCTACTTCCTTCAACCTGAGAATTAAACCTTCTTGTAACAAACATAGGAAGCTAAGAAACAAATGACAACACAGTTACAGTGTCTAGTAAGGTCTGCAAGCTCCCTCTCTGATGCTTCATTATCATTTCTGATTTTTAAAACTACTTAGAATTCAGCTCTCTTTAAGTGTTCTATTTTCACTGTTGGTCAATCTGCACTCTTGGTATTTTCATTGTGATCATTCTGTATGTTGTCCTCTTGGTACTTTTCCTTCTTCAGGAGTTCTTATAGATCTTTCCATGATACTCTGAATACAAATTTGTCATTTCTTATTGCACAATGACATTCCATTATGTTAATAAACCAGAGTTTGTCCAGCCAGTCCCCAACTGATGGGTACCAACTTTGTTTCCAGTTGTTATCACAAAAAATACTCTTATTAATATTTTTTGCATATATGGAGCCTTTCTTTCTTCGGTCTCTGATCTCCACTGGCATATGTTCAGCAGAAAGATTGCTGTAATAAAGGGAATAAACAGTTTAGTCAATTTTCTTCAAACGATTTAAACTTTTTCCCCCTGAAATAGTGTTACCAACTCACAGCTTCCCCAAAAGAGTATTGTGACTATCTTCCAGAAGCCCCTCAAACAATGGCTATTTTGCCAGTTTGACAAGTTTGAAAAGAAACCTCAATTATTTTAATTTACATATTTCCTTTTATTAGTGGTTTGGAATATGATTTTGATAGTAATTGGCAATTCTTCCTTTGAAAATTCTTTGCATCAGGGGCAGCTAGGTGGCGCAGTGGATAGAGCACAGGCCCTGGATTCAGGAGTACCTGTTTTCAAATCTGACCTCAGATAATTGACGCTTACTACCTGTGTGACCCTGGGCAAGTCACTTAACCCCAAATTGCCTCACCAAAAATAAATAAATAAAATAAAATTCTTTGCATCCTTGACCACTTATCAATTGAGAAATGGTTCTTGATTTTATGTATTTTTGTGAATTCAATAAAAAGAACTAAGAGATAGTATTTAACATATTACTTCATTTGGAATTATTATTTGGTCCCCTACAACAACTCTGAAGTAGGTGCTATTTTTATTCCTTTTTATCTATGAGGAAACTGAAGCTTGGAAAGGTAGGCTGCTTTGCCCAGGGTCACACAGCTAGTAAATGTCAGAGGCAACTCAGGTCTTCCTAATGCCAAGTCCCATACTCTGTTCATTGAACTTCCTAACTACTTGAATGGTCTATGAATCTTGGATATCAGACTTATCAGTGATACTAATTAGAAAGTTTTCCTACTAAACTTCTTTTTATTTTATATGAATTAATTTCATTTTTATGTAACTGATATTATCTACTTTATCCTTCCTGATCCCTCTATCCCCAATTCCTTTCTGGTTAAGAATTCTTCCCTTCTCATGGTGAAAAATGCCATTCACCTCCAGAGAAAAGAACTGAATGAGTCCGAATGCAGGTTGGGGTTTTCTAAGTAAAGCATTATGTTACTTGCAAATATGGACCATTTTCTCCTCAAGCAACGTGTAAACTTTTCATTTCATATCACTGTACCTTTTTATTCCAGAAAGCCATCCATTATAACAAATATTTTTTTAAAAAAAGAAAAAAGAGAATGAGAACCCCCGCTCCCAGCAAAACTGATCAATGATTAAAATCTGACAATATACACAGTGTTTCACACCCCCATACAGTTCTGCAATTTAGGGACAGGTAACTCTTCTGGAGCACTCAAATTTAAAAGTATAACAATATTGAAGGGGAAAATTTAACTGCTGATAGATAGGTGGTCAGTGGGTGTGAATGGCATTCAAAGAAGAGGAAACACTAAATTATCCCTTCACCAAAAATGTGCAAACTCACTACTACAAAGAAAACCTTTTAGGTACTATTTAACACCAATAAAAATGGCAAAAATAGCTTAAAATGATGAAAACTCAATGGTGACAGGGATAGGGAAGCACAATTATACGAACTACAGGATGAATTTTAGAGTGGTATAATCTTTTAAAAAGACCAATCTGGTAGTAAAACGCAAGACTTACAAAAAACAGTCTTACTCTTATTCCACTAGTACCATTATTAGGAATATACCCTGATATTACAGGGGAGAAAAAGTTGTGTATTCAACTAGTTGTTACTGGAACAACAACAAAAAAAGACACTAGAAATGTCTGACAATTAGAGAATGACAAATAATCGGCAGCATTTAATGTTTTGGAAAACGTAGATAAAATTGAAAGGATTAAGAATAGAAAAAAAAATTTTAAAGATCTATCTGAAACATATAGAGCAAAGAATGCAAAATCAGAAAAAGACGGTTCACCATCAACACAATTACACAAAGGCCAAAGTTTAAACATAAACATGTAAGAATGAATGGGGGAAATGTCAAAAGGAATATGGAAAAAAAATAAAGGACTTGTTATAACACTTTTACATAATGAAATTCTTGTATTCAAATGTAAATAATGGTATGTTGTATTTTTGTGTTTTGTTAGTTATGGTCACAAGGAATTAAAAATAAGATTATAAACTTGATGAAACATTTTGTTGGTTATGTTCACAAAAATAAGATTAATATTACAAACTTGAAACACTCAAGGTTTACAGTTATGTTCATAAGGAATGATTTAGAATTTAGAAATAAAGTTATATTATAAGCCTGATGAAAATGAAGCTTTTTGTTAATGTTTAGTTATATTCATAAGAAATTGTTTAAAAATAAAATTATAAGCTTAATGAAATGGAAATGGTCACTGCTGAATCAATATTGCTAGAAAAAAGCTTAGCTATATGCTTCATCTCATATAACACTGCAAATTCGAGACCCATCAGTTTTATAGGCATACATACATACACATCCATGTAACAAAAAGATAGCTGCAACTCCTGGATCGGCATCTGTTTCTGCAAAGCTGAGACGTAGAAATTTTGGGAAGAACTCCGTGAGAAATTTTGTATCAACATCCTATATCCTTTAATACACAGTTCACGGGTGGCCATAAGAAGAGATAATAATAGCCAATATTTAACACAGCACTTAGTCTGTGCCAGGCACCGGGCACTTTGTAAACTGATCCCACCTCATCCTCACAACTTGCCCTGGGAGGTAAGTGCTATTATCTCCATTTTACAGACGAGGAAACTGAGGTAAAGGGAGGAAAGTGACTTGTCCAGGGTCACAAAGGCGGTCTGTGCAATAAGTGGCCGAGGCCAAATTTTAACTCTGGTCTCCCTGACTCCAAGCCCAGCACTCTGGGCTCTAAACCGCCGGGGGTGGTAAAAAACATGTTGTCAGATGTGGTTCGGGAGTGGTGATAACAATAATAAACACATAATAATCATCATTATTATATCGAGCCGTGTGGAGCCTTTCAGAGGCTGGAGGAGAGGGTCTGGGAGGGAGAATGGGGACAAAGCTCCGCCCACGCGCTCCCCGCCGGCCCCCCCCCCCAGCCCTGCGTCACTCACGTGGGGAGGGCCCAGGGTCCAGCGCCCACAGCTCACGCCCTCCTGCCCCTCGTCTCTCCTTGCTGGGGCGAGGCCGGAGTCCCAACCAGCCAGACCTGGGGAAAGAGATGTGGGTCAGGGGGGAGGTCGGTGCTGCCCGCGTGCCAGGGGGAGGTGGAGCGGGGGAACCAGCCCGACCCACCCCCCCCAGCCCCGTTCGCACCTTGTCCCCCAGACGGAGGAGGGTCCCTCTGGAGACACTGACTCTGCACCAGCTGCAGCTCCAGCTCCAGACCCGCCCCGGGCCCGGCTCCGTCCATCGGGGGCTCATCGAGGAGGGCCGGGAAGGGGCTGCCGACGCCATCGGGCGCCCCTTCTCATCGTACAGAGGAGGCAACTGAGGCCCGGAGAGGGTATTGGCTGACTCGGGGTCACACAGCATCGGGGCCGGGGTCAACCAGCCGCCTCCGCCCCTCGGGCGGCTCTGGCCCCTCCCCGACACGTGACGCCGCTTTTCAGTCCTCTGGGACCGAAGGCCTCGGTCGCCCGGCGAGCAGGGGGGCTGCAGTCAGATGCAAAAGCTGGAAGGCCCGCCCTCACGCGCCGGCGCCCTGAGCATGTCCTCCCCCTCCCCCACGCAAAGAGAGGACCAGGACTCCACCCTGCTGGAGGGCTTGGGAGGGCCGAACGCTCTTGGGGGCTTATGGGAAATGTAGTCCAAACCGTACATTGGCGCAGGTGCAGTTGCATCCTGCCCGTATTAGGTTCCTCGTTAAGCACCGGGAGTAGAAAGGCTAGAACACTCAAAGAGCTCATAGTCTAGTTGGGGGACAGTATTCACATAACCGTCTGTTTCCTCATCGGTAAAACGGGGAACATAATAGCATCTACTTCCCAGGGTTGTTCTGAGGCTCAAAAGAGAGAAAATGCATAAAGTGCTTTGCAAAACTTGAAGCGCTACCCAAGTTAACCAGGGCTGCTGCTTGCCGCTGCTGAGCCGTGTGCGACAGTCACTGGACACTGGAGGGGTTTGCCATTTTCTTCTCCAGCTCATCTTATAGATGAAGAAACTAATTCAAACTCGGTTAAGCGACTTGCCTAGGGTCACACAGCTAGTAAATGTTTGAGGTGAGATTTGTACCAAGACCCTCCCAACTTCAGGGCCTCTCTTCTATCCACTGCACCACCTAGCAACTCTGGGAGTGGGGAGGGTGTCCTTTAGTAATTGATGCCCACCCCCAATCCCTCCAACTGCCAACATAAACAAAATTCCAATTTGTTTGCTATAGAGTATTTCAAAATCTGGCTCTCATCAGCCTTTCCAAACTAACAACTTTAAAAACTATGTTCTAGATAGCTAGCTACTTCCTAAACTCAATGGATGTTGTCCACTTGCGATGTTTTTGGACAGTGTTGGGGCCAAATTTAATATGAAGAGAGTAATATTGGGGTTCAGAAAATAATGAGGGACCTCTAGGCCCAAAACTTCCTCCCCTCCGAACTGCCTTTTTAGATATTTCTCCCAGGCCAATAAGAAAAAAGTTTAACAGCCTCTTTTCCACAAATGAATCAAGTTTTATTAATGGGAATAAAATACACAGTAAAGGTGAAATTAATAAAGTCAAAAACAAGGGAATAGGGAAAAAGAAAAATGGATGATAACCCCCCTAACTCTAACAAAAGCCTATACAATCCCCAAACTCGATTCCAGCTCAGCTAATTCAAAGAGCGGGCTAGTGTATTAACTCACCACCTGGGGTCTTTAGCTTCAATAGGAAATAGCTATGCAGCCAGGATCCATAGGACAAACTGCCAGGAAAAAATTCTCTCATCAGCTCCCAAAGCTCACCATCTGTAAAGAGAAACTGAGCTCCCTTCAGCAAGCATTTACTCTCCCTCCCCAAAAGGGGAGGCTCTTCAAACTCAATCTCCTGCTGCAGCATACGGCACTCAGTATAGGCCAGGTGTGGCCCATTCCAATCAGTCTGCCAAATTCCATTATTTTACCACAACAGGCTCCTATATCTGGAGTGTAGACCCCGACACTACTTTAAATTCCTATCTTCAAGGCTCACCTCAGGTGTCCCCTTCTACAGAAAAGTCCTCTTTTATCTCCCCAGATGTATTCTTTCTCCCAAAATTATTTTTTGGTCTGTGTGTACATGTTACACCCCTCAGTAGGTTGTATGCTCACACACAGGAACAGTATTGTATCTTCCTATTTGCAACAAACACCTAACCTCCAGGTAGTTTGCTATCTTTTTTAAAGTTGTCTGAACTCATCCCCAAAAAGAGAAAAAGACTTATTTGTACAAAAATATTTATAGCAGCTCTTTTTGTGGTGGGTAAGAACTGGAAATCAAAGGAACACCCATTAATCGGGGAATGGCTAAACAAGCTGTGGTATATGATGATTATTGTGCTATAAGAAATGATAGGGGGCGGCTAGATAGCACAGTGGATAAAGCACCAGCCCTGGATTCAGGAGTACCTGAGTTCAAATCTGGCCTCAGACACTTGACACTAGCTGTGTGACCCTGGGCAAGTCACTTAACCCCCATTGCCCCACCAAACAAACAAACAAAAAAATGATAAGCAGGATGATTTCAGAAAGGCTTGGAAAAACTTGTATGAACTGATGTACGGTGAAGTAAGTAGAACCAGAACATTGTGCACAGAGAATGCAATACTACTTGATGAAGAACTGTGAATGACTTCACTATTCCCAACAATATGTCAAGATAATGGAATGTGATAGAGGAGATTTGGCAGATACTCAGAAGCCCACCTGAGTGGATTACTGGCTGATTTAGAGTTGACTAGATTCTAAGCACATCTGGCTGGTACTTGAGAGTACTTAAGAAAGCATGGTTCTTAGAAGCTAGCAAACTTTGAACTTCTGGCCCAGTCAACCAACCAGCTTGAAGAACCTCCCATTTCTGGGAGGGGACAGGAAGGAGGAAGGAGAGCCTGCGCAGGGAGCTCTGTCTCTTTTTGGTTCCTGACCTGAGCGTGGTGTCGAGGGGACTTCAGAGGACTTCACAGGGGAGGTGAGGAAAGATAGGATTGCCAGGTTGTAGGAATTCTGTTCTCAATCTTTCTCTTTCTTTACTATCTTTCAATAAACCCTTAAAAACCTAAACTTGCTTATCAGTGATTTTAGTCAGTTTCCCCCCAAAACTGGGGGGAACAGATTAGAACCTACATTTAGAAATTTAAATTACACAAATACAATGATCTAAGACAACCCCAAAGGACTATAGATGAAATATACTATCCACCTCCAAAGAAAGAACTGATATTGATGGAACAGACTGAAGCATGCTGTTTTTCACTTTCTTTCATTTTTTTCTTTTATTCAAGTTTTCTTATACAAAGTAACTAATATGGTCATGTTTTACATAATCATACATGTATAACATATCTGATTGCTTACCGCCTCAGGGAGAGGGGAGGGAAGGAAGGGAAAAAGGGATAAAAATTGGAACCCCAAACTACAAAATAAAAAATATTTATTACTTTAATAAAAAAAAGTCAACTATTATACTTACAAAAAGACTATCTTTTACACTTTTCCCAATTTAATGTTTCTGAATGTTGTAACTGGACAAGGCTATTACTGGATCCCCATCGTAGAGAGAGATAAGGAAAATGACGTGTTCCATCTGCTCAGTGAGATAGAACACTCCACATAATATCTGGGGGTCTTGTCACTTTGGTAGTAGCTCATACAAAATAATTGTTATCATGAACTACTTTGAGCTGTTGGTTCATCTGGATGATCTTATTTTAACTGGAGACCATGCAGTAAGCCCATAGATATCAGACTGGTTGAAAGATTGGTCTACAGGTGTTGGCTGACAAGTATTTGTTGTGCAGAGTCTCCATTAAGTGCATGAATCCCATCTCAGCAGGGAATGACTACTAAAGCTGATAAGCCAGACCCACTTCTTGGAGATGTATGAAAAACTATCATGTACAATCCCTATACTGCAGCTAGCTCTCACACAGGTGATATGTTGCAAGGCAACTAAGAAGATTCTTTAACCACCCATAATTGCCTCATGATGACCTGCCTCAATGCTTTTATTCAGACTGGTCAATGAGTCTGTAAAACTTACTTATCCATTATGCTTCAACTCAAATGTCATATCCTGCATGAATCCTTTCCTGGTCCTCTCTACCAAACAGTGATCCATCTTCATTTGAACACAAATGATTCCAGTTGGTGTGTATCTCTCATATATTTCATGTTACATGTGTATGTGTCCTATCTCCCACTCTCATCCCACAGTCCTGTGAGCTACATGCAGTAAGGAATCATGTTGACTTAATTTTTCCCGGCACTTAATGGAAGTTGAGCATTACCAAAGAGGAACACAAAGGAGATCACAGGAATTTTTCTCTCTCAAAGTGACAAGCATTACTTTGACTAGTGACAAAATCTGTAACCTTGGCTCTTCAGTGTTGAATGAATTTTATTTTCATTTGATGTCAATGGTTTTAATATCAACTTACAAAATCTCCAGGGATCTGTACTAGGCGCTGTGCTATTTAACTTTTATTGACCTGGATCAAGGCCCAAGTAGCATTTTTACCAAATTTGTGGATGACACAAATTTGGGAGAGATTCTAACAAAATGAATCAGTTAGGATTCAAAAAGATATTAACCAACTAAATATTTGGGCCAAAGAGAGTAAGATGAAATTTATTAGCAATTAAATATAAAATCTTAAACTAGGGTTCAAAAAAACCAACTGTACACATATACTATAGGTAAGATAGGCCTACACACTAGTTACATCTGAAAAAAAAACCAAACCATGAAGATTTATTGTAGTGGATTACAGGGCCAAAAAGGATCAGATGTTATGAAAGAGCAGACCAAAAAGCTAACTCGTCCAAAAGTTGTCTTTGATACCCAGAGCGAGCAAGGTACTGCAACCTGTTACTGTAGTCAGAATGCACTTAGGATACTGTCACCACTTATGAGTGCCATATTCTAGGAAGGGCACTGATAAGCAGGTCTAAAAGGGGGAAGCAGGATGATATGGGGCTTCTATTCTGCTATTAAAAGGGTGTATATATAGTAAAGGTCGAGCTCACCCTGAAGGTTTCCTCCCATTCATTATTGAAAGAGTTTCTCTCTCCACTAGTCCTCAAGAGTTTTCACTCTGAAGGTCTGCCCACACTTGTGCCTCTCTTTGCCTTCAGTATGAGCACACTCTGATATGCAGTGTTCTGTATTTCTACATGAAGCCATTTTCATAGTCTGTGCATTCAAAGGATTCTCTTCATCTTTTGTTTCACATTCCTCAACATTGCCACCTTTTCAAAGCCCTTTCCCTTGTCGTTAGTAAGAAGTTCTCACTCAAGAACAAATTTTCTTATGTGAATTTAGGTTTCTTTTCCACCTGCAAGCTGTCCCACCTCCATTATATTCATAGGGTTTCTGCCCAGTATGAATTCCATGTATTTTAACTGTGCAAGGTACTCCTAAATTCCTTACATTCAAAGGGCCTCTATGTATTCTGAACTGCAACATATGACTGTAGGCCCTTCCACTTTCTTTTCATTCAAAGTTTCTCTCCAGTATGATTTTTCTTATGTGTATTAAGGTTCCCTTTATGCCTGAAGAGTTTCCCACATTCATTACATGAATATGGTTTCACTCCAGTATGAATTCTCTTGTGTGTATTAAGGTTTCCCTTTCGATTGAAGGCCTTTCCACATTCATTACATTCATAAGGTTTTTCTCCTGTATGAATTCTCTCATGCTGCATAAGGTATGTGCTCTGCATGAAGGTTTTCCCACACTCCTTACATTTATAGGGTTTCTCTCCAGTATGACTTCTCTGATGTTTCACAAAGCCTGAAATGAATCTGAAGCCTTTCCCACATTCATTACATTCAAAAGGTCTCTCTCCGGGGTGAACTACCTTATGAACTTTAAGGCAAGACTTGGTGGAGAATGCTTTCCCACATTCACTACATATATAGGGCTTCTCTCCTGTGTGAATTCTCATATGCTGAATTAGGGAGTTATTAATGCTGAAGGCTTTCCCACATTCATTACATTCAAAGGGCTTCTCACCTGAATGAATCATACTATGTTTTTTAAGGTTTCCCTTTTGCAAGAAGCCTTTCCCACATTCATTACATTTGAAGGGTTTCTCTCCGGTATGGATTTTTTTATGTCTGGCTAGGTAGTGTTTATTGGTGAAGACTTTTCCACATTCGTTACATTCAAATAGTTGTTCTATAGTATGAATTAATTTATGTTTATTAAGGCGTGATTTCTGGCAGAAAGCTTTTCCACAGTCATTACATTTATAGGGTGTGTCTCCAGCATGAATTTTTTTATGTTGGCTTACATAATGTTTACTGCCAAAGGCTTTCCCACATACATTACATTCAAAGGCCTTTCTTCCACTATGAATTATTTTATGTATTTTGAGTTGCTGCTTTTGTTTGAAGGCTTTACCACATTCATCGCATACAAAGGGTTTCTCTCCACTGTGAATTTTCTTATGGACATAGAGGTTTGCCCTAGCACCAAAGCCTTTCCCGCATTCACTGCATTTATGTGGTTTCTCTCCTGTATGAACGGTTTGGTGTGCACTTAGGTTTTCTTTACTGTGGTAAGATTTCCCACATTCATTACATTCAAATGGTTTCTCTCCTGTATGACTTCTTTGATGTTGTAATAGGTTATGAGTACTGTTGAAGGCTTTTCCACATTCATTACATATATATGGTTTCTCTCCACTGTGAATCCGCTTATGTAAATAAAGGCTGCCCTTCTGGCTGAAGGCTTTCCCACATTCATTACATTCAAAGGGTTTCTCTCCTGTATGAATTCTTTGATGTAGAGATAGGATCTGATTATTAACAAAAGCTTTTCCACATTCTTTACATTTAAATGGTTTCTCTCCAGTATGAATTGTTTGACGTGAAATTAGGTTTTGTTTACTGCTATAAGCTTTGCCACATGTATTATAGGCAAATTGTTTCTCTCCAGTATGACCTCTTTGATATACAGGAAGGCATGAATTAATGCTGAAGGATTTGTCAAATTCATCATGTTTTTGCTGTTTTATTTGAGTATGTATCCTATCATAATGAATAATGTTTGAGTGGTAAGTGAATGGCTTTTTGCACTGGTTATACTTATAAAGTTTCTCCCCTAAGGAAATTCTATTATGTTCAGTTAGGCCTGAAAACTTACTTAAGCTCTTTCCAAGTGTATCATAAGGATGAAGACATTTTCTTATATGAACTTTCTGTTGTGGAACGAGGACTGACACCAGACTGCACTTTCTTCCAAATGTATTATATTCACCTAGAAAATCTGGAGGGAGAAAAAGGTGTCAGTATTTAAGGCTTTCTGTGCTTAAAGGAAATTGCTTTATAACAATTCCTAGATGTTGTCTCCTTTGGGGGCAGCTAGGTGGCACAGTGAATAAAGCACTGGCCCTGGAGTCAAGAGGACCTGAATTTAAATCTGGCTTCAGACACTTGACACTTACTGTGTGATGCTGGGCAAGTCACTTAACCCTCACTGTCCCCTCCACATACAAAAAAACCCCCAAAAAACAATTTGCTGATATTGTCTCCTTTGTTAAAGAAAAGAAACGGTTGTCCACCTGGAAAAGGTAGAACCAATATCCATAAGAAAGAACTGAAGCCTGGAGTCGGTAAAGGGATTGTATAAAGAGCAAAAGGAAGGCCTGACTGAATGCTAAATTTGAAGCAAATCCCTGGTAAACAGATAATTCTTATCAAACAGATTTTCTGAGTGCAGAGAAAACTGTTGATCCCTAAGAGCCAGCATTTTACAGATGAAGAAACAGAAGTCAAATGACTTGCACTTTGTCACACATCTGTAATTATCATGAGCTAGATAGTGATGTTTGGTTGCTTTTTTTAAAAAAATTAAACTTTAATTTAATGAATGTCTTTTTAAAATTAAAAATTTTTTAATGAACAAAAATTTCTTTCCTTCCTGCCCTGCTCCCCACAACTGAAAAGAAAAAGAAAACAAAACCTTTTGGACAAATATGTGTAGTCAAGCCAAACAAATTTGCCTACTGAACACATAAAAAATCTGTGTCATTCTGCAATAGGAGTCCATCACCTCTCTCTCAGCAGGTCTGTAACATGCTTCATTGTTGGTGTTTTGGAAATACAGCTGGTCATTTTGTTAATCTGAGTTCATAAAAAACTTTCAAGGTTGTTAGTTTTTATACCTGCAGCTGCTACTACATACATTTGAACCCAAGTCTTGTTGATTTTATTCCACCATACTAATGGCTAGAGGTGACCATGGCTGTGACATTTTTCTTAGTTAAATATTATGGACAATTATTTGTCTTTATGTGATTATTGGTTATATAAGGTTAATAAACCAAACAGTCAATGATTAAAATTGCTCTGATGTTTTATTTTTGCAATTACCTCAGTCTCTTGTTTGCTTAAGAACTCTTCCCTAGGTTACAGCTAAAAGGTACCTTTTCTGCTTCTTTTTAAATTTGAAAATTAACCTTTTGTATTCAGGCTGTATATCCACTTTGAGCTTATCATGATATACATGATGTAAGACCTTGATCTTACCAAATTGCTTTCTAATTTTCTCAGCAATTCATGTAAAATTTCAGCCTCTCCAAATAATTTATAGTCACAGCTTTACTGAATAGTGGGTTACTGAGTTCAAATGTTTTTACACACCTACTCTGTTCCACTGATAAACTTTTTTGGGGGGGGTCAGTATCAAATCATAGACACAAAGAAAAAAATGGATTTTTCACAAAGCCTACATACATACTTAGAAGAAAAAGTGAAATAAAAACTCTCAGGGAAAGAATGGGAAAGAAAAAGTGGAAAACCTTTATCAATTAATGGCTTCACAGAAAACCAGAAAAGACAAAACGAAAATAAATGTCCTTAAGATAGTAAGAAACACAAGAACAAGATCCCCAAACCAAATGACCCAGAAAATAAGTCAAGGAAAGATGACTTAAGAATCATTGGATTCCTTGGGAAGCATAATTTTTTTAAAGGGCCCAGACACTATATTTCAAGAAATCACAAATGAAAACAAATTGACAAGAACAAAAAGGCAAAATAAGGATAGAAAGCATTCAGTAATCACTTTCTATAAGAAAGCCCAAGAGGAAAAAATCCCTCAGCAAGTCTGCTACTTGGGTAAAGAAAGTGATCTGTTTCAGGGAAAGTTATAAAGGGGAGCTAAAGAGGGATAGCCACAACTACGTCAGTCAGAAGCTTGGGAACCTACAGGCAGAGGAGCCAGTCCAGTGGTGAAAGGTGTTCTGGCTGAGCAAATGAGCTGCTGCTTCAGTCACTCACCTGGGTGAGTGCTTCTTAGGACTTCTCTCACTGTTTGTCCGGATGCATCTCTTCTTTCCAAATGAGATATCCCATCTGGTTTGGAATCTGGAAACCCTAAACATTGGAAAAAACCAGAACAGTGCTGAGAACAGAGAGATGGCTTAGAATTCAATCTTAGGCACCAATTTAGGGAATAGAGGGAGTCTTAGGAAGGCCCCCTGAAGGGTGCTCTATATTGTTTTTCCCTTGAGGACAAAGGAGATTTAACCTGGGCTCAGAGAAAACTGTTCATTTCAATACAATGGACTAAAATAGATGGTTTTAATATATATCTTCAGGTTTCTACACTAGAATTTTAATGGAGATTCTCTGACCTGCATGAGCAATTGGTAGGAGGGTTGTGGCCTAAGAGGCAGCACAATGAAGCTGTTGTTTTCTAGCTGTACAAAGCAAAGACCCTTCATTTGGAAAGAAGCAGAAAAATTAAGTCTCATTCCATCAAAGAACTCAGAAACCTTTCTATATTGCATGCATTCCTGTGAGTATCCCTGCACACCAAGTCCAAAATGCAGTCACTTCAGACATCCTAGCACTTTAGGAAATGAGAATGCAAAGACAGCCTCATGGCAAGGCCACTCATGAGCCAAACACTGTCCTTACTAAGGGAGATGAAGTTCTCATAATTCTCCAGCATCACGTCCCAGAACAGGTCCTTCTGATCAGGTTCCAGCAGCCCCCATTCATCCTGTGTGAAATCCACAGCCACGTCTTGAAATGTCAGTAAATTCTGAAATATCCAAAAACATTTAGGTTCACACAGAGACCATCTTAGAGTAAGAGAAACACATGAACATGGCAGAACTTGGAGGGGTTCTCATAACATCTGGAGTCTGAAGTAATCCAGGTCAATTATTTCTTGAGGATCTGCTGTTGCACCTTACTTTATACTAGATTCTATAGGTCATCAATACTTTTACTTTATTGGCCCAAGTCATCTTCCAGTGCCTCCACTGAGGGGTAGAGTTTGGGTTTTTAGGGCTGTGGCAGTGGAACATAGGCCCAGGTAGGTCCTTTACCTCACTGCAAGTGTATGGTGTATGTCCCCACAACAGACCAGATTTGTTACTATCAGCCTACTAGTGCCTATAACATTTTTCACTTTAACAAATAATTTTCTTTACCCAAGTAACAGACTTCCTGATTGACTTTTCTTTTGAAGTTTCAAGAAATGGTCACTGAATTCTTTCTATCGTCACTTTGCTTGCTGGTTCTAGTCAGTTTTCATTTACGATTTCTTGAAATATAGTGTTCAGGTCCTTTTTTAAAAAAAAAAAAATCATGGTTTCCAGGGAATCCATCTTAAATTATCTATTCTTGACTCATTTTCCAAGTCATTTGGCTTTTTAGAGTGATTCTAATACATAGAGCTATGTAAAAAAAAAAAAAGCCATCATAAAGATAACAGCATCTTTACTAACTGGCCACTTGGTGATGAATTTTTTGGTCCATGGAAACCTATGAAAAAAAAAAATGCCTTCAGTCCTGTGTGGCCATCTTTCACTTCTGCACTGAGGGTGTTAGAGGATGCTAAAAATCATGTATTTTTAGACCCTCTATTAGCTTTAATTTGACTGTTGTACATTTATTGTCTCAATTATTCAAGGGAGACTTTTTGTCATTAAACAAAAAAAATGACAGGGGGCTGGTGAAGAAAAATCTTTACAGCAAAAAACAAACAATAAGAAAATTAACAAATAGGGAAATACAGCAAATAGGTAAAAGCTCTAAAATGCATTTTTAAATTGTAAAAATATTAAAAGTCAAAACCCAATTCCCAAAATATAAATGATCATGGTAACAGTATATAAAAAGAATTCACAAAATAAATATCTGTTGTAAAAGACCACTTAAAAAGGTGAACTAACAAGTACTCAAATAAATGAAATTTAAAAACTAACAGGTATCAAATAACACATATTAAAATGGCAAAACATACTATGGAAAAACAGGTAGACACTGAAGGTTGAATTTCTACTGGTGGAATCTTTTATAAGATGAATCTGCCAGTAAATTGCAACAGTAATAAAAAAAAATCATACCCTGTACTTAATAATGCAAGGAATAACTGGAAATATGCCAGGAAGTATTTTATAGGGAAAAAAAGTTAGATGTTCAAATATTTGCTTTTGAAGAAAAAATGACAATGGAATAATTGGAATGTATAACAATTAAGGAACAGCTGAATAATATGAAGGATGAGAACTATAAAGAAATTTGGAAAGAGGTATATAAAACATTGCAAAATAATGATAGCCACTCAAGAAAAATAGAGAAGACCCCAAACACAATTATTATTTTTTTTTTTAGTGAGGCAATTGGGGTTAAGTGACTTGCCCAGGGTCACACAGCTAGTAAGTGTTAAGTGTCTGAGGCTGGATTTGAACTCAGGTACTCCTGAATCCAAGGCCGGTGCTCTATCCACTACGCCACCTAGCTGCCCCCCCAAACACAATTATGAAAAAGCTAAACTAAATACAGAAGAAACACAGCAAACAATGAGGGGGGAAAACATAGGCAAAACAAAAAGGAAAATCATTAGTTTTTAAATGTTGATGAGAAAAATAGATAATCATAGGGACAATGTGCTGTGGTATACACCCCCAGACCCCCCAAAAACCTCTGTAAAAAGAACACCATAAAGATAACTGCATCTTCTGAGTCAACATTTGTTATAAAGATGATGAGAGAAAAATTCTATAAGATGTTCCAAATTAAATCAGTATGTAGTTTTAATATTTTGTTACTGTTCAATCATTTCAGTCATGTCTGACTCTTCATGATCCCTTTTGGGGCTTTCCTGGCAAAGATACTGGAATATTGCCATTTCCTTCTTCAACTTTAATATAAGTAACTTCAATATAAGAGAGAATGACATAAAAAATACTTTGGAAAATAAGGCATGGGATTATGACAACAAGGAGGCCAAAGGCTTGTTTGTAGAGGAGTTTCATTGTCCACATTCTGAAAATACTTTCTTCAGAAAGGGAGTTTGTAGGCCATAATGAGTCATTATGGTGGCAGAGATGCTTGAGACACAAATGAAGAGTGTCTCCATAGCATCTACAAAAAATGCCTCAGAAAAAAACAGAGGTTGGGCACAAACCCAATTAGTATTCTTTTTTTGGGGGGGGGGGTTTGGCTGGGCAATTGGGGTTAAGTGACTTGCCCAGGGTCACATAACTAGTAAGTGTTAAGTGTCTGAGGTCGAATTTGAACTCAGGTCCTCCTGACTCCAGGGCTGGTGCTCTATCCACTGTGCCACCTAGCTGCCCCCAATGAATATTCTTGGAAAAGATGAAACGAGTTTAAAAATGTTTTTATAAATGAGTACTCAAGGAAATTATAGGGAAAGAAATAAGATCTATGGGAAAAATGGAAAGGGAATTAACAGTCTGGCACAAGAAATACAAAATCTTACCCACGCATCAAACTCACAATTATAATGGACCAAATAAAAGCCAATTATTACTCCATGAGGGCAATAAGAAATGAGAACTAGAAATGGAAAAGACTGAAAAGAAAAAATTCTAAGAATCACTGGATTATCTGAAAACCATGACCAAAAAGCCTAAACATCACATTTCAAGAAATCTTAACTATCCTGACCTCTTAGAGAGAGAGGGCAAAGTATAAACAGAAAGAATCTACCAGCTAGAAAGAAATTCCTGAAGGAAACCACTAAATAAAAATTCCCAGGAACATCACTGCCAAAACCCAGAGCTTCCTAGTCAAAGATAAAAATACTTTAAGCAGGGGCAGCTAGGTGGCGCAGTGGATAGAGCACTGGCCCTGGAGTCAGGAGGACTGGAGTTCAAATCTGGCCTCAGACACTTGACACTGACTAGCTGTGTGACCCTGGGCAAGTCACTTAACCCCAATTGCCTCACTAAAAAAAAGATACTTTAAGCAGTCAGAAACAAAGAATTCAAGTACCAAGGAGCCACAATCAGAAGAATCATGCATGATTTAGCAGCCACTATTATAAAGGAGCAGAGAAAGGAAGCAGAGCACTGGCTCTGGAGTCAGGAGAACCTGAGTTCAAATCTGACCTCAGACACTGCCAAAAAAAAAAAAAAAGGAGCAGAGAGGATGAAACATGACTTTTGAAAGCCAAAGATATGACCTTAGAGCCAAGACTAACTTGCCTAGCAAAACTGAATATAAAGCTACAGGGAGAAAAATGGACCTTTAATGAAATAAAGCACTCCTAAGCATTCCTGATGAAAAGACCAGAGCTGTAGAGAAACTCTGCAGTTCAAACTCAAGAGTAAAGAGAAACATAAAAGATAAACATGAATGAACAATGATAAAAGACTAAACAAGGATAAAATGCTTCTTTTTAGCAAATAAACATTTATATAGCAACGACTATGTGCCAGGGAGGGACTGTGCTAAACTCTTACTATTACCTCATTTGATCCTTAAAATAACTCTAAAAGGTAGGTGATATTATCATCTCCATTTTAAGGTTTAGGAAATAGAGGCAAACAGATTGACTTGCCCAGAGTCACAGAGCTAGCAATTATTATTTAAACTCAGGTTTCCTTGACTCTAGGCCCAGCTGTATCACAGAGCTGCTCTGGTGGGGGAAGGAAAAGAAAGTTCAGAAAAATTATCTCATATACTCAGGGTGCACAAATAGACATCTATTCACAAAAGGAGGGGGGGTGTTGGGGAGAACAGCTGAGAAATTAACCCTATTCTCATCTGAACCGGACAAAAGAACACACACACACACACACACACACACACACACACACACAAGTACAGAAATACATCTTACTCAACAGAGAAATCAGAGGGAAAGAAGAAGAGAAAGGTGGCATCAGAGGGAGGGCAGGTTAAGGGAGGCTTCAGCCCTAAGGAAAACAAACTCTAAGGATAAACAAACACACCATTCTTTTTGAGGCAGCAAAGAATGGAAATTTAAGAAGGTCTCCATAAATTGGAGGATGGATAAACAAGTCCATAAATGTGATGGAATACTATTGTGCCGACTTCTTATCAGCATCGTGACTACTGAGGATTCCAAAAGACTAATGACGAAACACACTGTCTCCCTCCTGAGAGAGGAGGAGAATTGAGAATGCAAAATGAGATAAATATTTTTTGAACATGGCCAATGTGGAAATTTGTTATGAATGATGATACGTGTTTACCATGGAGTTTTTCTTCCTTGTGTTCTCAAGTAAAAGTGGGCTCGGAGGGTGAGAAGGTGGATCTTAGCTGATTGAATTTTAAAAAAATAAAATAAAATTCCACAGAGGAAAAAAAACCTGTTACCTTAATAAGGTAAATAGTATCTAAAACCTAAAGTTAGGTATTATCTGTGATAAACATAGAAGCTTAATAAAATTGGGAACAGAGCAAGAATGCCTATTGAAACCATGATTATTTGATATATTTTTAGAAATACTAGCTATAGAATAAGACAAACAGAAACTGAGAAAATAAATACACGCAAAGACCAAAAAAGGTTACTTTTTGCAGATGACATGATTACTTAGCAAACCCTAGAGAGCCTTAATTAACTAGGAAAAACAAACAAACAAAAACAAAACCCAGCAAAGCAGCAGGATACAATGATACTACAAAAATCATCAGGCTTCTGTATTGTCAACAAAATTAAGCAGGAAAAAATTGAAAAGTTATTCTTTTGAAGATAACTACAGAATTTATAAAATATCTAGGAATCTATCAACCATGAGATACATAGGAATTATATGAATACTACTAAAGAAATAAAGACAGACCTAAATAATTGAATAAATATTAAGTACTCATGAAAGGACCATGACGATATAATAAGAAAAGCAATAATACTTATAGTAAATAACAAATTCAGCGTCTACCCCTCAAAGTATCAAAGAATTACTTAACTAGAAAAAATAAAAAAATTTATGCAGAGAAAAAAAAATTAAGAATCTCATAAGGAAATAACGAGAAACAAAATGGGAAGGAAGTTAGGCCTAGTAGTACCAGATTTCAAATTATACCACATAACAGTATTTTATAAACCTGAGGGCTCACTACTTGATAAAAACTTTTAGGAAAACTGGAAAGCAATTGGCAGAAATTCAGTTAGAAAAGTATCTCTCATTATGCATTCAAGACCTAAATATAAAGATCATATCACAAACAAACAAGAAGAGCAAGAAAGGAGATAATTTTTCAAAATTATGGCTAGAGGGGGCAGCTAGTTGGCACAGTGGACAAAGCACCAGCCCTGGATTCAGGAGGACCTGTGCAAACACTTGACACTTACTAGCTGTGTGACCCTGGGAAAGTCACTTAACCCTCACTACTGCCCCCCCTCCCAAAAAAATTATGGCTAGAGCAGAAACTCTTGAACAAACAAGGCATAGAAAAGATCACAAAATAAAATGGCCAATTTTCATTACATAAAATCTAAAAGTTTTTGTACAAATTAAATCAATATAGAAATAGAAGAGAAAAAAGTTAACTAGGGAAAAAAATCTTTGTGGCAAATTTCTCTGATAAAAAAAAGTCTGATATCCAAACTATACAGAGAATTTATACAAATATAAAACAAGAACCACCCTTCAATAGATAAATGATAGCTCTTTCACGTTAGCCCCCCAAATTACAAACTAAGGAAGGGTCCTCCTATTGGAGAACGGTTAAACAAAATGTGATACATGAATGTAATGAAAGATTATCATTTCATTAGCAATCAGGAAATTTCAGAGGAAACCTGGAAGATCTCTATGAAATGACAGAAAGAAGTGAGTAGAACTAGGAGAACAATTTATACAAAATAACATTTTAGAGAAAAACAACTGAGACCTTAGAACTCTGATCAATGAAAAATGAATCCTAAGGAATGAGGCTGGACTTCAAATGCAGAAAAGGACACACTTTAGTACATGGCTAACGTGGAAATTTGTTTTGTCAGACTATGCATACATTCAGGTTTTCTACTTCACTCAATTAGAAGCAAGAGGGAAGAGGGGGAGTGGAAGAGAAAAATTATTTTTAAAAAATGCTTATTAACTGAAAAAATAAAAACGATAAACTTTTTTGAAATGTCAGTCTGGAGACAGACAAGATATAGTAGAAAGAAGACTAGAACAGGGATCCTGACGCCTTGATTAAGTAGCCCAAGGTCTGTAATTGGTGAGCTCAAGTAAAACATCTCACCTCTATTCCTCACATTAGGGAGGGAATAAGAGAGGGAGGGAGAAAGAGGCAGGGAGGGAGGAACCGACTTACCTGGGACTCAGCTATGAGGAACCCAAAAGTCATTTTCTCTTCTTGAATTCTCCCTTTTTGCAAAGACCAGATTCTTGAGAACTGTGAACTGCAGAAAGAAAGCGGGAGATCAAAACAAGATAGGACTGCCTACACATAACCTTAGTTTGAGTCCCATGGTCTTTTCCAGAGAAAGAAGAACCCATCCCCTCAGGATCCCACCTTTTCCTAGCCTCAGGGAAAGGGCCATTGATATGTGACAGAGACCCAGACTTCTCCCCTTTGCTCTAGCAAATTCCAAGGGACAGAACTCCAGTACACTAGGAATTAGGAACCATCCTGAATTTATAGAACTTCCCATTAGAGTGTTGCATTCCCAATAAGTGAGCAAATGAAGCTCTCCATGACTCAACCATCCCTTTTTGGAATTAAGGAAAATACTGACATTCCCCTCTAAACTAAACAGAATATGTGAATCAGTTTATTGAAATCTTTGGAGCTTTTTGAGTGGATGGGAAAATAACAAAAATGGTTGAAAAGGAACTGAAAATAACTGTTCTTAGTTCACAAGCCATACAAAAGTATTTGGCCCACAGGTATAGTTTGCCCACCCATGGACTAGCAGTAAAGAAAAAGACATACATTTTCAGATAAGACCTCTATGTGGGTTTATACTGCTTCACTCACTGTGCATGCATTTGTTACAATGGAGGGCTGATCTTTTTTGGGAGTGGGAAGAATAGTGATAGTTATGCTGCAAAAAAGATGACACCAATAATCATCTACAAAACATTTTTCAAATGCCCAGAATAGGGGAGGAAGTTCAGAGGGAGATATATTCAAGCAGGACAACCTTGGACTCAATATGTTGAATGTTATATACTTTTAAAAAAGATTTTTAAAAGACCCTTATCCACTACTGGTGGAGCTGTAAAAAGATCCAACCATTCTGGAAAGCAATTTGGAACTGTCAAACTGTGTATACATACCTTTTGATCCAGCAATACCACTGCTGGTTTATATACCCTGAAAAAGACCTATTTGTACAAAAATATTTCTAGCAGCTCTTTTTGTGGTGGCCAAGAATTAGAAATCAAAGGAACGTCCATCAATTGGGGAATGACTAAACAAGCTGTAGTATATGAAGGTGCTATAAGAAACAAGTAGGATGATTTCAGAAAGGCTTGGAAAGACTTGTATGAACTGATGTATAGTGAACTGAGCAGAACCAAAAGAACATTGTGCACAGAGACTGCAATACTGTTTGAAGAACTGTGAATGACTTAACTATTCTCAGCAATACAATGATCCAAGACAATCCCAAAGGACTAATGATGGAGCATACTATCCACCTCCAAATAAAGAACTGATGTTGACTGAACACATTCTCAAGCATGCTATTTTTCACTTTTATTCAAGTTTTCTTATACAAACTAATAAGGTAATGTTTTACATAACTACACATGTATAACCTATATATGGTTGCTTGCTGCTTTGGAGAGAGGACAGGAGGGAGGGAAGGAGGGAAGGAGGGATAGAATTTGGAACACAAAACTTTAAACAAAATGTTTATTTTTTTCCTATTTATTATTATTATTTTTTTTTGCGGGGCAATTGGAGTTAAGTGACTTGCCCAGGGTCACACAGCTAGTAAGTGTTAAGTGTCTGAGGCTGGATTTGAACTCAGGTACTCCTGAATCCAGGGATGGTGCTCTATCCACTGCGCCACCTAGCTGCCCCTATTTTTTTTCTTAAAGATACATAATAAAGATTTGTAGTTTCACATCAAGTCTGTTTTGTTGTGATTTTTATATATGAAAATGTTCAAGACCAACGTGAAATTAATATATTACTGTCAAATTAATATAACAAAATGTTAAGAACAAATCCTGAAAAAAATGAAACAAAGCTGCATTTATATATATATATCAATATATATATATATATCAATATCTCTCTATATATAGATATATATGGTCAAATCACAAGGATTTGTTCCAAAGGAACAACTCCCCCCACTCCCAGGCTAATGAAATAATTCACATTTGTGATTACTGAGCCATTCCCCCTGATTGTGGGATATTATAGACAAAAGTCTGATGTCTAAAATATACAAAGAACTGACAAAATACAAAATGCCAATAATCAGTCAACCAGTACCTATTGAGTGCCTACTGTATAACAGATATTCTATCAGGTCACTTGAGATACAAATCAAAAGAATAAAACAATCTACTCTCAAGGACCTTACAGTCTATCTAAGGGAGACAACAGGTACATATGTAAGTCTATACAAAATCAATACAAGGGAGCCAAATACAAGGCAGTCTGAGTAGGAGAGAGTGGAAACAAAGGTTTCATGTATGACATAGCACTTGAGCTGTGTCTGGGAAGACAAGAGGGACTCCAGGAGGCTGAAGACAGGAAGGCGCACATTCCAAGTCATATGGAATGACCAGTAAAAAAGCATAGAGACGGGGCAGCTAGGTGGTGCAGTGGATAGAGCACTGGCCCTGGATTCAGAAGGACCTGAGTTCAGAGCCAGCCTCGGACACTTGACACTTACTAGCTGTGTGACCCTGGGCAAGTCACTTAACCCCCATTGCCTTGCCGAAAAAAAAAAAAATCCCCAGAAAACAAAAAACAAAACAAAACCAAAAAAAGCATAGAGACAGGAGATGGAATGTCGTATGTGAGTGACAGAGAGAGGATGTCCCTACCTCAGTGCCTTCCATTACAGAAAGAGAAACTAGACTTTTTTGCAGCTGATGCTCTGATTTCCACTCCATGAAATAAGATTCCCCCATGCCAGGTACCTGCTGGTGTTCTCCTGTTCCTGGGCTTTCTTTGTGTTGTCTCCTACATTAAACTGTTAGTTCCTTGAGGCATACTTTCTTTTTATTAATTGTATCACCAGCACTTAGCACTGTGACGGGTAAAACTAAGTGTGTGTGGTCACCCTACTTGTCCCCCATGTGGGGAAGCTAGCTAGGATTTACTTATAAATTAGAAGCTTCAGCAACAGTTTAGGCATAAGTGTTTATTAAAATATATTAGAGATCAGCAAAGAGAGAACACATGTCTCTGAAAGGATAGGAAAACCTAGCTAAGATCTACATGGAGAGAGAGAAAGTTGCCTCACCCCAAGAGAGCAATCCTAAGTCTCAAGTAGAAAGCTCCCTGCAGGACAGGACACAGCTCCATGCTAATTGGCAGGTAGCCATTCAAGTCCATTGATTGACATAACTTGAAGGCAGTCCATGAATTGTGAGGTAACTTCCAGATACTGAATCAACCTTAGAAAGGTCACCCCCTGCTTTCTCACAGGGGCTCCTGTAATAATATCCTCACACTCCCCCCTGTACTTCATTAAGAAACAGGGTTTCCCTTAAATGAAGCAATAATATTGTACCTGAAACAGATATTATAAAAACAAAAATTGAAACTTAACATTACTGTAACCCCCTGTGGAGAATAAATTGAGAAGATATAACTTCTAACAAAAGTGGATATCTCCTTAAGTTACTTGTAAGAGAGTCCATAAGTTATGCTTATAGACCCTTCTTTAATACAGGGCTAAGACAACTGTGATATCTGTTAAGAAAAGAATTGTCATCTTTGTTTTCATCGCTTTTTTTGCATCATCTGCCTCATTATCCTCATGCCATTATGGGAAATTAAAGAATCTAAATAGAACTGGTAACGGATGTCAAGGCCAAATCCAACATTATATTTATCATGACACCCAAGATAATTATGGGGTTACCATAAAAGAACAGAGGAGTACAAGAATGTTGAGGGGAAACTGAGTCAGGCTTAATCAGATGCAAAGGACTGAGATGTTCATGGCATCAGCGATATAGGAGGGGGGGAATCAAAGTCAGGTATAGAATGAGATGGCATAGCTTGGCTGTCCAGTGCTATGGGGGGGGGGGATTAAACCAAGAGAATCCAACCTCAACTCTTGCCAATAGCCATTCTCTCGGCCATGGAGAAATATAGTATGGGGCAGGTAGGAGGAGCAATGGATAAAGCACCAGACCTGGATTCAGGAGAACCTGAGTTCAAATCTGGCCTCAGACACTTGACACTTACTATGTGACCCTGGGCAAGGTCACTTAACCCTCATTGCCCCACAAAAATAAAAATAAAATAATAAAACAAAATGAGTTCCATGATAAACCAAATGTCTGAAAAAATAATGCAGGGGGGAAAAAAAAGTAATGCAGGAAGGGGAATAAAGATCAGTGATCCTGGAAAAATGGGTTGGGGATAATGGAATGAAGAGCCACTAGGTAGCACACTGAGCAGAGCACCTGGCCTGGAGTTGGGAAGACTCATTTTCCTGAGTTCAAATCTGGCCTCTGACACTTACTGTTTGCTTCAACTGTCTCAGTTTCTTTAGGTGCAAAACAAGTTGGGGAAAAAAATAGCAAACCCCTCCAATATAGCTGCCAAGAAAATCCCCAAAGAGTTGGAAATGACTGGAATAACTGAGTACCAACAAATGTAGTGAGGCTTTAAAAGCCAAATGCGTTTAGGTGGTGACATGATTATATCAGTAAATTAGAAAAAATCATTTTGGCAGCTGTATGGAAAAGATTGTAATTGAGAAAGGCATGAAACAGGAAAACCAATCAGAAGGATATGTTATTAGTTTGATGAGAGGTAATGAGGCTTTCAACTAAGGTGGTAGCTATAGGAATGAAGAGAACAAGCTGGATACAAAAATAAGATACTATTAAGATTAAAAAAAGAAAAAAGAATTAGACATAGACCAATATCTTTTTTGTTTTTTTTGTTTTTTTTTGTTTTTTTGCGGGGCAATGAGGGTTAAGTGACTTGCCCAGGGTCACACAGCTAGTGTCAAGTGTCTGAGGCTGGATTTGAACTCAGGTCTTCCTGAATCCTGGGCCTGTGCTCTATCCACTGCACCACCTAGCTGCCCCTCACATAGACCAATATCTTACAGCAATTACCATGCTATGGTCAAAATGGATACATGACCTAGATATAAACAGAGATATTACAACAAAAATAGAAGAACATGGAACATGTTACTTGCCAGACTTAAGGATAGGTGAACAACTTATAAAGAAGAGACAGAGAGCAAAGTTAGATATAAAATA
This sequence comes from Dromiciops gliroides, assembly GCF_019393635.1. Taxonomy (NCBI): domain Eukaryota; kingdom Metazoa; phylum Chordata; class Mammalia; order Microbiotheria; family Microbiotheriidae; genus Dromiciops; species Dromiciops gliroides. The sequence goes on along the minus strand of NC_057862.1, from coordinate 661,209,219 downwards.
CATAATTTTGATTACATTAAATTAGAAAGGGTTTGTACAGGGGCAGCTAGATGGCGCAGTGGATAGAGCACCGGCCGTGGAGTCAGGAGTACCTGAGTTCAAATCCGGCCTCAGACACTTAACACTCACTAGCTGTGTGACCCTGGGCAAGTCACTTAACCCCAATTGCCTCACTAAAAAAAAAAAGAAAGAAAAGAAAAAAAGAAAGGGTTTATACAAATAATTGTAGCCAAGATCAGAAGGAAAGCAGAAAACTGAAAAAAATTTACTTTCTCAGATAAAGGTCTCATTTCAAATATATAAAGAACTTTGTCAAATCTATAAGACTATATAAGTCATTCCCCAATTGAGAAATGGTCAAAGGATATGAACAGGCAGTTTTCCAATGAAGAAATCAAAACAATTTAGTCAAGAAAAAATGCTATAAATTATTATTGATTAGAAAAATGCAACTGAAAGAATGCTGGTGTCTGATAGAAAACAGCAACTTTTGGAGACATTTTTTTTTTGGTGGGGAGGGGAGGAGTGGGAATAATGAGTTCTGCTTTGGACATGTTGAGTTTGAGATATCTTCAGGACAGAGTAAGCTCTCAGAACTCAAGACATGATCACTCCCCAAAACCTCCAAATAATGCCATTGGACAATTCCTGGAGCAGCATAACCCACAAAAGAATGGGATGAGATTATTTTCCAGCTAAAGATGGCTTAGAAGGTCAGCAGAAGGGGGCCGCTGTGCCGGGGCAGGAGTGGAGCCCAACCCCAAGGTCCCACTGACACAGATCCAGTGCCAGGCAGGCCTTGCCAGAGAAAGAAATCCCCAGAGCCTCTGAATCAGCTGTAGTGCCAGTATTGTATGGAACTAAGCTCACAGTCTGGTGAAAGGGCTGAGTGGTTGGCCAGGGGGAGATTACAGGGGTACGTGCTGATGCTGAGGAATAACTTGGGTGTTTCACCCCTGCTGAAAACCAGAAAGTAGGCTTGAGTGGTGGTGGCCCAGGTTGGGGGAGGGAGGCAGGCTTGTTGGAACTAACAACCATAGCACACAAAGTTTTGCTGTCTGGTTAATTAGCAAGTTGACCTGGGGTTATCTATGGACCAGAGAACAGGCCAATAAAGAACCTGCCCCTCCTTAAATACCACCTTAGATGTCCTGAAGCTTGGGACAGTACATCCTGGAAGTGCTCCACTTTAAGGAGTTAAAAGTCAAGTAAAAGACTGTCAAGATGAGCAAGATAAGGACCATAGAAAGGAAGATCAAGGTACACCCTCAGAAGAGGATAGCAACATCAGTGCTCCTACATCCAAAGCTTCCAAGAAAAATATGAAGTGAAAAGAAAAAAAAAAGAAAAATATGAATTGGTCTCAGGCCATAGAAGCACTCAAAAAGGACTTTGAAGATAAAGTAAGAGAGGTAGAGGAAAAAAATGGAAAGAGAAATGAGAGGCATGAAGGAGGGTCATGAAAAAAAAGTCAACAATTTGAAAAGCCAAATTGGCCAAATGGAAAAGGAGGTACAAAAGCTCTCTGAAGAAAATCACTGCTTAAAAATTAGGATTGAGAAAATAGAAACAAATGACTTTATGAGATATCTCCAGGACAACCAATTTGAAAAGCCCATCAGGGCTAGACAAAGAAATGTGGGAGTCATCTACAGAGATGACAAATTAAACCCAAAGGATCCAATGAAGTTGCCAAGAGAAAAGGGTAGAGAGAGAAGTGGGGTGAAGATAAAACCTTGGGGGGCAGCTAGGTGGCGCAGTGGATAAAGCACCAGCCCTGGATTCAGGAGTACCTGAGTTCAAATCCGGCCTCAGACACTTGACACTTACTAGCTGTGTGACCCTGGGCAAGTCACTTAACCCCCATTGCCCCACAAAAAAACAAAAAACAACAACAACAAAAACCCTTGGGGAAGTCAGACTGCAAAAGTTTGAGGAGTTAGAAGAGAGGAAATGGGGGTAATGAATATAGATAGCTTTTTCTAGGAGTTTGAGAAAGGGAGGAGAGAATTAGGATGATAGTGTGAGGGAGCATTAAATTCAGGATGGGAGAAACTTTGGCATGTTTGGAAACAAGTAGGGAAGGAATCTGTGGATAAGAAGTTGAAGAGAAAGGGAATTACTGAAGATGCAATCTCTCAGGGAAGATGGGAGAGGACAGGATTAAGAGAGATTGGCCTTGTCAAAGAGAAAGGTCACCTTATTATCAAAGAGTGGGGGAAAAGTGGAGAGTGGGGGATGATATAAGAGGGCTTTGACATGAAAAGGGAAAAAGAGAAATTCATGGTAAATGGCCTTAATTTTCTCAGTAAAGAGAGGAGGTACTCAGATGAAAGGATGGGGGGAGAGTAAGTATTAGAGCCTTAAGGCCAGAGGATAAGGTCTGGTATATCTGCTGTAGGGAATAAGATAAAGAATCAATTAAAGAGGAATAAAAGAATTGGCTTGCTTCAATGAAGGCTTAAGTTGGATAACATAAATGTGCAGTGTACCCTATCAACATGGTTGTACATGACTTTCTTACTTCTTCTTCCAGTAGCATGTGAGTAGAAACAAAGGCATATGATGGGGAATAATCAATCACTGGAATTTGTCAAAGGACAGGCAGTGGTAAAAGTTCTAATTTCCTTTCTCACTCTTTCCTCAGGAGCCCATTTCACTTAGAATATCATTTTTAAGCTCTTGTTTAATTACAGAGATTCCAGTGAACTTTTTGGCAAACGTATGATTTTCCTTAAGGTTTTACTAGTAGATGATGTTAAGTGATTTCCGTCTTGGTTCTGCTCAGTTTGCTCTTCAATATTTTGTGCAAGTTTTTCTAAGATCACCGAGATCCTCATTTCTTATAGCACAGTAGCATTCCATCACAATCATATACCACAACTTGTTTGGCATTTCCTGACTGATATGTATCCCTGCAATTTTCAGTTCTTTGCCACCACAAAGAGAGCTGCTATAAACATTTTAAAACAGATGGATTCTTTTCCTTTTTCCCTAATTATCTTTGGAAATAGTAGTGTTAATATTGCTGGATCAAAGGTAAAGGCTCTTAACAATTCCACATTGCTCTCCAAAGTGGTTGGATCAAACTATTCAGGAGCAGCTTAGGGGCAATCAAACTGTGCATACCCTTTGATCCATCAATACCACTACTAGGTTCATATCCCAAAGAGATCATTAAAAAAGGAAAAGGACCTTACATGTACAAAAAATATAGCAATTGAGGAAATGCCCATCAACTGGAGAATAGCTGAACAAGTTGTGGTATATGAGTGTAGTGGAATACAATTGTGCTATAAGAAATGATGAGGTGGGGCAGCTAGGTGGCACAGTGGATAAAGCACCAGTTCTGGATTCAGGTGGACCTGAGTTCAAATCTGGCCCAAAAAGCTGTTCACCTATCCTTAAGTCCGGCAAATAATACGTTCTATGTTCTTTTAATTTTGTTGTAATGTCTCTCTTATATCTAGGTCATGTATCCATTTTGACCTTAGCTTGGTAGCTGGATAATTGCTGTAAGATATTGATCTCTGTCCAGTTCTTTTTTTTCAGAGGGGGGGTGGGGCAATGAGGGTTAAGTGACTTACCAACTTACAGTCACACAGCTAGTAAGTGTCAAGTGTCTGAGGCTGGATTTGAACTCAGATCCCCTGAATCCAGGGCTGGTGCTTTATCCACTGCTCCACCTAGCTGCCCCCAGTTCTTTTTTTTTAATCTTAAAAGTATTTTATTTTTTTCCAGTTACACGTAAAGACAATTTTTGACATTCATTTTTATAATATTATGATTTCCAAATTTTTCTTTCTCCCTCCGTTCCCTCCCACCTCCCCAAGTCAGAAAGCAATCTAGGTTATATATGTACAATCACATTAAACATATTTCCATGTCATGTTGTGAAAGAAAAATCAGAACAAAGATAAAAACCTCAAAAAAGAAAAAAAATACATAAAATGAAAATAGTATGGTTCAATCTGCATTTAGATCCCATAGTTCTTTTTCTGGATGTGAAGAACATTTTCCAACATGAGTCCTTTGGAATTGTCTTGGATCACTGTCTTGCTGAAAAGAATTAAGTGTCTCACAGCTGATCATCACACAATGTTGCTATTACTGTATACAATGGTTCTGGCTCAATTCATCATCAGTCCATTCAAATCTTTCCAGGTTTTTCTGAAATCCATCTGCTCATCATTTCTTTACAGCACAATAATAATCCATCACATTCATAAGCCACAACTTGTTCAACCATTCCCCAATTGATGGGCATCCCCCCAATTTCCAATTCTTTGCCACCACAAAGTGAGCTACTATAAATATTTTTGTACATGTGGGTCCTTTTCCCATTTTTATGATCACCTAGTAGTGGTATTTCTGGATCAAAGGGTACCAGTTCTGTTTTAATCAGGAAAATATACTTTGAAAAAAACCATACTGTTATGTGAAATTTTTCTTAAGATACTACAAAATGCTATTAGAGAGGCCACTTCCCCATTGAGTTATCAAAGTTAATGTGATAACAACCTTTGATTATAATAATGAAGTACCTGTTGCTTTAAATTCTTATGATTCCATAAGAGGTTTGATAACCCCCTCCCCACCCCCAAACAGAACTGTGATCTGAATGTATGACTGTGCTTGGGTAAAGTTACTTTGAAATGAATTAAACTGATGTCATTTGGCCAGAGCTAGTTTAGCATCTTATGAACTGAATGCTAAAAGATAGTTCAATGGGTTATATTTTCCTCTACGCTAGCCTCCTAAAGGGGAAGACTTCAGTCTTACTATTTATAACTACCCTATGAGTTACCAAGTGGTTCAAGTAATAGCTGAAAAGTAATAGACTAAATATTTGAAAGCACCACTGAAAACAGGCCTTTGAAATTCCTTTAAGCAATTTTCAAGACAAAGATTAAGCCTGGCATGTGGTAGGCACTACATAAATTACTATGATTAGCATGAAAATGCCAAGAGTAATAAGATAAGTGACTTTCTATGAATTGATAAGTTTGAAAGGTATTTAACTAAATTATTATCACCTGATTTGTATATCTTAAATACATGATATCCAATATGCAGTATTTTCTCTTATATTATAAAGTCTAAGAAAAGCTGTTAAGACAAATTACTTTCCCTTTGGATCTGAATGATCAAAAGCAGGTGGCATCATTCCAATCATTACAATAGTGTGATGAAAATGTTTGAAAATAATGAAATATTTTTAAGTTAAGAAAATAACAATAGTAAATGACTTACTGTTACAAGAAAAGCATGGCAAAATCCTCTTAGATCTTTGTGAAGTTCCTTGGGAAGAGCCCTGCTCACAGGGTATTGTGAAACTACAGCACTGTCTTTTTTTAAAAAAACTTTTTGTTGCCTTTTTTAAAAATAATAAACATGGGGCGGCTAGGTGGCGCAGTGGAGTCAGGAGTACCTGGGTTCAAATCCGGCCTCAGACACTTAACACTTACTAGCTGTGTGACCCTGGGCAAGTCACTTAACCCCAGTTGCCTCACTAAAAAATAAAAAAATAAATAAACAAACATTTTTATTTATAGTTTTGGGTTCCAATTTTTATCCTTCTTTCCCTCCCCCCTCCCTGAGGTGGCAAACAATCAGATACGGATTATACATGTATGGTTATGTAAAAAATTACCATATTTGTCATTTTGTACAAGAAAACTTGATTAAAAGAAAAAAATGAAAGTAGGCAAAAAATAGCATGCTTCAGTCTCAGTTCAATATCAGTTCTTTCTTTGGAGGTGGATAGTATGTTTCATCAATAATCCTTTGGGATTGTCCTGGATCATTGTATTGTTTTAAGAAATTTGGGCCTCACCCACCCAAAGTGGAGAAATGAAACTTTTAAGGGTGTCATTTAATATCATTTGGAAACTCATGTAATTATATCTTTTAATGCTACTATTTTGAAGCAACTATTCACTGTGTATGAACTTGTGGTGAAGTAGAAACAGCAGAACAAGTCTAACCTGGTCTCTTAGGTCTGGGTGACTGAGGATGGTCAACCTCTCCTCCCCAGTATACTTTTTTAGTTTATAAGGGGGAATCACTGTGGCATACAAGGGATAACAGATTCAGTTAAACAAGGGTAGGTTCCTCTAGATACCACCCCAGTGGCAACTTGCAAAATGGCCACTTGTCCAACTTGTGCAGCTTCTAATCAGCTTCTGTTTCAAGTCACATTCTCTGGTGGCTGGCTGTTTCTTTGCATCCCTTCTTAAGCCCTTACAGAAAAATATTATATGCCCAAAGTAGTCCTTGACTAAGGTCGAACTATTCCCTAGTTCTAAAGCCACAGGTCCCTTTGATACCATAGCTCAGGTATGACCCACTTTAATGGGGGGAGAGGGTGGGGAACGTCTCATCTTCTTGTACCCATGACACATACCTGAAATGAGACTAGTTTTAATGCTCTCATGTCCCCGTCTTTCTCCTCACACAGCAAATTCCATTGATAAGGGCAAGTGTAAAAGAGATGAACCTTATTGGTGACTTCTGATTACGTAGGTACTAGTCTTCTTCGAACACACCCTACAAGTCAATAGTATAGTACTACTATAGATCACCCTGTAACACTCTCTCATGTGAATGATTAGTGGGAGGTGTCACTTACTGAGAAATATGACAGAATTTTCAAAATTAGATTAAGAATTTTACATGTAAAAATTGTTTGAAACATTTATCTAAGACTATTGAGAAAGACACTGACTCATTTTCCAATTCAGGCCCTCATGATGCAATAACTGAAACATTTTTTCCCTTACTGTATAATGTCCCTATTTTCTATCTGTGGCAAATTTGCATAATCATGGCAAATTGTTAGCATAAATACAATATTAAATCCTTATTTCACAGGCTGATACTGGAGCACATCTGAACTATTATAATAAGATACATGTATGAGATTTGAGCTACTTAGCCTAGAATTTTAGTCTTTTCTAAAATGAATGTGAGAATAATTGGGTATTGATAGAAGAGTTTATGGACCAAACTGTTGTTCTATTAATTATTAAGCCTAAAACAGAATCAGTTTTGGCTTGAAGAAAAGAATGTTAGAATATCTTGTTTTACCTAAATGGGAAAAGCCAATTTAACTTGGGTTTATTATTACCAACTGGATACTGAGCATGTCTTTAAAAGCAAACATGTTTTATTATAAACAACTTATTTAAAATTGATTACCCAATGTATTCATACATCTCATTCCAGAATCTTCTGCTACACTTGGAGTTAAATCAGCAACTTTTAAATGCACTGTTTTTATATCAGAGATCATCATCTTAATTTTTTTTAAAAAGTGTTCTGTTAATAGTTCCCTAGCAGAATCTCGTCCTCCTAAGGGGGAATGAAGGGAGGAATTAAGATAAATGAACAACTAAAAGAAAAAGCAGCTTAAAAAAACAGAATGAAAATTTTTCAGTTAGTTTTAATAGTTATAACAATAATAGGTAATTATGAATGCCCATTAGAAAAATTAGGTTCAGGATTTTAAAAATATATATTTATTTATTTGTTTGTTTATTTATTTATTTATCTATCTGTCTATCTATCTATTTATTTTCATTTTCAACCTTTGTTTAGATAAGATTTTCAATCTCAAATTTTTTCTCCCTCCCTTCCCTCCCTGCCCCCCTCCCCTAGACAGCAGGTAATCTGATATATAACATTAAACATATTTCTGCATTAGTCATGTTATACAAGAAGAAAAAGAGCAAGAAGAAAAAAACCTCAAAAAAGAAAAACAACAGCACCAAAAAACAAAAGAGATAGTATGATCCAATCAGCATCCATATTCCACAGTTTCTTTTTTTTTTTTTTAATCTGGATTTGGAGAGCCTTTTCCATCATGAGTCCTTTGGAACTTTCTTGTACCATTGGATTGGTGAGAAAAATCCAGTCTATCACAGTTGATCAACACACAATGTTGCACAATGTGCACAATGTTCTCCTGGTTCTGCGGTTCAGGATTTTCTAATTTTTCAGTTGATATTTGAATTTGCTAATCTAAAAAATGTAAATATTCTGACCTAGTGATGTTCATATTATTGCTGTAAGGTTTGAGCTAGCTCTCAACCTGACCTGGTCATCTTCATAGCAAACTAGAATTGTATTAACGTGTATTTTGTCAGGGATTTTTTTTTTACTTCTAAAAAACAATTTTTATATTCATTTTAAAAACTGAGTTCCAAATTCTCTCTTTCCTGGTCCCCTCCTCCTCCCCATTTAGAAGGCAAGCAATTTGATATAGATCATACATGTGCAGTCACGCAAAACATTTCCATTAGTCTTGTTGTGAAAGAAAACAGACAAACTTGCAAGAAAAAAAAGTATGCTTCAGTCTGTATTCAGACACCATTAGTTCTTTCTCTGGGGATGGATGACATTTTTCATCACAAATCCTTCAGAGTTGTTCTCAGAGATTTTTAACAGAGAAAGGGATCCCTGCAAGTGATCTGAAGCAGAGAAGCAACTACATTAGAACCTGCTCTGAAACCCCACTCATTCCAGTATGCCTAAGAGGACAGATCTCCAGAAAACCGCAGGACTGCATCAGTTCTGTAAACCAAACAACTGCATGAAATGAGACCTCTGAACCTTAAAATATGAACTGATGAAATGGACTGTAGGAAATGGGTTATTAAGAAACAGACTGCACCATTATCCTCTGTAAGGCCTACTTGCCAAAGGGGACTGCCCCCAAAGGATTCTCTCAATGCTTAAATCTCTCTCCCTTTTCCCTTCACTGTTAACTAACCCCTCTGATATTGAGCAGCTTATAGAGTACTGCCCTGTAGGCATCTAGACTGTGATGATTCATAGAGAGACTAGGGTCTTTCTTTGGATCATAGAAGGAATGACAAAGATGATTTTAATTAGATCCCTATTTTGCTCCAATCAGTATAAATCAGCTTGATATACCATAGTGATAGCGACCATAAGTTCTGTATATTACCCCCAGAGCTGTGAACATCAGATTGTAAGTTCACTTGTATAATCATAGGAAGCTAACTTGAGGCCCTCCACCCTGTTTTTGCCTCCTTATGGTGACCAAACCCAGAGTGGGTGGGCTGTCTTGACATGCAAAGTCCCAACTGACTCTTCTACCTCCAGAGCATCCTTTCTTTTTCTTTTTTTTGCGGGGCAATGAGGGTTAAGTGACTTGCCCATGGTCACACAGCCAGTGTCAAATGTCTGATATCGGATTTGAACTCAGGTCCTCCTGAATCCAGGGCGTGTTTTAGCCATTGCGCCACCTAGCGGCCCCCAGACCATCCTTTCTTGCCCAAGGAAGACCACTTATGATGACTTAATCAGCAGAGATGACCCTTGCCTTGCCCATTCTGTGACGACCCATGCTGATGCATCATCTCTAAGTCTATCACAACCAAAGAGACAGTATTTTACTCTGCCTCTTCTGAGTGTCTGGGTATCAAGCCCTATGGCCCTGAGGAAAGGCGGCATCTCAGATGGTAATGAAGACCTTAGGTGTACATCAAGGGGGAGGGGGGGATGGACCCTTTAATAAAGTGCTTTTGGCTCGGAGCTCAGCCTCAGTGGTTCTTCTTGCAGACTGAACAATTCCGGACCCCACACTCTCCACGGAGCCACCTAGCTGCCTGTTTCTCTATGCTTGTGGAACTTAACAAGGAACTCGGAGCACAGCCAGCCACATCATAAAACCCCGCACGGGCTGAGCGATAAACAAGTACCTGCTAATGACAGTTTCACGAAGCCTGTAAGTGGGGACACATGCGTCTCCGTCCCCTTTATTTCAATTGCACAGACTTGTCCACTGTCCACTACGACTGAGGCCGGTCTGCGCCCAGACACTGGCACTCTACTCGGCATGACACAGTGGAAGGAGCAGCTGTCCCGAGGATCAGAGTGAGTGGCACGGAAGGAGGGGGGTCCGGCAGACAAAGAGGCGGTCCTGGGGTCGGGGTAAACCCAAGCTGGACTCCGGCCTCAGTCCCTAACTATTCGTGTGACCCAGGACAAGTCGCCTCCGTGTCCTCATCTGTAAAATTGGGATCGCTGGAACACCGACTGCCCGGGGTCGTTATGTGAGGACCAAACGAGGTAATAATCGAGACGTGCTTTGTCAACCCCGTGGAGACGATAAGGACGACTCGGACCGCCCCCCGGACCTTCCCCCTCCCCTCCAGTTCCTCAGACCGCAAACCCTGCCTCTCCCCAACCCCCTGGGGCGGAGGGGGAGGGGGAGGGGAGGAGTCCCTCGCCCCTCCCTTATAGAGTCCCGACCGCCCCGCCCCACTCCTCACCTCCACACCTGGAGCGGCAGGTCTCTGGCCTTGAGATGCGAGTCAGGGGAAGAGAGGGGGCAACACGCTTCCTCACGCTTCCTCACGTTCACACTCACCTACTGCCCGCCAGCTGGGAGCCGCGTGCAAAAGTGGCGTCCCAAACCCCGCCTCCTCCGGAGACTGCGCCTGCGCACCTTGAGCCCAGCCCTAGCCTTCTACGCCCGAAAGGCGCCGCAGGGGAGGCTGACCTCCTTATGGATTCTGGGAAGTGGAGTCTCAACGTCCAAAGGATTCTGGGAGCTGGAGTCCAGAGAGCATCTATGCAGGCGCACTGCTCCCTGGACACTTTCTAAACGTGGGTGGGGAGATCGGGTCTGAGCCAGGGCGGAGTGATATACTAAACCTAGAGTCTGCAACGTTCTCCCTCTCACCCCAACCCCTCTCCCTCCTTGCCCCCCGCCCCAACTCAGAGGCATGCGTGTCCCACGTCCTTGAGGGCAATGATAGATTTAAATTTAGGAAAAGGACCCAGGGAAGAGATATGAAGAAGTGAGAAGGGAGTGGAGAATAGAAGGGTCAGCCTCCCCAGACCAGATCCTCCATGCTGTTCCTGTCCCTCCTTCCAGGCACCATAGGGATCTTCCAGGGGCTGAGCACTAAAATGAGCTCCGTTTGGCATTTAAATCTGCATCACTTGGTTTCTGCCCTTCTTTCCAGTCTCTTTCCCATGACTGCCCTGCTCATTTCTAGGTCTTCCTCCTCTTATGGGGTTAGGACTATTAAAGTGGCCAAGCTAAGCTAAAGGACACAGGTCTGGGGTAACTCTGCTTGAGAAGCAAGAGAGATAAGCCCCTTAGGTGTGGCTGCTGCCTGAGTGGTGCCAAGGGGACAGATGATGCCAGAAGTCAGGACCACCTTCCGTCATCCCAGCTTGCCCCACCCTCAAAGGGAACTTTCCACAGTCAGATGGTCACCCCATCTGTCCCTCCACCCTCCTGCTGGAGGAGAAAGGTATCTCATAGAAGGACCCTTCTTTATTACTCTCCCCAACCCCAAAGCCTTGTTCTCTGAGGTTACATTCCATCTACTCTAATTTTTAAAAATTCTTGTATGTACCTTTTATCTTTGTTTTTTGGTGGGGCAATAAGGGTTAGGTGACTTGCCCAAGATCACACAGCTAATAAGTGTCAAGTGTCTGAGGCTGAATTTGAACTCAGGTCCTCCTGAATCCAGGGCAGGTGCTTTATCCACTGCACCACCTAGCAGCTCCGGTATGTACCTTTTGATATATTTGATGTCTCCCCGTTAGAACTTAAGTTTCTTGAGTGTAGGTACCTTTTAAGAAAAAACTGCTATTGCCAATGCTTAGCATAATTCCTGGCACATAATAAGCACTTAAATGCTTGTTGATTGACTCATACTTTCTGGGTCTCACTTTCCTTTCATGTAAAATGAAGGAGCTCATAGGATCTAGAGTTGAAGGAGACCCCAGAGATCATCTAGTTCAACAATTTCATTTTATAAATGAAGCCCAGGCCAGGTCACTTGACTTTCCCAAGGTCATATATGGAATAAGCCTCACAGGTGTCAGCCTGAAAATTAATGAAACAATCAATATATATAACAGAATTAAGGTCTTTAATTGGGGTAGAGGAGCTATAACTCAGAGTATAGCAAAGGAGATTGCTAGGAATATCCAAAGATGGGGACTGAGGACAGGGTTTATATGGGGTAACAGAACAGAGGGAGCTATGAGCCTACCCTTGGGAAACGTAAGTTTCTCATAGAAACTACTCAATGTAAATTAACCTTTTTGCATAATAACCTAAAGTCCTTGGAATCTTTGGGAGGGGATAATTTCTTTGAGAGATCCATAAAACAGCCCAGTCTGGAATTGACAAAGATTGGTCAGCCCCAGGGGATTCATTGGCCTGGGAATGGAGAATAAGTGAGAATCAGTCAGTTCTCAGTAAATTGTGGTTATCACAGGCATGATTTGAACCTAGGTCCATTGACTTCAGGGCCAGTGTACTGATGATCAATGAAGTCCATCCCCCTGTAAATCCCTAATTCTAAAATGTGACAATCACAGGAGCTCACTTCTCCCATTCTGTTGGACTGGTGCATGTCCCATGAAGTTGAGCTTCCACTCCAGCCCCACTTTGCCAGAGCCTTCTAGGTGGTCCCATGGGCAGGCCTGCATTCCTGAATCAGGAGGCTGAACCAAAGGGGATTGGCCACTGACTAGTAGGAACTACCCATTTAATAGACTTTAATGGTACAGACAGCTCTGTTCTGAGCTTCTTCTTCATCTCTTTGGGACAAGTTGCTTGAGATTTTTACAGGTTTCCCTTATGCTTCCTATAAAGAGAGAAAGGATTTCTTCCTCCCTTCCTTACAATAACAGTGACTACCCTAACATGGCAGTGAGTTATCTGTGCAGGTCTATATAAACCTTATGGGCAGCTAGGTGGTACAGCAGATAGAATGCCAGGTCTGGAGTCAGGAGGAACTGAGTTCAAATCTTGTCTCAGACACTTGCTGGTTGTGTGACCCTGGGCAATCATTTCACCCTGTTTGCCTGTTTCCTTATCTGTAAAATAAGCTGGAAAAGGAAATGGTAAACCACCCTAGTATCTTTGCCAAGAAAAACCCCAAATGGGGTCATGAGGAGTTGGAAACAACTGAACAACATATAAACCTAATACTGGGTCTCAATGCTTGGTGCTTTTCTTTTCTTTTCCTCAACACAAGTGACTAAATTAATTAGAATTCATCAGTAGGCAAGTCAAGACCCACAGTTTAAGAAGCTTTGCTCTAGACAACTCTCTAATACTATGTATGTTACAGAGAAGGTGCTGACCTGTGCTGGTAGAGGAAGGTTCCTCATACTGGTGTTTCTTATAACAACTAATTTACATGTCCATCCCCGAGCCCTCTTTTTAACAGAAAAGATTGTCATTAAAAATGCAAGCATCGGGGCAGCTAGGTGGTGCAGTGGATAAAACACTGGCCTTGGATTCAGGAGGACCTGAGTTCAAATCCAGCCTCAGACACTTGACACTTACTAGCTGTGTGACCCTGGGCAAGTCACTTAACCCTCACTGCCCTGCAAAAAGAAAAAAAAAATGCAAGCATCAGGGGCAGCTAGATGGCCCAGTAGATAGAGCACCGGCCCTGGAGTCAGGAGTACCTGAGTTCAAATCCGGCCTCAGACACTTAACACTCACTAGCTGTGTGACCCTGGGCAAGTCACTTAACCCCAATTGCCTCACTAAAGAAAAAAAAAATGCAAGCATCAGGGGACAGCAAGGTGGTGCAGTGGATAAAGCAGGGCCTTGGATTTAGGAGGACCTGAGTTCAGATCCAGCTTCACACACTTGACACTATGTGACCCATGGCAAGTCACTTAACCCTCATTGCTCCCCCCTCAACAAAAGCAAGCATAAGCAAGCAGCATTTTTTTAAAACAGAAAAACTTTTTTAAACTTTTGAATTTATTTATTTTTAGCTTTTTTTCCTTTGAGTTCCAAATTATTCCAAGACTTCAGAAAGAGTTCAGACTGAGGACCTGTAAGTTTTCAGTGCTCCCAAAGTGGTCTGATCCAGGGTAAAGTTTGATCACTGCCCTGTGGTCTGAGCTCTGAAAATTCCTGACCTGTGTTTGGGTCTGTTGGACTCAGTCTCTCTCAGCTATCTGGGAAGTTCTGCTGGTTCAGAGAGACAGAATTGTAGGCTCCCCCTTGGAACTTCTGCCCTGGTTGTTAGGAGTTCCCAATTCTCTCTCTTTCTCCTACTCCTCCTCATTCACTGAGAGGGCAAGCGATAGGATATCAATCATATATTTGAAATCATGTGGAATACTATTGTGCTGTAAGAAATGATGAGCAGGAAGAGTTCAGAGAAACCTGGAGGGTCTTACGTGAGCTGATGATGAGTGAGATGAGCAGAACCAGAAGAACATTATACACAGTATCATCAACATTGAGTGTTGACCTACTGTGATGGACTATATTCTTCTCACCAATGCAATGGTACAGAAGAGTTCCAGGGAACTCATGATAGAAGAAGATCTCCAAATCCAAGAAAAAAAAAAGAAAGAAAGAACTGTGGAGTATAGATGCTGATTGAACCATATTATTTCTTTTGTTTTGGGTGCTGTTGTTTTTTTTTCTATTTTGAGGTTTTGCATCACTGCTCTGATTCTTTCTCTTGTAACAGGATTAATGCAGAAATAGGATTAATGTTATTATGTGTATATATATATATGTGTGTGTGTATATCTATCTATCTATCTATCTATCTATCTATATGTATATGTATAGAGATATATAGATATAACCTATATCAGATTACCTGCTGTCTAGGGGAGGGGGGAGGGAGGGGAGGGAGGGAGAAAAATCTGAAATTGTAAAGCATGTATAAACAAAAGTTGAGAACTATCTTTACATGTAACGGAAAAAATAAAATACCTCATACATTAAAAAAAAAAAAGAAATCATGCAAAACATTTCCATGTTGCAAAAGAAATAATGCCCCAAGGGCAGCTAGATGGCACAGTGGATAGAGCACTGGCCCTGGAGTCAGGAGTACCTGAGTTCAAATCCGGCCTCAGACACTTAACACTTACTAGCTGTGTGACCCTGGGCAAGTCACTTAACCCCAATTGCCTCACTAAAAAAAAAAAAAAAGAAAGAAATGATGCCCCAAGAAAGAAGCAACAAAACCATCCCAGACCCACCCTTCAGGGTTGCACAAAGCTTAGCCCTAACATCAAGTCTGAAGTTAGGACGAGGTCTGGAAGAATAAGTAAATAAAAAAAAAACCCCACCATTAAAAGCTTTTATGGTGGTGAGGACACAAGATAGAAATAAGAAATTAACCCCGAAATATCTACAGAGATACAAAGAAAAACATAAATTCAACTAAAATTCCTAGAAGAGATGAAGCAAGAGTTTTTTCAAAGAGCTAAAAAATGTTTTTGTCAATGAAATGAGAGCATTAGAGGAAAGAACTTGGAAAAGAAATGTCCATCATGGAAGGGAAAAAAAAAAAGGAAAAAGAAATGAACAGCTTGACATGAGGTACAAAACTTTGCCCAAGCAACAAAGTCCCAGAAAATTAGAATGGATCAAATAGAAGTCAGTGACTCCGTCTAACAAGAAATACTAAGACAAAATCAACAGCCTGGGAAAAAAGGGAAAATGTAAGCTATCTCATTACAAAAATAACTGATCTGAAAATTTAAGAATCAGATTATTTGCATGCTATGACCAAAACAAGAGCTTTCATATTTCAAGAAATCTTAAAAATGAAAACTGCCTAGACCTCTTAGAACTAGAGAGCAAAGTAGAAATAGAAAGAATCTACTAGTCATCTCCTGAAAGAAACTCCCAAGTGAAAGTTCCCACTAATATTACAGCCAAAATCTAAAACTTGCAGGTCAAAGAAAAAAAACAACAACCTGCAAGGAGTCAGAAATAAAGAATTCTAGGACAAAGGAGGCACTGTTAGGATCACATATGATTTGGCAGCTAACACAATAAAGGATTTTGTAAAATGATATTCCGGAAGGCAAAGGATATAGGTCTGCAGACAAGAAAAACGTACCTAACAAAACTAAATATAGTCCTACGGGGGAAAATGGATCTTTAGTGAAATAGAGAACTTCCCAGCATTCTTGTTACTTAATTGTTTATTTAAATTGAACTATGATAATACAGAGAAGGGATGGAGAGGATTGTTGTCTCTGCAGAATCTTTGGCATTTTACATACATATATTGTGCAGCCACAAGTTCCCAACATTCTTTTTTTTTTTTTTTTTGCAGGGCAATGGGGGTTAAGGGACTTGCCCAGGGTCACACAGCTAGTAAGTGTCAAGTGTCTGAGGTCAGATTTGAACTCAGGAATCCAGGGCCGGTGCTTTATCCACTGCGCCACCTAGCTGCCCCTCAGAATTCTTGATGAAAAGACCAGAACCGTGAGAAACTTTGAAGTTCAAACAGGAGTTGAGATATATAAACATGACCACAATGATAAAGGGCTAAACAAAGATAAACTGTTTACAGAAGTGATACATGTATTTCCACTGAATCCTATCATCACGGGTCATAGAATGAATTTAAAGAGAAGGGAGAGAATAAGCATTTATGTAGCCCCCACTATGTTCCAAGTATTGTTCTAGGTACTTTACAAATATTATTTTATTTGATCCTCTAACAACCCTGTGAGATAGGTGCTATTATTATCATCTCTCTTTTATAGTTGAAGAAACCAAGGCAAATAGAGATTAAATGACTTGCTCAGGGTCACACAGCTAGCAAGTTTCCAAAGCTGGGTTTGAACTCAGGACTTCTAGATTCCAAGCCCAGTGCTCTATATACTGTTCTACCTAGCTGGCTCAATGAACTTTATTGGAATCCAATTAGATGACGGGCCTGGAATCTGGGTGTTGCTATATTTTGATGATCTCATAGAAGAATGGAAAGGGAAGAGGAATGCACAGGGGGATGGCAAAGGGAAATGAAGGTTAGGGAAAATAGTCTTACATAAGCAGGATGTGTAAGTAGACAGCTATACCAACAAGGAGGGATTGAGGGTAGGAAGAAGCTGACACTTGACCACACTCTCCTCTAAAGTGGTCAAAGGACTGAAGAATATACACAAACATACTTAGATGGATGGATACAAAAATAAATCTTGCTCAACAAGAGAATGATGATGATGATAATCACTAGTGTTTATTGATCACCTACTATGTGCCAGGCACTATGCTAAGTACTTTACAAATATTTTATTTGATCCTCATAACAACCCTGCAAGGTAAATGCTATTATTATCATCCCTATCTTACACTGGAGGAAACCAAGGCAAACAGAGATTAAGTGACTTAAAAATTAATTGCTCATGGGTAGCCTGAGCCAATATAATAAAAACCATAATACTTCCTAAATTAACATACTTATCTAGTGCCATACTAATTAAACTATCATAGGAATGTTTTATAGAGCTAGAAAATTAAAATAAAATAAAATTCATCGGTAGGAAAAAAGATAAAAAATCTTAAGAACAATAATGGGGAAAAAAAGTGAGCAGGGTTCTGGTGCCAGGATGTTGGAGTGAAGAAGGAACTCTCTGAAGTTCTCCCAAATTTCCCCTCCAAGCCAAAATAAAGCTGCCTCTGAATCATTCCAGGAGCAGGGAAGCAGCCTACCAGCCCAGCAGGAAAGGTCTGTCTTACTTGGATGGGAGGGACGTGAAGTCCAAGAGCAGCAGCAGCAGCAGCAGTTTCTGGGCTCAGAGCAGGGAGCCCAAAGCAGGGCACTGAGCCCAAGGCAATGCACCAGTGAGGATCCCTGGGCAAGTGAGCAGTTTGGGCAGCATAGCAGGGCCCCTCACCAGGCACCCCACACCAAGCAAAGACCACCAGAGAGGCCTTGACCTCACTGCTGACCAGTAGTGAAGCCCTGCCCAAGGCTGGCTAATAGCAAGTTCCCACTCCTGGGGCCTACCAGCAGAGAGACTCTTTCCCCAAAGCAAACTAGCATCAAGGGGCTCTAGCCTTTAGCAGATCTGTAATGAAATTACTCCTCCAGAGCCTACTAGCAGAGTGACTTGGTTACCATAGCAACTCATCAGGGCCCCCACATTTGGGCAGATTTACAACAAATTTACTCTTCAGGGTCTGCTAACAGAGCAACCCAGCTGTAGAGCATCACCCCTGTGGTAGACCAGCAACAAGATCACTCCTCCAGGGCCAGGCACCAGAAAGACACTATTAACTTTTGCAACCCAGAAGTAGGATAATACCCTTAGAGAACACCAGCCCACACCTAGGGGAGGCCAAAAGGGAGGACCAACCCCCAATAACAGTCAGAAGGGAAGCCTACTCCACAGAGAAAGCAAGTGACTAAGTCCCGAAGCCCAGTGAAAGCCACTGGTAAGGTCCGGAGTCTCAGCACAAAAACTTGGGACAGTCCAGGAACAGAGCTGAACTCTCCCAAAAAAACACCAAATCACACACACACAAAAAGGCATAGAAATGAGCAAAATAAAAAATGGGGAAGAAACACTTGACTATTGTAATGATTGTAATGATGCCACCTACTGGAGACTTGCTGTGGGAAAGCTCCGCCATGAGGAAAATGCCTCAGAGGGCAAGGCCATGTGGCTTTTCCTTGGTGTCAGGAAATGACGTTTGCTCATGGGGGCTGTCTATCAAGGCGACCAGCCAATCAACTTGAGGAGCCTCCTATTTTCTGGGAGGAGACAGGAAGGAGGAAAGAGAGCCTGTGCGGAGAGCTCTTGCTTTTTTGGGTTCCTGACTTGATGGTGGTGGTGGTGGCAGAGGACTTCACAGGAAATTTGAAGAAAGATAGGAATGCCAGGCTGTTGGAATTCTGTTCTCAATCTTTTTTCTTTCTATTTTTCAATAAACCCTTAAAAACCTAAACTCGTTTTATTAGTGATTTTAGTCAGTTTCCCCCAAAACTGGGGGAACACATTAGAATCCACATTTAGAATCTAAAATTACACACTATAGAAAGTTACTAAGGTGAGTAAGAAAATAAAGGGCTTTTGCCAATGCCCAAAGGCCCCAGATTGATTTGGACTGATTGGATTGACTGAGGGTGATTGACTTTGCTGATTAACATACTTAAAGTTAATTCAATTGAAACTACACCTGCCTGGCTCTCAAGAGGGCTCACCTCAAAAAGGGACCATCCTCAAGTCCAGTGCTAACCAATTAGCTTGAAGCAGTGTGTAAGGACTGCCTCTTCCGGGAATGCAGGAAGAGCTTCCTCTCTCAATTGGTGGCTCGAACAGGTGTTTGGTGGCAGAGTTCTCTCGAAAGAAATAGGCCAGGCTGAACTCTTATCCCTCCTCCAGGGTAGATAGGTTTCTTAACTTTCTGAATTCCATGTATTCTCTCTTTACTCTTTAATAATAAACGCTTACTGCCCAAAAACTGGTGCTAAAGCTTCTAATTTACAAGTAAACCCTAGTTAATTTTCCCTACACTGGGGACAGGAATAAGATGACTACACATTTAGTTTTACTCATCACAGGTGAAAGGGAAGATCAAGGTTTAAACTTAGAGGAGGACAATAATAACAAAATGGCTACAGGTGAAGCCTCAAAGACAAATGTAAATTGGTCCCAGGCCCCAAAAGAATTTCTTGAAGAGCTTTAAAAGGACTTTAAAAAGCAAATTGGGGGGGGGGGGGGCGGCTAGGTGGCGCAGTGCATAAAGCACCGGCTCTGGATTCAGGAGTACCTGAGTTTAAATCCGGCCTCAGACACTTGACACTTACTAGCTGTGTGACCCTGTGCAAGTCACTTAACCCCCACTGCCCTGGGGGGGAAAAAAAAGCAAATTGGGGGTCAGCTAGGTGGCAAAGTAGATAAAGCACTGGCCCTGGATTCAGAAGGACCTGAGTTCAAAGCCAGCCTCAGACACTTGACACTAGCTGTGTGACCCTGGGCAAATCACTTAACCCTCATTGCCCCACAAAAAAACAAAAACAAAAACAAAGACAAAAAGCAAATTAGAGAAGTAGAAGAAAAATTGAGGAAAGAAATAAGATTAATGCAAGAGAACCACGAAAAAAGAGTCAATTGCATGGGAAAAGATATACAAGAATTTACTGAGGAAAATAACTTCCTAAAAAACAGAATTAGCCAAATGGAAAAGGAAGTACAAAAAGTCACTGAGGAAAATAATTCTTTAAAAATTAGATTTGAACAAATAGAGCAGCTAGCTGGCACAGTGGATATAGTACCAGCCCTGGATTCAGGAGGACCTGAGTTCAAATTCAGCCTCAGACACTTGACACTTACTAGCTGTGTGACCCTGGGTAAGTCACTTAACCCTCATTACCCTGAAAAATAAAAGAATTGAACAAATGGAAACCAATGACTCTATGAGACATGAAGATACAATAAAACAAAAATCCAAAAAGTAAAAAAAGAATAGAAGAAAATGTGAGATTTCTCATTGGAAAAATGACTGACTTAGAAAATAGATCCAGGAGAGATAATATAAGAATTATTATACTATCTGAAAGCCATGATCAAAAGAAAAAAAGCCTGGACAATATCTTTCAAGGAATTATCAAAGAAAATTGTCCTGAAGACAAAATAGAAATTGAAAAAAAATCCACCAATCACTTCCTGAAAAATATCCTAAAATGAGAACTCCCAGAAACATCATAGCCAAGTTTCAAAGCTCAGAGATCAAGGAGAAAGTATTGCAAGCAGCCAAAAAGAAATAATTCAAATATTGTGGTGCTATAGTCAGAATTACACAGGATTTGGCAGCTTCCACATTAAAGAACTGCAGGGCTTGGAATATGATATACTGGAAGGCAAAGGAGTTAGGTTTAGAACCAAGAATCATCTACCCAGCAAAACTGAATATAATATTTCAGGGAAAAAATGGCTATTTTATGAAATAGAGGACTTTCAAGCATTTCTGATTAAAAGACCAGAGTTGAATAAAAATTTGACCTTCAAATACAAGACTCAAGGGAAACATAAAAAGGTAAAAAAGAAACAAGAAAGAAAAAATGTAAGAGATTCAATAAGGTTAAACTATTTATATTTATGTATGATAAGACAATATTTGTAAGTCTTAAAAACTTTTTTATAAGAACAATTAAAAGGAGTAGACAGAGGGTGTTGTTATAAGGTGACATTGATGGGATGACACTCCAAAAAACAAAAGAAAGGGGTAAGAAAGAAAGCGCATGGAAGAAGAAGGAGGGGGAAAATTGAATGGGGTAAATTATCCCACCAAAAAAGAGGCATGAAAGAACTATTATAATGGAAGGGAGGATGGGTGGGGGAGCATGGAAAAGATTAAACCTTACTCTCATCAAAGTTGACTCAAAGAGGGAATAACATACACACTCAGTTGAATATAGAAATCTATCTTATTCTATAAGGAAGTAAAAAAGGTACAGGGATAATAGAAGAGGGAGAGAGGATTGATATAAGGGAGGCGATGTTGGGGAAGGTTGTGATCAAAAGTAAAATACTTGTGAGGAGGGAAAGGGTGGAGGGGTAAGAGTGTGGAGGATAAATAAGTGAAAAAATAGCATGGAGGGAAATAAAGTCATCATAACTATAAATGTGAATGAGATGAACTCACCCATTAAATAGAAATAGATAACAGAATGGATTAAAAACCAAAATCCAAGAAACACGTTTGAAGCAGAGAGATACACAACAAGTAAACAAATGTAAGTGGCTGAAACAGAATCTGTTATGCTTCAGTTAAAGCAAAGAAAGCAGGGGTAGCAATTATTATTTCAGACAAAGCAAAAGCAAAAATATATCTAGCTAAAAGAGACTAAGAAGGAAACTATATCTTGCTGAAAGGTACCATAGACAATGAAGTCTTATCAATATTTAACATATATGCACCAAATGGTATAGCCTCTAAATTTTTTAAGAAGTTGAATGAGTTATAGGAGGAAATAGATAATAAAACTATCCTAGTGGGGGACCTTAATCTTTCCCTCTCAGAACTGGATAAATCTAACCAAAAAACAAACAAGAAAAAAGTTAAGAAATGAACAAAATTCTGGAAAAGTTAGATATGATACATCTTTGGAGAAAATTGATTAGGAATAGAAAGGAATATACATTCTCCTCACACAAAAATTGACCATATATTAGGGCATAAAAACCTCACAACTAGGTGCAGAAAAGCAGAAATAGAAAACACATCCTTTTCAGATCATAATGCAATAACACATTCAATAATGGACAATTGAGAGAAAGATTAAAAATAAATTGGAAATTAAATAATCTGATCCTAAAAAACAAGTGGGTCAAAAAGCAAACCATAGACACAATCGATAATTTCATTAAAGAAAATGACAATGATGAGACAACATATAAAAATTTATGGGATGCATCCAAAGAGATACTTAGGGGAAAATTTATATCCCTAACTGCTTACATCAAGAAAATACAGAAAAAGCAGATCAATGAATTGGGCATATAACTAAAAAACACTAGAAAATGAACAAATTAAAAATACCCAATTAAACACCAAATTGGAAATCCTGAAAATTAAAGGAGATTAATAAAACCGAAATAAGAAAACCATTGACTTAGTAAATAAAGCTAGAAGCTGGTTCTATGAAAAAAAAAAAATAAACTAGATAAACCATTGGTTAATTTGATCAAAAAAGGAAAGAAGAAAACCAAGTTGCTAGTTTCAAAAATGAAAGGGGTGAACTCACCAACAATGAAGAGGAAATTAAGACAATTGTTAGGAAATATTTCACCCAATTAAATGCCAATAGATTTGTCAATCTAAGTAAAATGTATGAATACCTACAAAAATATGTTACCCAGATTAACAGAAGAATAAAAAATGCCTAAATAACCCAATTTTTGAAAAAGAAATTGAACAAGCCATGTATGCCCTGCCACATGTCACCTGGTCATCTGTTTTCTCTATATGTATCCCTCCTTCATTGTTAGTGTGGAAATCTGTGAAGAGTGTACTACTATATATGTGTCAGAAATATTGTTTTTGCTGCTTTTCTTGACATTCTGTTTAAGTGATTGACTTCTGTTTTGAACTAACGGTAAAAGTAACATTGGGGTGGGAGGTTGTGAATCATGGTCTTGAGTGGATGCTGACTCACATCCACAACGTGCCTTAAACCCAGAGTTGTATTTGGGGAGACTCTACTGTTCTTTTTGCCATGGTTTTCTACACTGGATACGTCTACTTCATGATTCCATTGCTACTGGGGTGGGGGTATTACATTTGACTACAAATTAATGTGAGTTAATGGTATGAATGGTCAGGGTAGAAAAAAAATCTTCAGTTTTATTAATGGATTAGGAGAAAGACGCTTAGCTCTATTACTGGGGTACCAGAAGAAAAGTGATGCTGGAGGCATTAGGTTTGGCTCTGCCCTCATTGGCTGAGCAGGAGGAGGAGTATGAATATGGGGTTAGGGTGAGGCTGACAATGGCTACAACATCATAAAGCACAACAACAGCAACAACTTTGTTTTTTTGTTTGTTTGTTTGTTTTGTGAGGCAATTGGAGTTAAGTGACTTGCCCAGGGTCACACAGCTAGTAATTGTTAAGTGTCTGAGGCCGGATTTGAACTCAGGTCCTCCTGAATCCAGGGCTGGTGCTCTATCCACTGTGCCGCCTAGCTGCCCCAACAGCAACAACTTTGAAAGGCTTAAGACTTAAAGTTGAGAGACTTTCCTTTGAGACCTGCGGGAGTTTCAAAGGAGATCCAGAGACTGCCCTTGAGCAGTCGAGCAGCTGCTGCTGTAGGAGGGAAGGAGAAGCAAGTGGGACAGTAAACAGGTTGGTCCTGGGGTGCTTTTTGTACAGGTGACTATAACCCTGCTGGCAATAATAGTGCCCAACATCTTCAACTTCCACACTGTGTATTGTGAGAGTGAAATCATTGCCAAACATATCATCATCATAGCCTTTGAACCTGGGTGAGAGGCCAGAGACTGGATTAAATGCCCCATACATGATCAGTTTAGGAGCTTGTCCTGGCTTCTGTTGGTATCGGTGGAGAGAATGAAAACCTCTGTCTTCAGTCACACTCTTACTGGTTCTACAGGTAATGTTAACAGTCTCTCCCAGAAATACAGAGATCAAAGCTGGAGACTGAATCACCACAATCTTTCCCCTGGAGCCTGAAATCAGAAACACATCCAAACAGTAAAGATTCAAATGAAATCAGCCTCACAGTGCCTTCTCACTCCCTCTCTGGTGGGCCAGCAAGCCCAGAGCACTTATTGTTAATATAACCTCTTCATCTCCTTCCTTTCTTCCTTCTTCACTTTCCTCCCTCCCTCCCTTCCTTCCTTCCTCCTTCCCCCTTCCTTCCCTCCTTCCCTTCCTTTCTTCCTTCCTCACTTCCTTCCCTCCCTCCCATCTTCCTTCCTCACTTCCTTCCCTCCCTCCCTTCCTTCCTTCCTTTCTTTTCTTCCTCCATTCCTTCTTTTCTTCCCTCCCTCCTTCCTCTCCTTCCTTTCTCTTTCCCTTCTTTCCTGCTTTCCTTCTCCCTCTCTGCCTTCCTCCTTACCTTCCTTTTTCTCTCCCTCTCTTCTTTCTTTCCCTTTACTATTCCCCTTTGGGGTCAGACAAGAGGACAAGAGATTTGGCTCTGCTTCCCTCCCATGTTCTCACCCTCTACCCCTCTGTCCCTTACAAGGGATCCAGAGCACTAACAAGGCCAGCAGCTGGGTACTAGACACCATCTTCAAAGGCTGCGCTGCTAGATCTAATCAGAAACTGAAGAAACAGAGGTGGCTTTTTATTCACACTCTAAGCAGAAGGGACCTGTTGGGAAGAGTATGCAAAGTAGCTCAGGTATGTACTGAGGTCTCTGCAGAGCCAAGCTCTGGAAACTCACAGCCTGAGCTATTTATACCTTTGGCAGGGCCTGGTGCTAGGATCTTTAGCAAATGAGGAAAGAGGGCTCCCTCTGGTGTCTACAGAACCAAGTTCCTGCCACTCTGGGGACAGATGGAATCCCCAGGCATAGGAGAGGTAAAAAGGAGGAAGGTCTGTGTTAGCTCCCCTTCCCCAACACCTCTCTCCCATCATTTCCCTGTTGGATGTTTCCCCTCCACCACATTCCCTTTCCTTCCACCCAAGGTTCCCCAGATGCGGGATTCTGAAGGCTGGATTTGAAGGCTGGAGGGAGAGATTGTTGTGTGTCTTTTTCTCTTGGTCCACAAATAAACTCATCGCATCCTAAAATATTATCTCCTTAAGCCCAGTGCTGCTTCTTCTTCTTCTTCTTCTTCTTCTTCTTCTTCTTCTTCTTCTTCTTCTTCTTCTTCTTCTTCTTCTTCTTCTTCTCCTTCTTCTTCTTCTTTTTAGTGAGGCAATTGGGGTTAAGTGACTTGCCCAGGGTCACACAGCTAGTAAGTAAGTATTAAGTGTCGGAGGCCGGATTTGAACTCACATACTCCTGACTCCAGGGCCGGTGCTCTATCCAAGCCCAGTGCTTCTCAAGTATATTGAATATATCTCTCCCTCCCCTCGCTGATAAACTTCGAGGAAGCAGGATCTATTCTCATTGCCTTCACTAATCTTTTGACTCCTGCAGATCTGGATTCAGTACATACCACTTCACTGAAACATCTCTTTGCAAGGCCACAAATGACCTTGTCACTAAACTCAGTGAGCTTTTTTCTATCCTGATCCTTCTTGATTTCTCCATTGGACTTAACATAGGGCGAACTCCTCCTATGTCCGAAATTTTCTCCTTTCTCCTTTCCTGGACCATTATCCTTCTTCTGCCCCTTACGTGTGGTCTATCCTTGGTCTCATTTTCTGTATTTTCTTTCTGCTGATCTAATCCAATAATGTCAAACTCAAATAGAAATGGATCCCTGCAGGATCCTTATTAATTTAGAGAATTACAAATTAACATCTATGTTTGATTGTATTTTTATTTATTTTGCTAAATATCTCCCAATTACATGTTATTCTGCTTCTGACCTCACATGGGAGTTTTGCCGGCTTCTTGCAGCCTTTGAGTTGTGTGATACCTCTGATAATCCACTCTTATGGTTTTTGGTATTGTTATCACGACTTCCACATCTATCCCTTCACCCCAAATCTTTTTTTAATCATAAAAGTATTTTATCATTTTCCAGTGACATGTAAAGATAGTTTTCAACATTTATTTTTATATGATTTTGTTCTAAATTTTTTCCCTCCCTTCCTACCCTCCCCCTCCCCAAGAAAGCAATCTGATATAGGTTAGTTATGTACCATCACATTAAACATATTTCTACATTAGTCATGTTGTGAAAGAAGAATCAGAACAAAAGGGAAAAACCTCAAAAACCAAAAACAAAACAAAAATGTAAAAACAATATGGTTCAACATGCATTCAGATTCCACAGTTCTTTTTTTCTGGATGTGGAGAGCATTTTCTATCATGAGTCCTTTGGAATTGTCTTGGATCATTGTATTTTTGAGAAGAGCTAAGTCTATCACAGTTGATCATCACACAATGGTTGCTGTTACTGTGTACCATGTTCTTCTGGTTTTGCTCACTTCACTCAGCATCAGTCCACTTAAGTCTTTCCACCTCCACCCCCAATCTTGACCATAGGTCCAGTACAATATTTTCAAATGCCTGATGAAATGCTTTACTTGTACTCAGCACATCAAAGTTAGCATGTCAACACCTAAAGACATGGTATTCCCCCAAGATACCTACCCCTCCACTAACTTCTCTATGAAATACCTTCTTTTGTATGTAGTCCCCCTAGAAAAACTATCCCAAGTTCAAGGTACTCTGTGGGTTCACATTCATTCATAGCAATAGTTCACAAGTATCCTTTGATGTTTACTTTCACTAATCAGCTTGAAGACACAATTAATTCAAAGGAAAGGCTTTTGGTGAAACAGCCAAGTAAGAAAAGTCACACTGGAACATTTCCCATAAACCTATAGCAAGCTCAGGAGAGATGAACATGTGGAAGGGCCCGTCATACCTCTGATGATGCCAGGCCACTAATGTCTTCTGGGCTCACTCCCCATTCAGCCTATCTGGGGTCTTGCTGGGCACTGGGCTCCTACTTGGCACTGTATTATCCTTGCTCTCCAATGGGAAAGTTGTTCCTGCTGCTCCCCATTCCATGCCACATTGCTCTTCTACAGCTCATCACCTCTCTTCACTGACATTTTCTGAGCTTCAGCTGAAGTCTTCATAAGAGAAGTAGGTTCTGTCATGGCTCTTGTTAGCACAGAGCCCAGAACTCAAAAGGAAGAACCTACACACCCAGATATGGTTCTGGGTACTCTTAAGGACAAGAATCTGTCAGTTGCTAGCACTCTGGGCACATGGGGCCAAACATTTTTGGCTCACAGATCATCTATCTAGCAGATTAGAACCCATAGCCTCTTAGTTGTTTTGAAGTCACCACATCATTGTCCCAAGTCTCTATCTGACTTAAGCTTGGAAAAACCCTTGTAACTCCTGTTCAACCCACTGAGGGAAATCCCGTGGTCAACAACTTATTCCAGTGGTCTCTGCCACAGAAATCCCACGGGAGTGGTGTGGCCTAAGATACCAATATTCTTCTTAGCATCTCAAAATGCCAAGTCTCACAAGCAAATAAATGAGAGGGGGCTGAAGGCAAGAACATAAAGTTGTGGTACTATTGTGAGGTTAGTGTCTACTATCCCAATCCCTTTGTTCTGAATTCCTGCCTTTGGCTTATAGCCACCCTACCCGTGTTTCTGTTGATGGTACTGCCATCCTGTGATCCTTTGACACTGTCCTGAATGTGCTCTATCTTCTGCTCGTCTCTGCTCTGACTACTGACCTCCTTGGCTTCCTTCAAGTCTAAACTAAAATCTTTCCCAAATAGTGTGTCTGTGTGTCTGTGTTGGGGGGGGGGGGGCGTGGTGCAGAGAGTAGATGGTCTTCTCAAGGAGTTTTGCCACAAAGAGCAGAAGAGATATGGGATACTAGTAGGGATGGAAGGGTCATGTAAGAGATTTTTGAGCATTGGGAAGACATGAGTATGCTCTTAAGTAGCATAAAATGAGTTAGAAGAGGGGGAGATATTGAAAATAAGTGATAGAATGGGGATGACAGAAGGAAAAATCTGTTGGGGAAGATGAGATGGAATTGGACCATTGTGTATCTAGAAGGGTTAGTCTTGGTAAGAAGTGTGGTAAAAAATGGAAATTTTAGCTGAATCATTTGAGAGGTGAGCGCATGCTACTGAAGTGGCTTTTGAAGGACTGCCCTTTTGCGGAGGAGACCTCGATGAATGGCAGTGCGCCTGCTGCTGCTGCCTAGAGAGCATGGCAAAGCATGCCGTACTTCCAGGATGCCAACTTAAAAGTGAGAGTAGAACAGAAGTTTGCTCTCTGTCTCACAGACTCTGACTTCTCAGTTTAGCGGTGGTGGCATGCATTTGTCTCTGGTTCTTAGCCTGGCAGGCAGTTTGGGATTCCATGAGTTTTATAAAAGAATATAGACTCAGCTTAGATCTATTCATTTGTATTTCTACTTTCCTATTTCCCTAATGGTATCACCTGTTTGTTGGCTAATTAATTCCCAAACAATAAAAGCTGATCCCTCTCTGATTAAAGCTCAGAGGCTTCTTTTTCTTACTGGTCTGGGAGATATATAAGGGAAAAGTTGAAAGGGAAGTTTAATGCTCTTATATTCAATCTTAAATCTCACAGAAGTAAGGCCTCCCCTTCATGTGAGGGATAAAGGAGGACAGAGTGGCAGAAGGCATCAGGGTGATGTAAAATGAGGAAGAGGGGAGAAGATGGAGCTCTGGGCAAATGGCCTCCATTTTATCTATAAAATATGAGGCAAAGTTCTCAGCAGAGAGAGGAGAGGGGGGAGGGGGAAGAGAGGCCATGGGAGATTAGAGGAGGGATGAGGTTTGGAAGAGCTGCTGAGAAAAATTAGGATAGTGAGTTACTAAGGGAGGTATAATAGGATTTCCTAAGGAACCAGTTGAGGTTGTGTAACATAAATTGATGGTGGATCCAGTCAGAATGGTTATGTGGTTTTCTCTGCCTTTGTCTGTAACACATGAGGAGTGACAAGTAACAAGCAATACTGAGGCTGGTGAAAAAAAGTAATACCTTGACCTCAAAGTACTTAACAAAATGAGAAATTTTATATATCTTTCCCTCTATTTTTAGAAATCTGTGTAAGCTCCAGCATTATCATTACTGAGTTTCACTAATAATAATAGTAATGGTAATAATAATAATAGCTACCATTTATATAGTACTTACTATGTTCCAGCATTGTGTTAAGCAGTTTACAAATAGTATCTCATTTGATCCCAAAAATAGCATATTCAAAAAAAAGTTCTCTCTAGCATAAATTTTCTTATAAGAAGCAAAGGCTTTCCCACATTCATTATAAAGCTATTCTGGGACAGCTAGGTGGTGAAGTGGATAAAGCACTGGCTATGTATTCAGGAGGACCTGAGTTCAAATCTAGCCTGACACTTGATACTTACTAGCTGTGTGACCCTGGGCAAGTCACTTAACCCTCATTGCCCTGCAAAAAACAAGAAACAAAACCCAAAACAAAAACAAAACAAAAAACGCCCCAAAACAAACATTATAAAGCTATTCTTTCCAGTATTATTCTTATGAGCCTTAAGGTTTCTACTCCTTTGAAAGTTCACCAACATTAATTATATGGAAAATATTTTTTTCCATATGAAAACTGATTTACAGTAATTTTTACTTCTTCCAGAAGACTTTTTCTACACATTTTATGTATTTAAAGGGCTTCTTTTCATTATAAAACATCTTATGTTCCTTAATGTTTCCATGCAATTTGAAATCTTTCCCACTTACTACACTGGAAAGATTACTGTCAAGTATGAGTTTTCTTATGTGTATTAAGAGTTCCCTTCTGGGGGCAGCTAGGTGGCGCAGTGGATAGAGCACCGGCCCTGGAGTCAGGAGTACTTGAGTTCAAATCCAGCCTCGGACACTTAACACTTACTAGCTGTGTGACCCTGGGCAAGTCACTTAACCCCAATTGCCTCACTAAAAAAAAAAAAGAGTTCCCTTCTGGCTGAAAGCTTTCCCACACTGACTATATTCAAAAGTTTTCTCTCCAGTATAAATTCTCTGATGTTGCATAAGATAAGAGCTGTGTGTGAAGCCTTTCCCACATTCATTACATTCAGTGTTTTTCTCCACTGTGAGTTTTCTTATGTGTATTAAGGGTTCCCTTCTGCCTGAAAGATTTCCCACATTTGTTACAGTCATAGGGTTTCTCTCCACTATGAATTCTCTGATGTTGCATAAGGTATGTGCTGTGCCTGAAGTTTTTTCTGCATTTGTTATATTTAAAGTGTTTCTCTCTAGAGTGAATTCCATCATGTTTCCTAAGGGATGAGCTGTGTAAGGTTTCACCACATTCTTTACATTCTAAGGATCTCTCTTGCATATGCATGTTATTAAGAGCAGTGAAGTTTAGTTGATGGTTACAGGCCCTTCCAACTTCTTTATGTTCAAACAGTTTCTTTGCAGCATGAGTTTTTCCGTGTGTGTTAAGATGTCCCTTCTGGCTAAAGGCTTTCTCACACTGATTACATTCAAATGGTTTCTCTCCAGTATGAATTCTCTGATGTTGCATAAGATATGAGCTGTGTGTGAAGCCTTTCCTACATTCATTACATTCAAAGTGTTTCTTTCCAGTGCAGATTGTCTTACGTTCCTTAAGATGTACATGCCATTTGAAAGTTGTCCCACATTCATTACACTGATAAGGCTTATCTCCAGTATGAATTCTGTTATGTGCATGAAGGCATCCCTTATGGCTGAAGGCCTTCCCACATTCATTACATTAAAAAAAAATTTTTTTTTGGCAGGGCAATGAGGGTTAAGTGACTTGCCCAGGGTCACACAGCTAATAAGTGTTAAGTGTCTGAGGCCGGTTTGAACTCAGTTACTCCTGACTCCAGGCCAGTGCTCTATCCCCTGCGCCACCTAGCTGCCCCCCACATTCATTACATTTATAAGGTTTCTCTCCAGTATGAAATCTAGTATGGGCTTTAAGGCTTTCCTTCCGGCTAAAGGCTTTCCCACATTCACTGCATTTATAAGGTTTCTCTCCATTATAAATTGTTTGATGTTGAGTTAGGTATTGATTAATACTAAAGGCTTTTTCACATTCATTACATTTATAAGGTTTATTTGCCTTATGAATAATTTGATGTTGAGTTATGTATTTATTACTGCTGAAGGCTTTTCCACATTCATTACATTTAAATGATTTCTTGCCATTATGAATTATCTTATGTGTTTTAACATGTCCTTTCTTGCTAAAGATTTTTCTACACTGAATACATTTATATTTATAGGGTTTCTCTAAAATGTTAATTTTATGCATAGTAAGGGATAACTTGATCCTGAAGATTTTGCCACATTCATTACATTTACAAAGTTTCCCTTGAGTGCGTACTTTATGGTGATGATTCAAGTTTGAGTGGTAACTAAAGCACTTCCTGCATTTATTATACATACAGAGTTTCTTCCATAAGGAGATTCTCTTATGGTTAATTGGATGTGAATGTTGTTTAAAGCTCTTTCCAAATGCACCAATCTTGTGGTGACATTTTCCTTTAAGACTTCCTTGCTGTGGAACAAGGATGGGTCCCATTCTGAACTTTCTCCCACATGTATTAGATTTATGCACACTCACTGTATTAAATGTTTTTCTGTTTCTGACGGTTACTTGCCTAGACTGTTTTTCCTGGTTACTCTTCTGCCTCTCTAACCTAATTTCTTTTTCTTTTTTTTTTTTAGTGAGGCAATTGGGGTTAAGTGACTTGCCCAGGGTCACACAGCTAGTAAGTGTTAAGTGTCTGAGGCCATATTTGAACTCAGGTACTCCTGACTCCAGGGCCGGTGCTCTATCCACTGCGCCACCTAGCTGCCCCTCTCTAACCTAATTTCACAAGCCCAAGAATCATCCTTGGTTTGTTGCTTCAGTGATTCTCCTACAGAAATAACCTGTTTTAGAGTTGATTGCTTGGTTTTGTGCCTTTTCTTCTGAAACAGGGAATCTGAAAGAAAAAAAGGCCAATAACCATTGCTCTTTCTAGGAGAAAGAAAATTTCCTTTACTGATAATAGCTAACAATTTTAAAATGCCTATGTGTCACTTTACAATCATTAGCTAATTTGATCTTCATAGCAATCTTGGGAGGGAGGTGCTACTATTAGCCCAATTTTACAGAGGAAGAAACTGATGCAAACAGGAATTTAAGTGACTTGTCCAGGGACACAAAGCTAGTAAGTATCAGAGGCCGGATCTGAACTCAGGTCTTCTCGATTTTAGGCCCAGCCTGCTATTCACTGTGACACCTGGCTGGGAAATGAGAGATTATTAATAACTGAATATCCAATTTTGTAACTGGATATTTAGTTTTTGGCAAGCTGTTTTGTCTCTTGACATATCTGTAGACAAGATATAGAATTTTGGATTGGCTAATAGTGGCTCAGCATACTTTGAGCCAGTTAAATTCTTTTACAGAAAAATAATATGGAGTTTTGTCAACTTTTACTAATTTTTCTAGCTTTATGCCTTAGAATTCTGTACCTGACCTTGTTCTTCTCAACCCTATTAATGAAACTTGGTGGAATCACCTAAGTCAATGATGATCACTTTTTTTTTTTCTTTTCTTTTTTTTTTTTTTAGGCAATGGGGGTTAAGTGACTTGCCCATGGTCACACAGCTAGTAAGTGTCAAGTGTCTGAGGCCGGGTTTGAACTCAGGAACTCCTGAATCCAGGGCCAGTGCTTAAACCACTGCGCCATCTAGCTGCCCCCCGATGATCACTTTTTCTGATGACATAAAGGTATATGGGATATGAACTGTTATGGGCCCAGAGCACCACAGAAGTTCTCTGGGGTACATCAAAGAACCTTCTCCTTGAGAAACTAAACCAAAGGATAGACACACCTAAAGAGATAAGTGGAACCAGATCCAACTGAGCTAGCTCCAGGACCCCCACCCTTCATTCCAGTCTCCCTCACCCCTGGGAAGATAAGATTAGGTGTGGCTGCTGCCTTTGTGTCCTGAAGAAGGAGATGGCTTGAGAGATCTGCAGCCACCCCTCACCCAACTCCTTCATCTACCACTAGTGGGGGATGGTCCTCCCTCACTAAGGGAACTTTCCACAGTCAGATGATCATCCCCATCAGTCCTCTATAAAAGTACCTGCCTGTCTCCTGCTCGAGGAGATTGGTATCTCAGAGCCATGCTCTGTGCCATGTCTTTCTCCCCAAGAGAAGTCCAAGGATTTCTCTCTTGGTTTCCCTTCCCTTCCCCAGCCCCTAAATAAACTATTATCTTATTCTAATTGCTTTTGTGTGCAAGAGGGTGTAATTCTTTAAAGAGGAATTCCTAAGGATCCCAAACCCTTATCCCTACCCAAACCCCCTACCCTATTTTTCCCATGTCATGTACTATATTAGATGTCTAAATTAAATTTCTTTTAAAAATTTCAACAGGTTGGAAGAACAATGCAAGGTAAAATTCAAGAAGCATAAATGTAAAGACCTGAACTGAAGTTCAGGAGACTGAATGTCAGACTGAAGACACCAGGTAGGTCATGTTCAAAAGGCCTGGAAATTTTAGTTGATCCCAAACTTAATCAGTATGTTGTAACAATGAAAAAGTCCAATATATTTTTAGGGTGAAATAATAGATATACAGGGTCTACTAATAATACTACTATTGTACTCTGCCCTAGTCAGACAACTGCCAGTTTTTTGCTTAGCTCTGAAAAGCACATTTTAAAGAAGACACTGACAAACTGTATGTCTAGAAAATCAAGCAATGGCAGGAGGGCCTATTTAGGAGGGGATGAATCATCTAGCCTTAACTCATAAGAAAACGTGAAAAGCCAAATAATATACAAAGCCTCACTCTTGAAGTCCTCAGGGAGGCCTAATTTAACATGCAACTTCTCAGAACAATTCACTGTGGAAGTTGGTTGCAAGGATGCCAACAGGAAAGACAAAGAAGTAAAGGCTTAAGATTTCACTCCTGCAAGTATAGAATGCACTAAGAATTTTGCAGGGACCTGCATACAGTGTGTGGTGTTTTTTTCTGGCATAGCCAAGTAGCTACAAAGCATACTCAAAGTAAAGTTGGATTTCTCTCCTAGAAAAGGTGCAAGGGTGTGGTAAAATAATGGAATTTGGCAGACTGATTGGGATGGGCCACTCCTGGCCTGTCCTGAGTGACATATGCTGCTGATGTCAGGAGGAGAAACCACTCTCCAGTTCAGTTTGAATTACCTCCTCTTTGGGGGGAGGGAGAGTAAACACTCGCTGAGGGGAGCACACCTTTCTTTCTGGTGGTGTGAGCTGTGGGAATGGGCAGATAGAGGTTCTTTCTTAGCAGTTTTGTTCTATGGGCCCTGACTGTAAAGCTGTTTCCCACTGAAGCTAGGGACCCCAGGTGGTGAGTTAACAAATGAGACCTGCTCTTTGAAATTAGCTGGACTCGACGTGAATTTGGGGATTGTATAGACTTAGGTTAGATTTAGGGGGATTATCCATTTTTCTTTTTCCCTATTCCCTTGTCTTTGATTTTATTAATTCCACCTTTGCTGTTTATTTTATTCCCATTAATAAAACCTGATTCATTTGTGGAAAAGAGGCTGTTAGGCTCCTTTCTTATTGGCCTGGGAAAAATATCTAAAAAGGCAGTTCGGAGGGGAGGGAGCTTTGGGCCTAGAGGTCCCTCATTATTTCTGGGACCCCAATATTATAGCAAGCCACTCAATTAACTCTCCCTATATTAAATTTGGCCCCCACAAGGGTTTGAGGATTACTTATACATTCTCCAGGTTAATAGAGAATATGGGCTCCCTTGAAAAAATGGAAAGAGTTTCAAGGTAAAAACATAAAAAAGACCTGAAGAAGTACAGAATCTTCACCCGTGTCATGAAGCTTAAGGGTAGAAGATACTCAGGGGAAAGGATGAAGAAGGACAATGATAAGGGGCAGCTAGGTGGCACAGTGGATAAAGCACCAGCCCTGGATTCAGGATGACCTGAGTTCAAATCTGGCCTCAGACACTTGACACTTAGTAGCTGTGTGACCTTGGGCAAGTCACTTAACCCTCATTGCCCTGGAAAAAAAAAGGGCAATTATAATGGATATGAGGGTCTTCTACTACCACAGGGATTTGTAGCCTATGAGGATGGTGTAGCTTGTTATGTTTGTTATGCTGATACAGACCTGCTGGTTAACCTGAGAAAGATCATTTAGTAAACAACAGGGGGCTAGGTGAGAAGTCATGGTTATTGGAGGCTCTCTGGTGAGGGGTTTTGGGATGGCCAGTGACATCAATGACAGAGAGATTTAGTGCATCACCAGGGCAAGCATCTGGCAAGTCCCAGGTGACCTTCTAGCCCATGTCAAAATATGTGATTACTATCCACTACCGGTGATTCATATGGAGAAAAATCGTACTTCCCTATAGGAACCAAGAAAATATTATTAGGGATTATGAAATTCTGGGAAAGAAACTGGAGAACCAAGGGGCACTGGTGGTGTTTTGATTGCTGCTGCTAATAGAAAGCAAAGAAGAGAGGTCAATTGGGAAAAACAACACACAACTGAGCCCTGGCTGAAACCTGTTAATTGGAAGTAAGACCTGGGGGCAGCTAGGTGGCACAGTGGATAGAGCACTGGCCCTGGATTCAGGAGGACCTGAGTTCAAATCCGGCCTCAGACACTTAACACTTACTAACTGTGTGACCCTAGGCAAGTCACTTAATCCCAATTGCCTCACACACACATACACACACACACACACACACACACACACACACACAAGTAAGACTTAGTTGAGAAGAAGGGATTTTTGAAAGGGTTTTGAATTTTTTTTTGTAATAAACATTTTTATTTATAGTTTTGGGTTCCAATTTTTATCCCTCTTTCTGTCCCTACCCTATCCCTTCCCTGAGCCGGCAAATAATCAGATATGGGTTATACATGTATGATTATGTATAACATTACCATATTTGTCATTTTGTACAAGAGAACTTGATTAAAAGAAAAAATGAAAGAAAGTGAAAAATAGCCTGCTTCAGTCTATTCCATCAATATAAGTTCTTTCTTTGGAGGTGGATAGTATGTTTCATCAATAGTCCTTTGGGATTGTCTTGGATTATTGTATTGTTGAGAATAGTCAAGTTCTTCACAGTTCTTCATCAAACAATATTGCTGTCTCTGTGCACAATGTTCTCTTGGGATTTTGAATGTTTTGACCACAGATTAGAATGCAGAAATCTTGGCCAGGGATAAACTACCCAACAAGTCCCGGGAGAACATATTTGTCTCACACCAAAAAATAAATGAGAAGTGAACACGATTGGTCATCAGAGCAACTATTATAAACCTTTTCTCACCTGACATTTCCCAAAGCATCCTGCCCTGCCCCCCTCCGCTGAGACTTTTGCTGCTTCTTCCCTACTCCTGATCTTACATCATCCAGAAGTGTTTTCCTCCTATCTTTCATTTCCCCTCTGTCTCATACAAAGTAGTGGCCCTCCTCCTTGTCAAGACCAACTTTCTATGCATCCCTTTGATCCCTTCTCTGGCCATCTTTTCCAGCAGACTGCCCTCTGTCATCCCTTCTCCCTCTTTAATCTTTTTTTCCCCCAGGTCAATGAAGGTTAAGTGACTTGCCCAGGATCACACAGCTAGTAAGTCAAGTGTCTGAGACTGAATTTGAACTCAGATCCTCCTGACTCCAGGGTCAGTGCTCTATTCACTGCACCACCACCTAGCTGCCCCTTCCCTCTTTAATCTTTAGTCTTTCCCCAACTACTGACTCCTTCCCTGTTGTCAAAAAATTCCCTGTCTCTTTTATCCCTAAAAACCCCTCACTTGATTCAACCACTCCCAATTAGCTACCACCCTATATCTCTTCTCCTGCTTTGGAGGCAGTTAGATAGTATGTTGGATAGTGCACTATGCCTAGAGTAAGGAAGACCTGAGTTCAAATCCTGCCTCAAATACTAGGTGAGAAAGTCTCTTAATCATTGTCTGCCTCAATTTCAACTGTAAAATGGGAATAATAATGTGCCTACCTCCTAGGGTTATTGTGGGACTCAAATAAGAAATTGTAAAACACTTAGCATAATAGTTGGCACATAGTAGGTGCTTAATAAATGTTTGTTTCCTTCCTTCCATGGCTTAACTCTTTAAGAGAGTCATCTACACCTCCTCTCACCCTCTTCTCTTGTTGTCCAGTCATTTTCAGTTGTGTCCAACTCTTTGTGACTCCATTTGGGGTTTTCTTGGCAAAGATCCTGGAGCAGTTTGCCATTTCCTTCTCCAGCTCATTTTACAGGTGAGGAAACTGAAGCAAACAGGATTAAGTGACTTGCTCAAGGTCACACAGCTAGTGTCTGAGGCCACATTTGAACTCAGGAAGAAGAGCACCCTCTTTTAAGTGGTGTATAATTTGGCTTCTGGCCTCAAAATTACACTAAAGCTGCTCTGATCTCTGAATTGCCCACTCTAACGGCCTTTTCTCAATCTTCATTCTGTTTGCTTTATCTGCTGCCTTCGACACTATCAATTGTTATCTTCTCCTGGATATCTCCTCCTGAGGTTCTCCTTCTACCTGCTGAACTTCTTTCTCAGTCTCTGCAGGATCTTCTTTTTTTGTGTGTGTGTGGCAATGGGGGTTAAATGACTTGCCCAGGGGCGGCTAGGTGGCAGTAGTGGATAAAGCACTGGTCCTGGATTCAGGAGTACCTGAGTTCAAATCCGGCCTCAGACACTTGACACTTACTAGCTGTGTGACCCTGGGCAAGTCACTTAACCCCCATTGCCCTGCAAAAAAAAAACCCAAACAAAACAAACAAACAAAAACAAAATTACTTGCCCAGGGTCACAAAGCTGGCAAGTGTCAAGTGTCTGAGGCCAGATTTGAACTTAGGTCCTCCTGACTCCTGGGCACCTAGCTGCCCCCCTCTTCTGGATCTTCATTCAGGTCACACTGCTAACCATGAGTGCCCCCCAAAGCTCTATCCTGGGCCTCTTCTCCTTCTGTACCAGGACTGTGAACCCTTCCTCACAATGGGGAGATGGGTCAATGGATATATTTCAGGGGTTTCTGGAATGAAATGGGGGGAAACTCCACCCCCCAAACATTTTCACTAACCTTTAAATGGAACTTAACATTTCCATCAATTATGACTTAATAAAAAATTATACTGAGAAAAGGTCCATAGGTTTCACTAGATTGCTAAAGGGATCCATTACACAAAATCATTAAGAACGTGGCTCCCTACTCTCCTTGGTGATCTCATCAGCTCCTATAGGTTCAATGATCATCTTTATGCAGATGACTCCCAGATCTCTGCATACAGCTTAGTCTCTCTCCTGACCTCTATTCTTGCATCATCAGCTGCTTACTAGACATTTCACACTGGATGGTCCATAGACTCGTCTTAAACTCAAAATGTCTAGAGCCAAACTCGTTATCTTTCCTCCTAGTGCCTCCCCTTTCCCCCAAGGCCCTTTTTCTGTTAAGGACATCAGCAACTTCCCAGCTGCCCAGGTACCCAACCGTGGTGTCATCCTTAACTCCCTTGTCAAGCCTTATCACAATCCCTCTTGTCAATGTCCCCTTCTCTCTACTCCAAAGTCAGCACCCAGGCTTTCATCTTTCACACCTGGACTATGCAGTGGCCTTCTCTTTGCTTTTTGTGTGCCTCAAGTCTCTATCCGCTCCAGTTCATCCTCCATGAAGCTGTCAATGTGACCTTCCTAAAGTGCAGGTCTGACTATGCACATGTACTCAGTACGCCCCTATGGTTCCCTGTTACCTCCAAGAGCAAATAAAAAATCTCCTGTTTGGCTTTTAAAGGCTTTCACTACCTGGTCCTTGACTATTCCTGACTATTCTCATGCTTTACTCCTCCTTCCACTGACTCTACAATACAGAAACATTGATCCTAGAGCATCACACTCCATTTCCTGATTTTTCACTTTTTTTGGTCACGCCCCCTCCCCCATGTCTAGAGTGCTTTCCCTCCTCACCTCTGCCTTTTTGTTTTGTTTTGTTTTGTGGGGCAATGGGGGTTAAGTGACTTGCCCAGGGTCACACAGCTAGTAAGTGTCAAGTGTCTGAGGCCAGATTTGAACTCAGGTACTCCTGAATCCAGGGCTGGTGCTTTATCCACTGTGCCACCTAGCTGCCCCCTCACCTCTGCCTTCTGACTCCCCTGATTTTCTTCAAAACTCAGCTAAAATATCATTTTCTACAGTAGACCTTTCACAGCCTCCTGTACCAACAGGCCCCACTGTTAGTGCCTTTTTTCCAAGGTTAACTTCCATTTACATTGTATAATATCTAATTATATATAAGAGATACACACACAGACATATAGTCTCCCCTTTTAGCATATGAGTTCCTTCACGGCAGGGCCTGTGTTTCCATTTTTCTGTCTATAGCCAGTGCTTAGCACAGTGTCTGGAATGTAGATAGTCTTTGTTTTTGTTTTTGTTTTTAGTGAGGCAATTGGGGTTAAGTGACTTGCCTAGGGTCACACAGCTAGTAAGTGTTAAGTGTCTGAGGCCGGATTTGAACTCAGGTACTCTTGACTCCAGGGCCGGTGCTCCGATAGTTCTTTTCTTTTCTTTTCTTTTTTTTTTAATGTATAAGGTATTTTATTTTTTCCGTTACATGTAAAGATAGTTCTCAACTTTTGTTTATACAAGCTTTACAATTTCAGATTTTTCTCCCTCCCTCCCCTCCCTCCCCCCTCCCCTAGACATCAGGTAATCTGATATAGGTTATATCTATATATCTCTATACATATAGATATAGATATATACACACACATATATATACACATAATAACATTAATCCTATTTCTGCATTAATCCTGTTACAAGAGAAAAAATCAGAGCAGTGATGCAAAACCTCAAAATAGGAAAAAAAATAACAACAGCACCCAAAACAAAAGAAATAGTATGGTTCAATCAGCATCTATACTCCACAGTTCTTTCTTTCTTTTTTTTTCTTGGATTTGGAGATCCTCTTCTATCATGAGTTCCCTGGAACTCTTCTGTACCATTGCATTGGTGAGAAGAATATAGTCCATCACAGTAGGTCAACACTCAATGTTGATGATACTGTGTACAATGTTCTTCTGCTTCTGCTCATCTCACTCATCATCAGCTCACGTAAGACCCTCCAGGTTTCTCTGAACTCTTCCTGCTCATCATTTCTTACAGCACAATAGTATTCCATTGTATTCATATACCACAACTTGTCCAGCCATTCCCCAATTGATGGGCACCCCCTCAACTTCCAATTCCTTGCTACCACGTAAAGAGCAGCTATAAATATTTTTGTACATGTGGGTCCCTTTCCCCCTTCCATGATCTCTTTGGGCAAAAGACCTAAAAGTGGAATTGCTGGGTCAAAGGGTATGCACAGCTTTATTGCCCTTTGGGCATAATTCCAAATTGCTCTCCAGAATGGTTGGATCAGCTCACAGCTCCACCAACAATGCATTAGTGTTCCAATTTTCCCACAGCCTCTCCAACATTTATTATCTTCCTTTTTTGTCATTTTAGCCAATCTGATAGGTGTCAGGTGGTACCTCAGAGTTGTTTTAATTTGCATCTCTCTAATCACTAGAGATTTAGGGCATTTTTTCATATGGGAATAGATAGCTTTGGTTTCTTCATCAGAAAACTGCCTGTTCATATCCTTTGACCATTTCTCAATTGGGGAATGACTTGGATTCTTATAAATTTGATTTAATTCCCTATATATTTTAGAGATGAGGCCTTTATCAGAAGCACTGGCCTCAAAAATTGTTTCCCAGTTTTCTGCCTCCCTTCCAATTTTGGATGCATTGCTTCTGTTTGTACAAAAAAAATTTTAATTTTGATTATATTAAATTAAAAAATTTTTGTACAAACAGAAGCAATGCATCCGATAGTTCTTAATAAATGTCTGACTGATGGACTGACTTTCACAACTATGGCTTGACAAAGGGCAAACGCAAAAGATAAAATGGGTATTTTCAATTATAAGAATTTTTAAAGCATTTTCTCTAACAAAATAAATTGTAACCAGGATAAGAATGGAAGCTGTTAGGAGGCCAGTTTAGGCCTGATATCAAGAAAACCTCCTCAACAATTCCTGCTGACCCTAAGTGGGAGGAGCTGCCTGGGGAGGTGGCTGGTTTCTCCTCCTTGGAGGTCTTGGAATAGAAGTGAGATGACAACGAGCTGAGTGTGTGGAAGTGAGGATTCCTTTGATATCTGGGTTGACTAGATGGGCACTAGGAAGGTCCCTTCCAACTCTCCTATTATGTGATCTTTGTGCTCTCTGAAAGTAGAAGAAAGGGGAATCTGGATGAGAGAGGGATTAAAGATGGAACCATGGGAATTCCTAGGAGACGATGATACCACAGCAGAGGTAAAGCCTTAACATCTATAATTCTTAAATTGTAAAATTTTTTTTTAATTTTTGCAGGGCAGTGAGGGTTAAGTGACTTGCTCAGGGTCACAGAGCTAGTAAGTGCCAAGTGTCTGAGGCCAGATTTGAACTCAGGTCCTTCTGAATCCAGGGCTGGTGCTTTATCCACTGCACCACCTAGCTGCCCCAAGCCTTCACATCAAAACATGAAACACCTCTTTCCAATACAAAGTACATATTTAGTATTCCATTTTCTAAAAAACAAAACAAAACAAAAAACTGCGTTGGTTTTTTTTCCAAAATTTCTCCAGGCAAAATCAACATTCTTGAGAGACAAATCAAGGCCAAAGCTTTAAGGAGTGATGAATTTGGGAATGTAGTCAAGAATTTGACCTTCACCCTACAGAATTGTTGTTGCCTTCTTGAGAAAAGTTTTGTTGGAAAGTCAGTAAGAGCTTGAAGGACAATGCTCCACAGAAAGATTATGGTAAAATGTACAGCCTAGAGAGGAGAACACTCATACAAAGTGTATTTAATATTTTGAAAAATCATAGCTTTAAAAGCTCTAAAATGAACTGTGGCATCAGTGTAATATGTAAAGTCCATTGGCATTTTGGATATACTTCCTTTCTCAATTTGTAATAAAACTATGCAAAAGGCAATTCAAACTGTGCTTAGAATAAACGCAATTTTTATTCTATACACAAATTCTGGCATTGTAAAAACCTAGTTTCTTTTCTTTTCCTCTCCTCTCCTCTCCTTTCCTTTCCTTTCCTTTCCTTTTCCATCTCAGAGATAGTTGGTGATTAGAATGCTGGGTCTGGAGTCAGGAAGTCCTAGGTTCAAATCCAGCTTCAGTCACTTATTATCTGTGTAGCCCTGGGCAAGTCATTTAACTTGTGTTTGCTTCAGTTTCCTCAACCCTAAGATGAGGATGACAGCACCTACCTCTCAGGGTTGTTGTGAGGAATAAATGAGACATAGTAGAAGTCAAATCAATGCCTATTTTCTAAAGCCTGTAGTAGAGATTTTAAATTAGCATTCAACAATTATGTAACATTTATTAGCTCCTTTAAATGTTTTATTAGAATGGAAACAATCAATATTTGCTCAGGCTTCCTTAACTCCTGTTTTTAATGTTCTACTCATATCCTGCAATAAGAGTGGACTCTTTGAGCTCCTTGGTAATATCATCTACACCTGGAAGTAACTTGGAAGACTTTAGAGCCAACATCCCTTTGGTCTAAGGTAGGCAAGCATACCTGAATAACTACTCAAAATTATAATACTAATAAAATATGACTAAATAACAACAACAACAACAAATGCCTATTTTCTCCCTTTCTTAGAGAGTGGGGGGGGGCAGCTAGGTGGCACAGTGGATAAAGCACCGGCTCTGGATTCAGGAGTACCTGAGTTCAAATCCAGCCTCAAACACTTGACACTTACTAGCTGTGTGACTCTGGGCAAGTCACTTAACCCCCATTGCCCCGCAAAAAAAAAAAAAAAAAGAGAGAGTGGAGGGGAAATAACTCAGAAAACTGATATTGAAAGTGAATGTGAGGGGCAACTAGGTGGTGCAGTCGATAGAGCACTGGCCCTGGAGTCAGGAGGACCTGAGTTCAAATCCGACCTCAGACACTAAACACTTAGTAGCTGTGTGACCCTGGGCAAGTCACTTAACCCCAATTGCCTAGAAAGAAAGAAAGAAAGAAAGAAAGAAAGAAAGAAAGAAAGAAAGAAAGAAAGAAAGAAAGAAAGAAAGAAAGAAAGAAAGAAAGAGAATGTGAAATGAAAGCTGGGGGGACTCAAAGGAAGCTCAGGCTGGGCAGTGACAATACTGCCCCCCCCAGGCCTGCTGACCTCTAAGGACATGTCTCTGTTGGGTATTTCAAAGATAACCAGCTGAGCTTCTGCTTAGAAAACTTCCCACCTGGCTGGTTTTTACTCACCTGGGTAAGTTCTGCTTGGGACTTTTGCACTAACCCACAGTGTTTCTCCTCGCTCCAGCTGGGAGATCACGTCTGGTTTGGACAATGGAAGCCCTGATCATGGAGACAGAGACACCTCAGAATTCAGCCTCACCCACTTTTTTTTTTTTAGTGAGGCAATTGGGGTTAAGTGACTTGCCCAAGGTCACACAGCTAGTAAGTGTCAAGTGTCTGAGGCCGGATTTGAACTCAGGTCCTCCTGACTCCAGGGCCAGTGCTCTATCCACTACGCCACCTAGCTGCCCCCCTCACCCACTTTTTATTGAGGAGATTGAAGGAATCCTAGGGAGACCCTGAGAATGACTGACTGTGCTTTGATTCTGTCACATATGGGAGTGTGTCCAAGAGTTTGACTTTGGCTCAAAGAAAATTGTTTTGTCTCAACACACTTCCTTCTAAGAAGAAGAAAAATTTTCACGTGTTTGAGGACTTGTACTGGGCTGTGAGTGGAGAATCTTTGATCTGGATGAACAGTGAGCAAGTTTTAGCATTAGGAACTGTACATTTTGTTCCTAATGCAGTTTTGTAAGCTTTGATAAAATAAAACTTAGACATCCCCCCCCCAGCCCCCGACTGTTTTCCAGAGCTAAGGCCCAGCAAGCAAGCTGTGCTCTGAGCTTGGCAGGACAACAATCTTTTTCGATCACACTCTGAATCTCACCCTCTGGGCTAGTCACATTATTCACCAGGTGTTCTCTGATCAAAGACAAGCACTGGACAAACTCAGAATGTCCTGCAATGAATCAAACTTGTCACATGCGTCCTGCTCCCTCAAAATTGTCAGGGCTACAGCTCCCTGGGCAGCCACTAGTATACAGAGGGCTCCCCACACTGCCTCCAGTCCCCCAACTAGGAATGGGGCCCTGGAACCTGTGTCTATAGCTCCTTCTTTCTTGCAAGCCTTTTTCCTTACTCTGAAAATAAAATTTTATTTAATTTCTGACTCTCCTATCTCTGGCCTGCTTTGGTCAGCTCCAGCCATTCATGGGTCAGAGGCTGGTTCTGATCTGGTTGGCAGTTTCCAGCTGTACAAAGCAAAGACCCTTCATACAGAAAGAAGGAACAGAATCAAAGGACTAGGAATCTCTTCATCTTGCATCTAATCATGAGAACATACCTACACGCCAAGTCAAAATTCACACATATAGACCCCCGAGGATTAATCCGGATGATTCAGGAGAGAAAAGCCATCCTTACCCAGGGACACAAAGTTCTCATAGTTCTCCAGCATCATGTCCCTGTACAGCTCCTTCTGAGCTGGCTCCAAATGTCTCCACTTTTCCTGGGTGAAGTCCATAGCTACATCTTGGAATGTCAGGGATTTCTGAAAGATCAGAAGATGTTCCTGCAGACCTATGGCCCATCCCTAGTGCTGAATTTGAGGGGTATATGCAATTGGCAGGATGTGGTTATTCTAGGGAAGGGAATAAG
This sequence comes from Dromiciops gliroides, assembly GCF_019393635.1. Taxonomy (NCBI): domain Eukaryota; kingdom Metazoa; phylum Chordata; class Mammalia; order Microbiotheria; family Microbiotheriidae; genus Dromiciops; species Dromiciops gliroides. Next base: position 661,164,507 of record NC_057862.1, on the reverse strand, counting down.
CATGTATGGAGCACCCACTTTATTTCAGGTGATATGCTAAGTACTTTTACAAATAATGATCCTGGAAGGTAGGTGCTATTATAATTCCCATTTTACAGTTGAGGAAACTGAGGCAAAGAGAGGTTAAGTGACTTGTCCGGGGTCATACAGCTGGGAAGTGTTGAAGCAGAATTTCAATTCAGGTCATCCTGACTCCAGGACCAATGCTTTAGTGACTCCACCACCTTGATGTTTTGTAACATTAAAGGTCTGGAGTATTCCAAGTCAAATACACACACACACACACACACACACACACACACTGGTAGCATACTTTATACTAGATTTTATAATGTATACATAATTCTACCACTATAAATTTGGGGGTGATGGAAGGCTATCCTCTCACCATGCTATTTTTGGTCAAGTACTAGAAATGCAAAAAAACAATAAAAAGAAATTAAAGTACTGAATGTCAGCAAAGAGAAGGCAAAATTATCCCTGTTTTCAGATAATGTTGTTGTTCAATCATTTCCAGTCATGTCCAACTCTTTGTGACCCCATCTGATATTTTCTTGGTAAAGAAACTGGAATGGTTTGCCATCTTTCTTCAGTTCATTTTACAAATGAGGAAACTGAGGCAAATAGGATGAAATTACTTGCTCAGGGTCACACATATAGTAAATGTCTGAAGCCAAATTATGAATTTTTCTCACTTCAGACCTCTCACTCTATTCACCATGCCACCTAGCTGCCCCATTTTTTCAGATATGATGGTGTATTTAAAAAATGTCAGAGTATCAGCAAAGAAACCAAATGAAATTAATACCAGCGTCAACTGTTCATACATTTTGACCTAGAGATCTGTAAGGGCCAAGTTTAATATGGGGATAGTTAATTGGGTACCTCGTTGTAATATTGGGGTTCAGAAAATAATGAGAGACCTCTAGGTCCAAAGTTTCCTCCCTTCCAAACTGCCTTTTGTTTTTGTTTTTGTTTTTTAAGTGAGGCAATTGGGGTTAAGTGACTTGCCCAGGGTCACACAGCTAGTAAGTGTTAAGTGTCTGAGGCCGGATTTGAACTCAGGTACTCCTGAATCCAGGGCCGGTGCTTTATCCACTGCGCCACCTAGCCGCCCCCCAAACTGCCTTTTTAAAGTTATTACTCCCAGACTAATAAGGAGATCCAGAGCCTCTTTTCCACAAACAAACTAGGTTTTATTAATGGGAACAAAATTTACAACACAGGTGAAGTTAATAAAGCCAGGGACAACGAGAAAGGAAACAGGGAAGAGAAAACAAATAAGCTCCCTGTCTCTAGCAAAGACTGACTCAAATCCCAAACTTGCTTCCAGCTCAAAGAGCTGGCATCTATTCCACAACACAAACTCATCACCACCTGGAGTTCATAGTTTCCAGAGTCAGCTGTACAGTCTCTCCCTGGTTCAGTCCGAAGCTCCACCAACCAGCTTCTCTCTCCCCCCTTTTTGCCTCTCCCACAGGAAGGGGAGGTTCTTATCCATGCTGAGTCTCCAATTGGTTCAACATACCCCCTGGGCTGTCCCCATTATAATTTGGCCAGGCCCATGTGGATATAGGGGAACTACTAGGGGAGGCTTAGATACTTAGTTGTTCTTTTCTATAATCTCTTCAAGTACACATCCATCTTCTCTTAGGCTTTTCAAGATTACATCTTTTCAGTCTGACCATAATGAAGCAAAGATGGGGTCATGGAAACCCCAAATCACAATTAATTCCTTACAGAGTCCATTACTAGGCCTTTAGCCCAATGAGGCCCAAAAAGAAAGAAAGGTTCTGTATATACCAAAATACTCACAACAGTATTGGTTTTTTTTAAGTTTTATTGATGCTTTTTGTCTTGCCATTATAGTCATTTTTAAACCCATCCCAATTTGAATTCTCCTTTGCGACAAAGAAAAACAAATGATCAAAAATATTTAATTCAAAAATTTGTATGCCAATGCATACAGCATTCTGTCCCAGCAGTCTCTCACCTCCCTTTTGTGAGGGATGAGTTATGCATCACTATCTCTTCTCCAGAACATTCACTGGTTTTCCATTACTCAGATTTCAGTTTTCTTCTTGAGGATATAGTTATTCCTTCCACATTGTAGAGATTAGGGGTACAGCATCCCTGTGATCTGGAAAATCCATGTAAAATTTTTTGTCCCTCCCTTCATATCAGAGAAGAAGTCTGAGGTTTTTCTTTTATTAGGTGTTTACATTACCTTATTGTAAAATTTGAGTTAAGTATTTGGTCATCAGCACTGTGTCATCTGCTGGCCTTTGTATGTTACCTGGGACTTCTGCAAAACTCCCCAAAAACTCCCATTTAATTTCTTATGCCAACCCACAATATATTGAAACTGAGATAGGGAAAGTTGTGCTGTGGAAGCAATAACTATGATCTTTTATTTACATTGTTGTAGTCCTATCTACTGTTCTCTTGCTTGGGTTTATTTTGCTCTGTATCTGTTCCTACAAATTTTTCCAGTTTCTCTGAATTCCTCACTCATCATTTCTTAATGTATGACAATATTCTATTATATCTGAATATCAGAGCTTTTTCAGCTGCTCCCCAGTCGGCAGGCACCTGTTTTGTTTATAGTTCCTTGCTATCACATAGTACTGCTATGACTATTTAGATGTATGGACAGAGGAGAGCAAGAAGACCAGTGCATGGGTAGGAGTGATGAATGACAAGGAAAGGTGAGCAGGTCAGTATTAGATGATTTCTATGTCTGATTTAGTTCTATGATGACCCTTATTGCATCTTTGGAAAGGATGATATCTGAGACGTGTCTTTGAATGCAACCTGGTGAATAAAAAACAACAGAGGGTGTGGCTAGGTGGCGCAGTGGATAAAGCACTGGCCCTGGATTCAGGAGTACCTGAGTTCAAATCCGGCCTCAGACACTTGACACTTACTAGCTGTGTGACCCTGGGCAAGTCACTTAACCCCCATTGCCCTGCAAAAAGAAAAAAAAAAGAACAGAGGAAAAAGAAAGATGTGTCTACACATGAGATGGAATTTTGGAAGAGAGAAAAACAGCTTTGCTCACATAGGATCTAGTTGTTAAGAACCCAGAAGCCATTCTTGGGAAAGGGAAGTCTTGAGAAGCTAAAACTGAAGGAGAAAGATATGATAAAGGAAATGAATCCAGCTTTTTAGAAACCCAAATCCATCAGAATAGAATTCCCCAGATACCATCTGAACATGAATGCTATGGTCTTTTCTAGAGTGAGGTCAAAGGGAGCAGATCAACCTGTCAGAATCTGAAGGAAAGACCACATGTTCTCATCTCTTAGGACCCTTGGCTTTATCCCTCTCTCTACCCATAGCAGGTTTCAAGGGACAGAGCACTAGTGGAAGAACTGGGACCCACGGGCTGAATTTACGGCACTTCTCCTATGAGCTGTGTTTGAGGCTTTGGTATGTCAGTCATCTTTTCATTTAATGAAGAAAAATTATTTCCATTATCTTCCAACACTTAAAGGAAATGTGGGAGATTCATTTGCTGAATTCTTTAGGAAAAGCTTTTCCATGGGAAAGGGAAAAAATAAGGCTGATTGACAAGACCCAAGATAAGTAGAGAGAGAGTAAGAAAAGACCTCACTACCTTTGATGAGTTTAAGTCCCAGAGGAACTATAAACCAGCCAGAGGAAAGGAATAGAAAATGTGATGGCTGAGCCATGGCTGCCAGTGATCTCTCAAAGGTCAGGCCAAATGAGGTCCCGGAGGAGGAGGAGGAGGAGGAGGAGGAGGAGGAGGAGGAGGAGGAGGAGGAGGAGAAGAAGAAGAAGAAGAAGAGGAGGAGGAGGAGGAGGAGGAAGAGGAGGAAGAGGAGGAAGAGGAAGAGCTTGCAAACTGTAAGCAAATGACCTTGAATGATACCTAGAAAATTCTAGGAGTAGGAACAGAGATAGCAAATATTTAGAAAATAGACTCAGAGCCAGAAGCCTGGCTCCATCCTAGCAGAGGTATGCCAGACTAACTTCCTTTCCTTTTCTAGGTAGACTCACAAGATTGGGAAGTCACAGGTACAGCTGGGTAGATTAGAAACCATATGAATGGATGGGCCCCAAGAGAAATTATTAATGATCTCCAGTGGATTGCCCCAGTAATAATGCTTTGTTTGGGTGCTGTTTAACATTGTCATTATACAGAAAGGCACAAGCAGTACGGAGAATATGGCAATATGGACCGAGAGCTAGACTTGAAAGCCAAGAAGACTTGGCTTTCACTCACTCAAATGGTGTGTTATTCTGGGTACTTTCCAGTGCTCTAGGCAAGTGGTGTCTAATTCAAGCAGAGAGGGATTCTGTGTAGCATGATAACTTAGAAAATCACAAATTGGCATTATCTATGTTGTATTGTCTTTGTTAGATATATTTTAATATGGTTCAGGCAATACTGCATTTGACATTTTCACTCGAGGCTACTCCTTTAGGTCTATAAGGTGCAGAAAAAAAGGGCTGACCTGTATCAGTAGGGAGTTCCTTCCACCAGTGAAATCCCAAATCCAGTCCTGAACAGATGCAGGATCCAAAAAGACCTTGAAAAGCTAAAACTCTGGACTTGATCTAAGTAGATGAAACTCCATAGAGACTGATGTAAATAGTCTTAGCTTACAAGTTTAAGGTGGGAGTGGTGGAGAGAGACTGCACTTCCCTGGAAGATGTTGAGGTTTAGTAGAATACAGGGAGTCAGCAGTGTGGTGGGACCATCAAAAGAAGTAATGCAATCTCAGGGTGTATTAGAGGAGGTGTACAAGTTAGAGTAAGGGAGGTGAAAGCACTGGTCTCCTCTCTCTGCCCTGGCCCAACCACATCCTGGGCACTGTCTTCAGTTCTGGATACCACATTTTAGGAAGGCAACTGACAAGGTGGAAAGTGTCCAGAAGAAGTTGGCTTCTCTGAGCTGCCTTCAGGTTCTGAAATTCTCAGGTGGTAAATGAAGATTTTAAGATCATGCTATTTAATAATCAGTTCAATGAAGCAAGGATGTTTAATGAGGCAAAGAGAAGGCAGAAAGACACACCTTTGTTTGGCTCCAAATGCAGAGCCAAGAACAATGGGGGAAATCTCTAAGGATGTAGCCTTAGAGTGGACACAAGGAATATCTTTTCAACAATTGGAGCTGCCCAGAAGAACAGGGAGTTAGTTCCCTCTAGATGTTGCAGGTTCTAGATCTCTGGAGGTCTTCCAATGGAGGCTGAATTACTACTGATTCCTAAGGGCAATGTAGTCAAGTTTTCTACACAGATATAACTAAGATAAAATGACATCTGAGATACCATTTAACCTTCCAAATCTGTGATAGCTTGTCAAAGTGACCTTTTTTCCTTTCTGCCAAGGTTACTAAACTAATATATTTGGGGAATGTTGTTGATATAATATATTTTAAGCACAGCAAGCCTCTGACAACCTTTCTTATGTCCTTATGGACAAGATGGAGACACGAAGAGCAGATTCAGAACTGGCCAAATGATTGCACCCAGTGTGGCGATTTAAGAAAGAGTCCATGTCAACCCAGACAGGTGCTTTCTAGAGGAGTTCTCTAGCCATCTCTCTCACTGTGTCATCTTCATTCAACAATCATATGACAAGCACTTATTAAGCACTTACTACATGCTAGACACTGTGCTAAGCATTGATCATAGAAAGGAAGAAACATGGTGCCTGCTATCAAGGAGTTCATCTTCTGAGAGAGGAGACAACATGCAAACACATTCAGTATAAATGGGAGATAATCTCAGAGGGAGGACACTACCAGTGGAGGTGCCTGAGAAAGGGCCTTTGGCAGAAAGTGAGGTTTGAAGTCTTGAAGGAGACCAGGGAGGGCAGGAGTAGAGGGTGAGGAAGGAAAGCAAGGACATGTTTATTAAACTTGGAATAGTGTATTACCAAAGCTGTAAGGGCTCATTAGTAACACTAGATGAAATAATTGGCATGTAAAAAGATCTTGGCACCTTAGAACACAAGTGCCAAACTAATAAGATAAAATTACTTGAAGTAGAGATTTTTTTAAAGATCAAGTATAAAAGTTGAGGAGGAACAGCAATTCATGGGGGAAAACCTGGTATTGTTTCAGCTTTATGATCCAGTAGGCAACTAGTTTCTATATTTTGGAATATCAGAGAATCAGGGAATCCCAAAGTTAGAAGAGACCTCAGCAGCTGCCTAGCCCAATGGTACCCCTACATGAATCCCTACTGAAATATATCTGACAAGTGATCTTCCAGGCCCTGTTGGGTGATCTCCAAGGAGAAGGAAACCACTATCTCCTGAGGCAGCCCATTTGACTTTTCAATAGCTCTAATTCTTATGATTTTTCCCCTGACTTGGAGCCTAAGTCTAGCTCTTTGCAACCTGCCCACTGTTTGTGATTTTACACTAGGGATCCCAATCAACCCAAGTGTAATCCTTCTTTGACAAGATAGCCCTTCAGAGGTTTCAGCATCCTGAAGGATGAGCCTCTCAATGTAGGGCAAGATGGCATCGATTTCTTTGGCTCAAGTCTTCCTGACTCTAATTCCAGAAGTCTTTATACCCACTGTACCCCCAAGATGCCTATGACTCCCTGGTTGGACATTCTTTGTTCTATCATTTCCAGAGCAAAGGTCATTTTCCTTAGCAGAGAAAAGACAGGTAAATGATAGGTTAACACCTCTCCCTATCATTACTCTGCCAACCCTATGCCACACTCCTGTCTTTCCTTGGATTCTACTTCTGGACTCCACTCCCCGACCCCCCAGCCAATTGATCCATTCATCTTTGGAGTAGAGTTACCTCTGTTGGAGGTAACTTTGGAAAATAACAGTTAAATCTTACCTTTGCTACTGGAAAAGGTGGGATAATCTACTGACCCATGGTTTTCTCAAAGTCTCTGACACCCTAGACTGGGATTTCTCACCCTGGAGTCTGTTAACTTGTTTTTTAAAAAATATCACGACAATTTTATTTCAACACGATTGGGTTCCTTTGTAGTCCTCTGTATTGTATTTGTGCATTTAAAAACATTATTCTAGTATTGTGCTGTAAGAAATGATGAGCAGGAGGAGTTCAGAGAAACCTGGAGGGTCTTGCGTGGGCTGATGATGAGTGAGATGAGCAGAACCAGAAGAACATTGTACACAGTATCATCAACATTGAGTGTTGATCTACTGTGATGGACTATATTCTTCTCACCAATGCAATGGTACAGAAGAGTTCCAGGGAACTCATGATAGTAGAGGATCTCCAAATCCAAGAAAAAAAAAAAAGAACTGTGGAGTATAGACGCTGAATGAAGCATACTATTTCTTTTGTTTTTGGTGCTGTTGTTTTTTCTATTTTGAGGTTTTTCATCATTGCTCTGATTCTTCTCTTATAACATGACTAATGCAGAAATAGGATTAATGTCATTATGTGTGTGTGTGTGTGTATATATATATATATACATATATATATATATACATACATATATAACCTATATCAGATTACCTGCTGTCTAGGGGAGGGGGGAGGGAGGGGAGGGAGGGAGAAAAATCTGAAATTGGAAAGCCTGTATAAACAAAGGTTGAGAACTATCTTTACATGTAACGGGAAAAAAATAAAATACTTTATTAATTAAAAAAAAAACATTATTCTGAGAAGGGCTCCAGAAATTTCACCACACAGCTGTCAAAGGGATCCAGGACAAAAAAAAAAAAGGTAAAGAACCCCTATCCTAGACCAAAGCTTTTTTCCCTTGGCCACCATTCCCTGATACATATTATATTACCCTAAGAGAATATAATCTCCTTGGGGGGCAGGGACTGTCTCACATTTGTTTGTGTATTTAGTATCTAGCATTGTGCCTAACATATATAAATGTTTATTTTTCTATTTCAGGAAGTCAATAAGAATCTATTAAGTGCATGGAAGGGGGAAAGGGACCCACATGTACAAAAATATTTATAGCTGCTCTTTACGTGGTAGCAAGGAATTGGAAGTTGAGGGGGTGCCCATCAATTGGGGAATGGCTGGACAAGTTGTGGTATATTAATACAATGGAATACTATTGTGCTGTAAGAAATGATGAGCAGGAGGAGTTCAGAGAAACCTGGAGGGTCTTACGTGAGCTGATGATGAGTGAGATGAGCAGAACCAGAAGAACATTGTACACAGTATCATCAACATTGAGTGTTGATCTACTGTGATGGACTATATTCTTCTCACCAATGCAATGGTACAGAAGAGTTCCAGGGAACTCATGATAGAAGAGGATCTCCAAATCCAAGAAAAAAAAAAAAGAACTGTGGAGTATAGATGCTGATTGAACCATACTATTTCTTTTGTTTTGGGTGCTGTTGTTTTTTTTTTTTCTATTTTGAGGTTTTGCATCACTGCTCTGATTTTTTCTCTTGTAACAGGATTAATGCAGAAATAGGATTAATGTTATTATGTGTATATATATGTGTGTGTATATATCTATCTATATGGATATGGATATATAGATATATAGATATAACCTATATCAGATTACCTGATGTCTAGGGGAGGGGGGAGGGAGGGGAGGGAGGGAGAAAAATCTGAAATTGTAAAGCTTATATAAACAAAAGTTGGGAACTATCTTAACATGTAACGGAAAAAATAAAATACCTTATATGTAAAAAAAAAAAAAATCTATTAAGTGTCTACTATGTTTCAGATATAGTGCCAAGTGCTAGGGATAAAAAGAAAGGCAAAAAACAGTCCCTGCCCTCAAGGAGCTGACAATGTAACAGAGGAGATGACATTCAACCAACTATGTACAAACAAGACATATACAAGATATGTGGGAGGTAATCAATAGAGGGGAAACACTAGCATTAAGAGATTAGAAAAGGGGGGCGGCTAGGTGGCGCAGTGGATAAAGCACCGGCCCTGGATTCAGGAGTACCTGAGTTCAAATCCAACCTCAGACACTTACTAGCTGTGTGACCCTGGGCAAGTCACTTAACCCCCATTGCCCCACAAAAAAAAAAAAAAGAGATTAGAAAAGGCTTCTCATAGAAGATGATATCCTAGTTGGGATTTGAAGCAAGCCAGAAGGTAAAGATGAGGAGGGAGAATATTCTAGACATGGGAGATAGTCAGTGTGACAAATAGTCAGCCCAGAGCTGGGAATTAGACTATCTCATTTGATGAAAAGTAAGGTCAGTATCGCTGGACAACTGAGTAAGGATTGTGGAGATATTAGACTGGAAAGGTAGGAAGGGGACAAGTTGTGAGAGGCTATGAATATCTAACATGATTTTATATTTAATCATTGCAGCAACAAGGAGTCATTGGAGTTTACTGAATGTGGGTGGGTGGGGTTACATGACCATATACATGCCTTATGAAGATTTGTTAGCTGAATAAAGGGTGGACTGGAATGGAGAGGCAGAACCACCAGCAGTTTATTGCAATAGTCCAAGTGTGAGATGATGAGGGACTGTACTAGAGTCGGGGTAGTGTCAGAGGAAAAAGGGATATATGTGAGAAATGTTACAATGGTAAAATCCATAGGACTTGGCCACAGATTAGATGGAACAGGGGTAGTGGTAAGAGTGAGGAATCTGGGTGAACTGGGAGCATGGGGGTGTCCTAGACAGTAATAGGGAAGTTAGGAAGGGGGAAGTATGGCAGTGGGGGAGAGGGTGAGTTGTTTTGGAAGTGTTGTGTTTATGATGTCCATAGGACACCCTGTTGGAGATGTAAGTCCAGAAGGTAGTTATCTGAGAATCCTCAGCAGAAATGATCACTGAACCATGGGAGGAGATTGTTAAGTCGAATTGTATAGAGGAAGATTTTTGTTGGCCTTATTTTTCCTCTTTAGACAGCTCATTTTCAGATTTAACATTCCCTAAAAGGAGAATCTATGTTCTCAAATATTTATGGCAGATCTCTTTGTGGTGGCAAAGAGCTGGAAATCGAGGGGATGCCCGTCAATTAAGGAATGGCGGAATAAGCTGAGGTAGACGACTGGGACGGACTGTCACTGTGCTATCAGCAATGACAAGCAGGTTTATCTTCAGAAAACCCGGAGAGACTTGCATGAAATAATGAAGAATGGAATGAGCAGAAACAAGAAAACACATACTGTAACATCAATAGTTTGAAGAATAATTGGGAATGACTAAATTATTGACTTACATGAATACTCCAATCAGATACAAAGGACCTAGGCATGGAGATGCTATCCACCTCAAGAGAAAGAACTATCAAATGTGGGCCTTCTGGGGGGGGGGGGGAAACACCTTGGAACTCAAATGTAACATATACATACATATATATATATATATTAAAGAGAGAAAAAAAACTAACAAGAAGTTTTTTGTGCACCCACAGAAGTCTCATCACACAACTCCCATTTTTCCATTTTTCCTCTACTTTGGAATGGTTTTTCCTTATATCTTTGGAATTTGCCTTTGGTTCCCTGTCCTATCTAGACTGACTTCTCCTGATGAATTTAGTCCATTGGGTGCTATTCCTATGAACTTTATCCCCAAATCTAAGCTGCACATCAGACTATGCCCAATTTTACTTTCTCCATCACAGTAGTAGGAGATCCAGTACAGAATTTCCCCTGGTTAATTCCTCCACTGATTATAGTGAGTCAAGACATTAGCAATTTTTTTTTTAGTTTTTTTTTTCTTTTTTAGTGAGGCAATTGGGGTTAAGTGACTTGTCCAGGGTCACACAGCTAGTAAGTGTGTGTTAAGTGTCTGAGGCCGGATTTGAACTCAGGTACTCCTGACTCCAGGGCCGGTGCTCTATCCACTGCGCCACCTAGCTGCCCCAAGACATTAGCAGTTTTGCAGCTGGCAAAGAGCTCCATCAGATATCTAGATAACTCAAGTTCCCCATGACAATATCCTGCCTCTGTGGTGGGCTTATCATATTTCTCGAATCCCTTATCCATTTCTACTTTTTATCCAGGTGGTACTGATGATGAATGTATTTATTTTCCCCTTCATCTGTATTTACAAAAATGCTCTACTTCACATTTCTTCTTTCTGATTTCTGGATTTCTTCATGAGAATCTTTTCTTAATATGCAATAGACTGGGGGGCCACTAGGTGGCGCAGTGGATAAAGCACTGGCCTTGGATTCAGGAGGACCGGAGTTCAAATCCGGCTTCAGACACTTGACACTTACTAGCTGTGTGACCCTGGGCAAGTCACTTAACCCTCATAGCCCAGCCCCCCCCCCCAAATGCAATAGAACTCTACCTGTTTCTTTTACTTATCCTGTTTCTTTTGGATAGAGATTAGCACATTGTTTCCCTCCCTTAGTTTCTTACTAAAACTTCCCTGTGAAAAACTGCTACTTTCTCCAGATTGAACAGGAAGAGTGATTTTCCCCATCCTAGCAAAGACCCCTAGAGTGTAATATGGTGGTATTGAGAGATATGTGACAGCTCAGTCCAGAAAGCCCTTGTGAAATTGGGCCAGGTAAGTCTGTTTATGTATGTGTGGGGTAGGGAGATAAGTCTGGGACATGTAATGATCTCTTCCATCTTGAAAATTCCTTCACATACTGTCCCAGGTATTTTCCTCACAACCGACAGGCTCCCACATCGTTTCTGTACATTTCGCTTCTCTCCTCAAACATTAGTCCCAAATCCTCCAGTCACCTCCTTCCTTATGTTCTAACCTTTTCCAAGTCTTGTCTTCTCAGCCAGAATGGGCAAATTAATGTAGTACTAGCAGTTTCTGTATTGAAGGGTCTCAGGGCCAGGATGTTTTACTCCTAGGATGAATTCTCATTATCTCAATTGACCTTCATCTACATGCAGAACTGAGATTAGTCATAAGACAGTGACTAAAAAGAGCACTTGTACAAATGGTCAGACTTCTTGGGATAGGAAAATGGGTACAAAATGAATTTCACTGAACTGATAGTCATTTGACAAGCCCTCAACAAACACAAACCACAAATAATGATCTTGGATGGTGGATGAGGGAACACACTTCAACACAGCAGGCTTTCAATTCAACAAGTATTTAATAAGCCCTTACTTTGTACCAGGCATTGTGCAAGGTACTAGAGATGCAAACACGTAAAAGAGGCTGTGGACTCTTAAGGCAAAACATTTGTCTACTTTTTAAACCCAGTTACTGTATTGGTGGGTATGACTTAACTGTTTTTATTTGTCACAAGGAAGGATTCTATTGAGGGAAAAGTGTTGCATGTCAGGAAATAACTAGAGTAAAGGACAAAAGGCGGCGAAACTTTAATAAAAATATATTTACTGTTACCCACTGTGCTCCAAGTCCTACAGTAGCTACAAGTACCTCAAGGTACTAAAAAAGGAGAGCAATCACTTCCAGTTAACCAAAGTGATTTTTCTAAAGTGTTGGTCTGACCATGACACACCCCACTCAGAAAAATACCAAAGACTCCTTGAAACTCCTTGTTCCCTCCTTATTTGGGATCAACTATAAACCCTTTCTGGGCAGTTAGGTGGTGTGGTGGATAAAGCACTGGCCCTGGATTCAGGAGATCCTGAGTTCTAATCTGGCCTTAGATACTTCATACTTACTGGCTGTGTGACCCCAGGCAAGTCACTTAACCCTTGCCCCACAAGAAAAAAACAAAACTATAAACTTTTTGGTATTTAAGGCTCTTTACAACCTGACCTCCTTTATCTTTTCAGTCTTTTCACTCTTCACCCTCCCTCAAATTCTAAGATCCAGTCAGCAGTGTCACAAAATCCCAGGGAAGAGAGGGTAGGGCACCCCTCCCCAATCTCCCCTGTATGTCTTGTCTTCCTCATTATAACATAAACTTTTTTTTTTTAAGTGAGGCAATTGGGGTTAAGTGACTTGCCCAGGGTCACACAGCTAGTAAGTGTGCGTTAAGTGTCTGAGGCTGGATTTGAACTCAGGTACTCCTGACTCCAGGGCCGGTGCTCTATCTACTGTGCCACCTAGCTGCCCCTATAACATAAACTTCTTAAGAGAAGGGATCATCTTCCCTGTTTTGCAATCCCAGCAACAAACCAAGTACATAGTAAATACTTTATCTATCGAGCTATCCATTCAAGAAGAAGGAGTAGTCAGAATCTAATATTGCAGACCAGAGATGTCAAATTCATGGCCCTCAAATGTCAGGCAGAACTTATAGCTAATAAGTATCTGAGGCCTGATTAAAATGTAAATGAGAAATATTTAATAAAAGAAATAAAAATACCATCCAAAACAGATGTGAATTTGAGGTTTTCTAAGTTACTATGGGGGCCACAAGGATAATTTCTATTTGAATGTGATATCACTGTTGCAGAACAAGAAGAAAAAGACTGGAAGATTGCGAGGTTGTAAGAATTCTGTTCTCAATCTTTCTCTTTCTATATTTCAATAAACCCTTAAAACTCTAAAAAAAATAAAGAAAAGAAAAAGAAAAAGACTGAGAAAAACTCATTTGATTAGAAAATAAGTGGTGAGAAATAACGTTGAATGTTCAGTTTCAGCTGAGGGGGTGAGATAAGAAACCAGATGGCATGGGGCTGAGAAGAAAACAGTAGTACTTAAGCAAGGACGATACACAGCATTTTCTAAGAATTTGGCCACAAAATGGAGAGATACAGGATGATAGCTTATGGGGATGGTGAAGGGGATGGAGAAGATCTGAGCATTTTTGTAGAGAAGGGAAGACTCCAGTAGAGAGATATACACCCAGAGTCCACTGACTACCATCCTGTGGAATTTTCTCTGAAGCACACTGGTGAGGGCAAGGAATAAAATAAGGAGGAAGATCAAAGGTCTGAGCTGCTTAGGCTCAAAGCTAACATAGACCCCCTGCTTTAAAGCTTACAGATTACTTCACATACATCATCCTGTTTGATCCTCACAACAATTCTGTACAATCAGTAGGGCTAATAATTACTTACACACACACACACACACACACACACCCCTTTAAAGGTTTTTCAAAGTTCTTCTCTCACAAGTGCTTTCTTCAGAAGTTTTTAACTGTGATTTCATCAGCAGAGGGAATTCCTGGTATAGAAACCCTCCATTTGATGCCAATATCAATCTGTCTGGAATTTAAGAGTTCTAAAAAGTTGAATGGAACACTGGCCCATGACTCCAGAGCCAATACAGGTCAAAAGCAAGACTACCCACTACATCAATAGCTCTTCTGGAGGAAATCAGAAATTTCAGAAGGTTTTGATTTCAAAATTCAGAAATTTTAACAAGGCATCACTGCACAGTGGACAGAGCTGGCTTCTGAGTCAGGCAGACCTGGGTTCAAGTCTCACCTCTGACACCTCCTGGCTCTGTGACCCTCTATGTCTGTAAGCTGCATCAGTGACAATCTGCATTGGTAAAGGAAGTCCCTCCTCTAGAGTTTCCTACAGAGATGAAATCACAGGTGCCAACAAATAAATAAACGAACAAACAACAAAGAGAACCTTATTTACAGGACGGGCACTTTTCAGGTCTTCCCAGACTCCCAGTCCCTCTCTCTTTTCGCTAGATCACACTTACTGAATCTCACTATCTAACATTTAGTCTCTCCCATCCATCCTTCTGGTGCTGCCAAGGGGATGCTCCTAACTGGTGGTTCTGACCCAGGCCTCTCCTTACTCAGTAAACTCCAGGGGACCCCCTACACCTCCTACAGCTGGAAAGGATGTTCTAATCCAGGGATCGGCTAACTACGGCCCCAGCGCCCACGAGCAGGCTCTAGCCCCCAGACCTCCGAATGCCCCCTCCATGGACAGAGCACGAGAACTGGGTGGCCCGATGGAGAGTGCTGGACTTGGAGTCATTTGGATCCGAGTTCGAATCCCGCCCCAGACACTCTGCTGCGTGACTCTAGTAAGTCTCTTAATGCTCAGCTTTAGTTTCCTCATCTGTAAAAGAAAAATAAATAAATCTGTCAAAGGATGGGCACCTACCCCCGGGCACTGTGGTGAGTGAGGACCAAGGGAGAGACCATCTTTAGGACTCATTGGGGGTCCTGGGTGCTGAGGGGCTGACCACGATCACCCACTCCCCACATTTGGGCTCTCGAGCCTCCCTTCCTCCTTCCCGCTCCCCTCCCCCACAACCCGCCCGCGGCGCAGCTTCGTTGAGATCAACCCAAGGTCTACTGTCCCGCCCCTTCCCCCTCACCCCCCTTTCCCCTGCCTTAGGCTTGAGGTGCCTTCTCCCATTCCTGCTCACACTCTGCCCCTCCGCTTCTCCCCGCCCCCCTCCCCTTACCAAACAGCTGCCAGGCGCGCTCCGCGGATGAAAAAACAAAGGGCTGAATGAAAAGTCCCATCCACTGGAAACTGCACCTGAGCGGAGTGAACCTCAAACTACAATTCCCAGAATGCATTGAGCTCGGAAGGACCTGAGCGAGAGTGCGTATTGAGCTACACATTTCCGGAAATGGAACCTAGTCCCAAGCTTGGATCGCGCCCCCAAGAGCCTCTGGGATATGTAGTCGAGGGTCGGGATGGGGGAATGGAGGGGCGATATACTTCTGCGCAAGCGCAGGGGTGGATGCCCCGTTTCTGCGCCCGAGTCCCCGGCAGGAGGCTTCAGTAGCTGAGTGGGACACAGGGACATCTCCAGAGCACAGGCATTGGACGCCTTCCTTTCCAAAAAACCCCAGGCGTGTCAGCCGACTGGGGTCGATGAGGGCAGGGCTAACCGGGATCCTTCCTGCTGCAGTGGGGAGCCTGGGGTTCCGTGGCCCACGGGGGTCTGCAGCGAAGGGGGACCGTCTGAAAAAGGGGGTCTGCGGGTCTTCTCAGGGCTCAGTTCATGGACAGAGCTAGTGTAGCTGTGGACTGGCGGGGGTGGGGGGCGCTGCTGGGAGTATACCATTCTAGGGCCTCTCTTTGGGGTTCCATCACCACGGGACTACATGTTTTGTTTGTTTTCTTGGTGAGCCCTTCTACCACCCTCCAGTTACACCCACGTCACTCCTGTCAGTTTCCAAATCTTGTCTTTTCTATATCCACATCTCTAGCATCCTCTCCTCCCCCCTCATACAACCACCCCCCTAACTTAGACCTTCATAATCACTCATCTGTACTATTGAAGTAAACTTCTAGCTGGTTTCTTCCCAAATCTCTTCCCTTTCCAATTCATTCTCCACTTTGCTGCCACAATGATTTTTTGTTTCCTAATGGAGAGGTCTGACTATATCCCTTCCCATTCCATTTCGGACTCTCATTTGTTAATTAGTCCAGAAGAACAAGTTTGCAGCTAAATTGAAGGATGGCCCACTGGTACTTCTGAAAGAGGCAAAGAAAGGAACTGGCATCTGAGTTTTATAGTATTCCCAGAGGCAATAAGAAACTTTTCATTAGATATTTATTAATTATGTATTATAATGCTAATGATAAGTATTTGCAAAGAGACAGTTGCTGAGCTGTGGAGAAATTCTACAAAGAACTTGAAATTCTCAGTTACATCAATGTAAAGGTGGGAAAAGATGAAGATGAGGGAAAATATATGGGACACAGAAGGATCTGTAGAGGCCAAAGATCTGTAAATAACAGAAACCACTGTATGATGAGCATTTTCTTCAAGAAAAGAATTGGCAGATGCTGGATATGACAAAGACCAAAAAATAGAACAAAGAATGAAAATTTTGTTTAGTCATCTGACTTTGTGACCCCATTTGGGTTTTCTTGGCAAAGATACTGGAGTGGTTTGCCGTTTCCTTCTCTAGCTCATTTTACAGATGAAGAAACTGGAGACTAACTGCCCCCAAAAGAATGAAATATATTTTATTTTAATAGACAGGAAAAGCCCTGTTATAGATGTGAGAGTTATCCCTGAATCATCTGTCTATATGGGATCAGATCACTGACTCCTTAGAACTAAGATTAGAATCAAGAAAAAGAATAATGATGAGCAGGATGTTCTCAGAAAAACCTGGAAAGACTAACATGAGCTGATGCAAAGTGAGATATACTTTTATAAGAGCAATATTGTAAAATGATCAGCTGTGAGTGACTTGGCTATTTTCAGCAATGCAATGATCTAAGACAACTCTGAAGGACTTATGAAAAAATGTGATCCATCTCCAGAAAAAGAACTGGTGGTGTTTGAATACAGATTGAAGCTTTTTTTTTTTTTTTTTGCGGGGCAATGAGGGTTAAGTGATTTGCCCGGGGTTACACAGCTATTGTCAAGTGTTTGAGGTCACATTTGAACTCAGGTCTCCTGAATCCAGGGCTGGTGCTTTATCCACTGTGCCACCTAGCTGCGCCACCCCCCCCCCCAAGCATTTTTTAAAAGTTTCTTTTTCTTAATTTTTTTGTCTGTTTTCTTTCACAACCTGACTAATGTGGAAATGTTTTGCATAATTACACATGTATAACATATTGAATTGCTTGTGTTCTTAAGGGGGAGGTGGAGAGGGAGGGAGGAAGAGAATTTGGAACACAAAATTTTTGAAATGGACGTTAAAATTGTTTTTATATGTAATTGAGGGGGAAATAAAATTCTAAATAAATGGGGAAAGAATAGAAAAAGGCATTGAAGTGATGACTCTGATTTAAGCAAGTAATTAAAAATGAGAAATTGACAAAAGAAACGACTGACTATAATAATTGCATCTAGAAGTTTAACCATTGTGAGAAGGGAGAGAAGGAAAGGGGGGAGAGAGGGCAGAGAAAAAGCATTTATTAATCATCTTCTTAGGCCAGACACTGTGCTAAATGCTTTGCAAATATTACCTCATTTGATTCTCACAACAATCCTGTGAGGTAGTTGCTATCATTATTCTCATTTTATGATTGAGGAAATTGAGTAAGTTAGTTGCACATTGTAAATTAATTGCCATGGGCAGCTAGGTGGCGAAGTGGATAGAGCACCGGCCCTGGAGTCAGGAGTACCTGAGTTCAAATCCAGCCTCAGACACTTAACGCACACTTAATAGCTGTGTGACCCTGGGCAAGTCACTTAACCCCCATTGCCTCACTAAATTTAAAAAAAAATTAATTGCCACAAGGAGAGCAAAAAGAATCCAGAAAGAACCTTGGTTAGCAAATATTTGACTTAAAGCTGACAATGGATTAGAATATGAAGAAGATGATGGATGATTATGAGCAGCAGAATCTCCTAAAGCAGAGTTGTAGTGGAGGGTAAAACCAGTTTAAAGAGATCTTGGCAAGATAACCAATTTATCAAATCATCCCAAGGGCATTTGAGGATGAAAATGGAAGGACTACAAGCAGAAGAAAAATGAATAAGTTTTGCCCAAACTCTATTTAAATGCCACTAGTCTAATGAAGCTACCATACTTGGAGCCTAAGGTTGCAGTCCCAGATGTGCTTACTGAGGAGATAGAAATGATGAGAACAAAGATGGAGAAATCCAGATTGAAGCACGTATATAGAGACGACCAATTTACAAAATATCAGAAGGAAGGGAAAGTTCCAGAGTTTGAAAAAAAAAATCTTGGTTTGTTTATATAAGGTTTACTGAAAAAAAAAAAGGTGAGATGCCAGTCATATCATATGTCTACTCCTTAGCTATACAAAGTTTTTTTGAAAGTAAGCTATGTGAATAGAGGATGTATTTGATGAGGGTATTAGGGGATAAGGAGGCTGTGGCAACGAATATTTGACAATGGACCTTAATTTTAGCATTGCACAATTAATCTAAAGAGTGGAGAATATAAGATCTCATTGTGCTTGTTTGTTCATTATGAAAAAGTATTTGATTCAATGGAACAAATAATTTTCCAGCATTTTGGATGAACCCACCTTGGGGCAAACTTTTGGGCAGACTCGGAGGGGTTCCAGTCTGCATTGTGGGAGAGAAGTCACAATTTGACGAGATAACACGTAATTGAGGGTAATGGAGTAGGGGTCCGAGTGGAGACAGCATAATAAGGAGCCAATCCTTGAAGTATACACGGTACGCTGGCGCAGAAGCAGCCCCGGACTACATTTCCCAGAAATGCGCGGGCCGTGCTTCCAGGCTCCGGACCAGACTCTCAGAATGAGTCCTACAGCGCATGGTAGGTATACTTTCTACTTTGGGCTGGCCCTAGGCTCGCGGAGGTTTAAGCGCTGGAGTCCGCTTGCGCAGGCGCACCTCCCTTTCCTCAAGCGGCTGGTGAGTGAAGGTGGAGTGTGACCAGGGGGCTGGGCTCTTGGGAACTCTGAAGCTTACAGAGGGATGTCGGGGCATAGCGGGGGGCCCCCACCCCCGGCGGGGCGGAGGACCCAGGGCTCTAAGGTGGAAAGAGCCCGGATGTGGAGGCAGGAGGGAAACCCGGAGTCAGGCACGTAACGTGGGCGGGGCTCAGTTTGTTCATCTGTCTGATGGACCAGGTGATCCCTGAGGTCTGTTCTCAGCCAACCCCAGATGCCGAGGTGAGCGGACCCCAGCCCTGTTTAGTGCCCGCAGAGAGCCCAGTGTAGACCCCCCGGGGGCTAACCCCCTTGTTCTAGAGCAGGACTTCCTAAGACTTCCCGCTTGCGCCCCGTTTGCACCTGAGAAAATGTTCACGACCCCGGGTACACAGGTATATAAACCAGGGACACAGGACAGGCAGATTTTTCACGACCCCCATAGGGGGTCCTGACCCACAGTCTAAGAAGCTTTGTTCTAGAGCACCCACTAGAACAGGGGCCGAGGCTCGTTAAGGGAGAGGAATCTCTTTAGTGCTATTGGAAAACTAGCACCTTTGTAAACAGAAGGCAAAGGGGGAACAGCTTGTGGGCCCACTCCACATCCAGCCTGCAGCTGGGGAGGGGCTCCCGGGGTCAGAGACTGAGAGCTGGGGAGGGGCTCCCGGGGTCAGAGACTGAGAGCTGGGGAGGGGCTCCCGGGGTCAGAGACTGAGAGCTGGGCAGGGGCTCCCGGGGTCAGAGACTGAGAGCTGGGGAGGGGCTCCCAGGCTCAGAGACTGAGAGCTGGGGAGGGACTCCCGGGGTCAGAGACTGAGCGATAAAAGGGACCTTAGAGAAATTAAGTGAGTTGTCCAAGGTTACTGAGGTAGAAGTGTCTAAGCAGGATTCAAGCTCAGGTCTTCCCGACAGTAACCGATGCCTCACCTAGCTGCCTCTGAGGAAAGTCCAGGTACTTGACCTAGAGATTGGCAGAGTACGGGGTAGGTCAGGTCCCAGCTAATGGGTGAGCCTGGATCTGGGGAATCAGCGTGGGGAGTGAGAGGATTGGGGATCTGTGTGTGAGATACTGGAGCAGTCCACCAATAAGCATTCATTAAGTCATTACTGTGTGCCAGGTTGTGGTAAGTGCTGGGAATGCAGAGATAAAAATGAAATTGCCCCTGCGGGTCCTGAAGGAGCTTACATTCAGGGGAGGCAACACCTCTTTTTTTTAGGTCTATACAAGGCACATACCTTATTTACAAAGAAGAAAAATAGCTGCTCCTTCAAGGAGCTGTCTGACTGGGTGTCCGAGGGAGGGGAGAGAATGTCATGTATGCAATCAGTACTTTGGGACGGAAAATATGAGAGGGAAGATTTTGGATCATAAGATCTTATGATCTTATGGAAGGACCCTCCCATTTTACATTTGAGGAAACTGATGAGATGTGGGGGTGCGGGAACTTGCCCAAGTCAACAAGCATGTTAAGTGCTCACTGTGCATGTGGTATTGTGCTAAACATAAAGACAAAAGTGAGAGTCTCTGGCCTCAAGGAGTTTACATTCTAATGGGAGGAAACAACATGAATACAAAGTAGTTTTGAGAGATACCTTGACTGTTGGAAGAGAGATCATGGAAGGCTTTGTGTATATAGTGGCACTTGAGCTAAGTCTAGGAAATCAGGGATTCCAAGAGGTGAAAGTCACCCAGGTGTACAAAGCATCAGAGGTGATGATCTTGTCACAGATCAGGTGACCTCATCTAATGAGTGAGATGGGGCAAATTTAGGAGGTGAGGGAGTGGAGGTGTTTGGAAGAGGGACAGAGGAAGTGAGGGAGCAAAGGTGTCTGGTGGAGGGACAGTTCAAATGTCGAAAACAGGATGGGAGCAGTTCCTGGAATGGAGCCAGGTGGAGGATACTATGTTCATTCCCTTCCCTTCTTCCTTTTATTGCCTTTCAGGTCCTCTAGGATGGCAGGGACTCCCATGAGTGCCTTGGGGATTGTAGCAAAATGGAAGAGGCAGGAAAGACCTGGGTTCAGAATCACAGGCTCATAAATTTAGAGTGAAAGGGTGACCTCAGAGGCCATCTGCTTCAGCCCTTTCTCTTTACAGATAAGGAGACAGACCTAGGGAGATAAAGTGCCTTGTGCAAGATTGGAAGTAGTGAGAATCAAGGGTAGAACTGGAACGCAGGACCTTTGATCCTTAGGCCTGTGCTCTTCTACTGCACCATGCTGCCCACTATTAACTTCCCTTCTTTTTAAAATAAACAGACTGGGGGCAGCTAGGTGGTGCAGTGGATAATGAACTGGCCCTGGATTCAGGAGGATCTGAGTTCGAATTTGACCTCAGACACTTAACACTTACTAGCTGTGTGACCCTGGGCAAGTCACTTAACACTCATTGCCCCACCAAAAACCAACCAAACAAAAAAATAAACAGACAAATATTTTGTTAATACTTTTTTTCACAGTGATGTCATTTTTTAAAAATTGCTCTGCCTCCTAATAAAAACTTTTCTTGTAACAGAGTAGTATAGTTGGCAGAGTAAACTAACAGGCTTGTGAGGTCTGGCAGAACCTCCCTCGTTCTGCCTCTGTAGTTGTCTGACTCTTCCAAGAGGAGGGAGAGAGGGAACTATGGTTCACTTTAGTCCTCTGGAGTAAAGATCAGTCACTGCATGGATTAGAGTTCCTTCTTTCTTTCTTTCTTTCTTTCTTTCTTTCTTTCTTTCTTTCTTTCTTTCTTTCTTTCTTTCTTTCTTTCTTTCTTTCTTTCTTTCTTTCTTCCCTTCTTCCTTCCTTCCTTCCCAACTTCCTAAATTCCTTTCATAGATTTATTTTTCACTAGCCAACTTAGATTTTATTTTTTAACGATCAAGCATCGATTTCTTCTTGCTCTTATAACCCACCTTTTTGGGGAAAAGAAAATACCTTGTAACAAATAAGCAAAGTGAAGCAAAATAAATTCCCCTATTAGCCGTGTCCACCACCATGTGTCTCATTCTCCATATCAGTCCTTTGTCTCTCTACAATCATGACTGAACATAGCTTTGGTCCATTGACTAGAATTCTGACATCATTCAGTGTTTGTTTCCCTTTACCTTATTGTGGTCAGTGTGCAAACCATCTATCTTATTCTTCATCAGTTCATATGAGTTTTCTCAAGTTTCCCCAAATTCTTTGGATTTACCATTTCTTACAGTGAAATAACATCTCGTTACATTCTTACCCCTCAGCTTGTCAGCCATTTCTCACCATTTTCCAGTTTTTCCTATGACAGAAACCCTTTCACTTCTCTCTGAGCCAAAGTTCCCACATCTCCAGGTCACTTCCCTTCTCTGCTGAAAGAGGGAATACAATACACACCTTGCAAGGTTGTGAGCACTTGGTAAACCACAAAGCACTATTGAAATGTGAGAGGTTGTCTTTCTTGTGAAGGTCAAAATGTTCAAAGGGCTTTGCCCACATCTAGGTGTAGACAGCCAGGTCCCCTGTAGTGTGACTAAAGAGTATCAGATATGGAAATATGCAGTACAAATGTTAATAATGTGACCACATCAGGGTGGTCATTCCATTATTCACACTAATCAAGACCTATACACTATATGTTTGTGGTCTGCATCAGTCAACAAACATTTATTTTAAATTTGCATCACCTGATTCCCAAAATGGGGATGAGCCTCTCTGAACTTAATCCCTTCTGTCAGGTTACAAAGAAGTGAGGATCTGCTTGAGGGAAGAAATATCAAACGAACAATACAATCATGGATCTTTGAAGTATCAAAAAAGTAAGTGTGTGTGTGTGTGTGTGTGTGTGTGTGTGTGTGTTGATTACCGACTGAGGCTGTTCGCTAACCCTGGCCCTAGGTTACAGACTCTTATGCCTACCCCAGGTCCTGAACCCTATTACCTTACATATTCATTGAATAAATGTTGAATCAAATTCACGTGCCCATTTGTCAGCCCCAGGTTGTCCGGTCATCTGTCCTGGGCCCTCGGTTGGAATGGATGACTGAAGGTGCTGGGCTCCTCCCTGGTTACTCAGTCTCATCTGTGGCTTCACTAGCTTCCGGTAAAATCTACTGGAGCCTGATTTGGGGTATCAGTGCCAACTCTTTAGAAAGGTGAGGTTGTTGATAATGTTGGGGAGCAAGAAACATCTTAGGAGGAAGCCTGCTTGCCCTATGACTTTTTACCTTAGCTTTGTTGCAGATTCTAATGAGAAGCTGCTGCTGTTGGAGCTAGATTAATCCCTCCATAGTGGCTGGGAAGCCAAGACTTGGGAAAAGTAAGAAAGACCATCCAGGAAAGCAGCAAGGAGGAGGGGTTAACTATGGAGGACTTGGACCTCATGCTTGAGGAGAGAGGTGAGAAGTGCAGGAATTTGGGGGGTGGGAAAAAGGGAGGGGGACCTGCCCACTGTGGGAGAGTGGGAGCAGGGAACAGATACCTTTGGGGAGGGTATGTGAGGGAGTGGTCTAGGTGAAACACAAACATGCTGCTACGCCTAACTTTTTTATACCCCCCTGCCCCAAAACACACACACAGACTTATCTGGCCCAGTTCTGCTGATGTTTTCTGGGCTCTGAGCTGACCCAGGTCCCTGGCTGCCACTATCCTAGACTGGGTAGACTAGATTGGGCAGGCAGCACTACCCAGTATGGGAATGTAGTGCTTTTTCTTTGCTCTAGAAAAGGTTATATTTTGGGGGAAGTAATTTTTACTGCAAAACCAAACCAAGAGAAAACAAAAACTGGATCTCCCAAATTACAGAAGTGAAAATGATACCTTTTTTTGTCTGTTATAGCATAATGTATCTTTAAAAGTCTATTAAGGGGGGGCAGCTAGGTGGCACAGTGGATAGAGCACCAGCCCTGGAGCCAGGAGGACCTGAGTTCAAATCTGGCTTCAGACACTTGACATTTACTAGCTGTGTGACCCTGGGCAAGTCACTTAACCCCAACTGCCTCACTCAAAAACCAAAAAAAAAAGTCTATTAAGGGGCAGCTAGGTGGTGCAGTAGATAGAGCACCAGCCCTGGAGTCAGGTTCAAATCCAGCCTCAGACACTTAACACTTACTAGCTGTGTGACCCTGGGCAAGTCACTTAACCCCAATTGCCTCACAAAAAAAAAACAAAAACAAAAACCCCAAACCCAAAAACCAAAAAAAAAGTCTATTAAAACCATTATGTTATTTGCTCATGAATTGTTGTTCTGTTTTGACTTGTGTACTTTAGAGTGGATGTTCTAGAGTTGCCAAGGTCTTTTGGAGTTCGCTGGTGATTTTCCTTTCCACTATATCTTGCCCAGCTTCATGTCTTCCACAGATGTCATAAGCATGCCAATTTACACACTTACTGAATGCATCGAAAACGTTGTTGAATGAAATGGGGAAAAATAACTGCCTGGGGAATTTTAATAACTACCTCCCACACTAGATTTGACAATGATCATTAATCAAACAACACATTTTGGGTCTAGTGTTTCAACCAGTTCTGAATCTACCTGACTAGACCCACGGAAGTCTTCAAATTGTCCTGAAAGATACATCGTGAGACTTTATCAGAAGCCTTGCTCTAATATAAGTATCCATTGTCTAGTATCCACCTGATCAGCAGTCTGTTAACTCTGAAACACAACCAGGTTACTCTGACACAACCTCCCATCTGGGAGGAAGAGTTAAGCTTCTTTGTGCCAGAAGAGGCCCCAGAGGTCATTTAGTCAACTCCGTGTGTATAACAATTCCTCTTAGGACATCAGCCTCCCATTGAAGATCACCAATGATCCAGAGCCCTTTACCTCATAAAGCAGCTTGTTTGCTCGTTGTTCATTTTTCTGTAGATCTACCTACAAATCTGCTTTGCAGCTTTTATCCATTGTCTGTAGTTTTGTGCCTGGGGCCAAGCAGAACGTGTCTAATTTCTCTCCTTCATATCACCCCTAAGTCTTTTCTTCTCTAAACTAAATGAGCCCATTTCCTTGAATTGATCATTGTATGGCATGATCCTGAGGCCCGTCATGTCACCCTTGGAAAATTTCAGACTTTGAGAAGAAGTCAGAGGCCATATATGGCACCATATACAAGAGCAAGAACACAGGCTATCCTTCTCTCAAGACGATCTATCCAATATCCTGGAAGGTACTACCCAGAACTGAAGACAATGCACTAAAAATCATCTGGCCAAGACAATATCACCATCATCCGTCTTTCTGTGTAGTGTGCTTCTAATGGAGTTTAAGAATGAATTAGCTTTTCTGACCACCATATTACTAGAATCCCCAAATATTTTTCAGGCAAATTGATTTCCTGCCACACTTTCCCCACTTGCACTTGTGGGGATTTTTTTGAACTGTATTCATTTTATTAGAGTCAGTTCAGTATTCTAGCCTCTCGGGGATTATTTGGATCTCAACTCTGTTGTCCACTGTGTTAGCTATTCCTCCCAGCTTTGTGTCATATGAAACTTTCATGGGCATGCCATATGGACCTTTAAGTCATTAACAAGATATTAAATAGCATAGGCCAATGGACCAATCCCACAGCAGTTTCCTGAGACACCCTAGGTTGCTGTTAAGACCCAGTAGGTATTGCCATTCAAGTAATTTCCATTTAACAGTACTGTCATTTGGCCTGCAGCTCTTCGTCCTGAGGTATATTCTTACTGAGTCTGGCATGCCTTATTTGTGATGAGGCCATGCTGGCTCTTTCTTATCACCACTTTTTTAAGTGTTCACAGACCATCTCTTGAATTCTAGAATTGTGCCAGGAATCCAAGGTAGAGTTTGCTAATAGCATTCTTTCTTTAAAAAAAAAAAATCTGAACAGTATTTTCTCCAGTCCTGTGGCACCTTTCCCATTATCTAAGATTTCTCAGAGATAATGAAGTGGCTTAGCAAACCCATTTGACTTATTTCAGTAACTTGGCAGAGTTCCTCTATGCTTTGTGAAATCATTATGTTAGTTTTATGCTTTCATTTTGTCTTCCTTCTTATCTTGGTCTTCAAATCTCTATTGGCCATTTTTGTCTTTCTTGTCAAGTCAGAGGGTTTTCTTAAAAAAACAAAATCAGCAAACTGATTCCTCATTTATCTTAGAAACCATGAGGAAGAATGGAAACTTTTCCCATTAAATTAAGGGGTGACTGAGGCACAGAGAGCTTGAGTTTCATGCTCATCAAACAACACAAAAAGGGAAATACTGTGAATTCAGTATGTATTGTAATGCCCCTACCAGGAGTCAGTGCCTCAAAGCCTGTTCTAATAAAGTCAGGATTTTAGAAAGGAGGATCTATGACCCCTTCCTCTGAGTTCAGAAAAAGATGGACCTGCTTCTGGGTTAACTGTGACTTCTCTCTGTTAGGACCATGAGATTTACATAGGGCTTGTGTGAAGGTATTTCCATCCAGGTGAGTTTCAGAGCTGTAAGGCAGGATTGGTCTCCCTCATGACTTTTCTCCTCCCTTAGTTCTGACATCTCAAGACTCTGGCCTTCCCCAAGAAAGGAGAACCGAGGAGGAGGAGGAGGGAATGACTTCTGGGTTCCTGACAGCCAGGTCTGAGGTGAGTTAGGCTTTCCTCTCACTCTTGAAATGCCATCTCATTTTTCAAGGTATAGACATATTTCTTTCCCTTTTCCCCCCCTCCATTTTCTAAGCTCAACAAAGTCTCATTCAGGGTCGTAAATATCAGCTATTTTCTCTTCTTATAGATGATGTTCCTGGAGTCTATAGATCATTACTGCTAGACTCATGCAGTCCAACCCCCTGATTTGATACAATAAGGCCCAGAGAAGTGTGGTAGAACCTTTAATAGAACCTGGGTCTCCTGACACATGGTCCAGTTCTCTTTCCACTAGACTCTGGACTCTAGGGAATGTTCCCCATACGCCACATATCTTTCATCTGACCTCTCTGTCAAACTTCCATTCATTCACTCAACCACTATATTTTGAGAACTCAGGGAAGAGCTGCAAAGAAAAGAAATATAAAACTTAATTCCTAGTGGGAGAAACACACCAAAAATAATTATAATTTATATTGCTATTGACAAAAAAGTTAGATAATGATAGAAGTAGATTTTTAGGTAGTTGATAGGAAGTGCCAAAAAGAATGGTATAGGAAAAAAATGTCATGAATTCAGAGAAAGGAGTGAACAGGATAGACTTCCTGAAACATAGAATTAGACCTGGGGTTGTAGTATGAGTAAGGTAATTAGAGAGTTAAAGAGGACATTATAAGGAGAAGGAGCAACTGGAGTCAAGGTGTAGAACCAGGGACCAGCATCTCTGGGGAGAGATGAGGAAAATGGCCCAGTTGTAATAGATAAGTTAATGTTAGGAGTGGTAAAGATAATTAGGACAGGGGGAAGCTAGGTGGTGCAGTGGATAAAGCACTGGCCTTGGATTTAGGAGGACCTGAGTTCAAATCCAGCCTCAGACACTTGATACTTACTAGCTGTGTGACCCTGGGTAAGTTACTTTACCTTTATCGCCCTCCCCCCCCCCCCAAAAAAAAGATAATTAGGGCAGGGTCAGATTTGGGAAGTCCTCAAATGCCATTTTGAGAATGTTGGATGTTATCTTGGGTAAAGTTAAGTCATTGAATGTTGTTGCCTGTCACTGCAGTGCTTCTTCAAAAGTACAATAAAACAGATCTAGTCTATTTTCATTTGGGGGACCTTTTAAATGATTCAGTCGAGCAGCATCTCATCCTCTGGTCCAAGAAACATACTTCATTTCTTGCGTTTTCTCTTTTTTCTAAGCCATCATTGATGGGTATCATGGTGTCCTCCCTCAGTCTTCTTTCCTTGCTAAACATCCACCCTAATTTGCTTCTCAGGTTCGCTCTTTCTCATCACTTTTTATACATCTGCCCCTTTTTTCCTTGGAATTATTTCTCTGTGTCTGTAAAATATCATTCTCGGAATTGTTTCTCTTTGAGTCTCTAAAATATCTTTCTTGAGAGCTTCCCATCTTTCTTAGTCTGACTTCTTCTGTAGAATTTTAGTTCATGGGATCCTACCGAGCATTTCTTTCAGCCTTTTGAAATCTCTCCCCAAATCATAGATCATAGATTTAGAGCTAGAAGGAAACTTGGAGTGCTGAGGAAACTGAGGCACAGAGAACTTAGGTGATTGGCCCAGGATCACGGAGCAAGAAAATCGGAGGCAGGATTTGACCTTTGGTCTTGCTGACTCCAAGTTCAATGCCCAAACACTGCTCCAGATTGCTTCCATGTCTAGCATTTTATAGAGTGCTTTAAGGTGTACAAACTGCATAACAAATGTTATCTTATTTAATCCTTAAAATAACCTCGGAAAATATTAGATATTATTTAGATATATATATCATTATTCTCACTTTATTGATGAGGGAACTGAGGCTGAGGGGGTCTAAATGACTAGTCCAGAGTCACACAGCTGGAAACTGAGGTAGGATTTACAGCCAGGTCTTCTTGACTGCAGGTCCAGTGCTGTTCACTCCACCACTTGGCTGATAAAGGATGATGAAATCATCGAGTGGTACAGAGGGAGAAGAGAAGAGGGTCCAGGACAAAACCCTGCGGGACCCCTATGGTTAGAGGGTGTGATCTGGAGCAGGATCCAGCACAGGAGACTGAGGAGGGTTCAGATAGATGGGAAGAAGGGAGGAAAGGCAGTGAGCTCTCGAACTCACAACATGATCGCTCAAAAAAATCTCCAAATAACTCCATAGGACAATTCCTGGAACAGCAAAATCCACAGATAGATGGGAAGAAGACTAGGAGAGAGGGGTGTCCTGAAAACCTAGAGAGAAGAGAGTATCAAAGAGGAGAAAGTGATCAACAGTGTTAAAGGCTGCAGAGACGTCAAGGAGAATGAGGATTGAGGAAAGGCCTTTGGGTTTGTCAACTAAGGTCATTAGTAACTTTGGAAGGAGCAATGTGGGTAGAATGAAAAGGTCAGAAGCCATATGCTAAGAGGTTAACAAGAGTGAGGAGATGCAGTGGAGGCATGTATTGTACATGGCCTGTTCAAGGAGTTTAGCTACAAAAGGGAGATACACACACACACACACACACATACACACATATGGGATGATAGCAGGGGTGGAAGGATCAAGTGAGGTTTTTTTTCTTAATGGGGGAGACATGAGACATGTTTGTACATGGTAGGGAAAGAGGCAATAGAGAAGGAAAGAGTGAAGATAAGTGAAAGAGTAGGGCAGTCTATTGGAAGAGATGGAATGGAATGGGATCACTTGAACAGGTAAAGGGGTTAGGCTTGGTAAGGAATAAGGCCACCTTATTATGTGAAACAGAGGTTAGAGCACCGACCCTGGAGTCAGGAGTACCTGAGTTCAAATCTGGCCTCAGACACTTAATACTTAGTAGCTGTGTGACCCTAGGCAAATCACTTAACCCCAATTGCCTCACTAAAAAAAAAAGAAAAGAAAAGAAACAGAGGTGAAGGAGCAGAGAGTAATAGAAGGCAAGGAGATGAGGAAGAGGGGAGAAGTGGGAGTTCACAGTAAAATATGAGGCAGTATTCTCAGCTGAGAGGGGGAGCAATGGGAGTTTTGAGAGGGGATGAAAAGGTTTGAAAGAGCTACTCTGGAGAGTGCGATAGTGAGCAGATGAGAGAGGTAGAGTAGGATTTCCTAGCAGCAGTGAAGACCCAATGAGGTTGTGTAACAAAGTTGTAGTGAACCCAGTCAGAATGAGTGAGTGATTCTTTCCAACTTCATTCAGCAGCACATGTAGAAGAGTGAAGGTGACAAATGATGGGAGTGATCCATGGCTGTGGCTTGGCTTGGTGTAATTGATGATATGATAAGGGGGCTAAGAACTAGAGAGGAAGAGTTGAATTGGTTCATTATTGTGCTGACTCTTCATGACCCCATGAGCCACAGCATGCCAGGCCCTTCTATCCTCCACTATCTCTCAATCTCTCTAGGTTTGTGTGCATTGTTTCTATGATACCATTTATCCATCTCTTCCTCTGTCATCCTCTTCTCCTTTTGCCTTCAATCTTTCCCAGCATCAGGGTGTCTTTTTTCAAGTAAGTCTCATCTTCTTATTAGTTGGCCTAAGTATTTAAATTTCAGCTTCATTATTAGCCCTTCCAATGAAGAGCCTGTATTAATTTCTTTAAGTAGTGACTGATTTTACCTCCTTGCTGTCCAAGGGACTCTCAAAAGTCTTCTCCAGCATCACACTTGAAAAGCATCAGTTCTACAGCACTCAGCTTTCCTTATAGTCCAGCTCTCACAGCCATACATTGCCAGTGGAGAAAAAGGGTCAAGATGGGGAAAAGAGGAGAGTATGTTTAGTGCAGGGCAGATGATCTGGGAGAAAATGAAGGTTCAAGGGATTGGAGGTCATGGTGCAGATGATGAGTTGGATTTTCTTTTTTTTTTCTTTTTTTTTTTTTTTTTTGCGGGGCAATGAGGGTTAAGTGACTTGCCCAGGGTCACACTGCTAGTAAATGTCAAGTGTTTGAAACCAGATTTGAACTCAGGTCCTCCTGAATTCAGGGCCGGTGCTTTATCCACTGCGCCACCTAGCTGTCCCCAAAGAGTTGGATTTTAAAATAAGAAGGCAGAGGAAGAAGTAAAAAGCTAATAGATGATGGTTAGATAAAAGGATTTCAGAATTTTTGAACTTAGAGGTGGTACATTTGTGGGTGATGGCAAGAGCAAGGATATGACCATCTTTGTGTGTGACTGAGGAGGAGTAATTCATGGGAAGTGAATAGGTGGAAGAAGTTAAAGGTCAGGGTGTTTGAGGGAGATTCAGATATGCATGTCGAAGTCTTCTAGCATGAAGGAAACTGGTGGAGAGGAGAGAAAAATCACGAGCCATTGTTCTACCTCATTGAGGAAGGGAAGGGCATGACCTGGGGGGTCTGTAGGCAATAGCTACCAGGATTTTGACTGTGTGATAGATAGAAATTATATGAACTCTAAAGGAGGAACAGTTACTGAGTGATGGAGATAGGAGGAGAACCTGGAAGTTGCAATGGAGAGCAAGGAGTATTCCAACTCCCAGCCTCGACCAGTGAACTGAGGAGATTGAGTGGAGGGAGGTTCAGTGAAACCTAGAAGGGATATACAGGGAGGCTGTGTTGTCAGGGGAAACCAGCTTTCAGCAGGATCCAGTAGATGGAAGGCATGGGAAAGGGAAAAAATCTAAGATGAAGGAAAATCTGTTACCTATGGTATAGGTATTCCAGGACCAGGTGGGGTTAGGATGAAGCTTTGTAGTGAGAATGTAAACAAGAATGAAGAATTGGGTGGTTTGGATGATAATCTACAGAAGTGTAAAATCACCCCTAATTTTCCTATAAGAAACTGGATCTTGGGCTAGAGGCAAATGCAGTATGAGATGGGGGAGGGGGGCACATGGTTGGATGGTCAGATTGGAGAACCCACTTCATTACCCTGCTGGAAATGGAGGTTGAATCTGCACAGAAGAAGAAAGAAGTCCTGTTCACCACTAACTTAACTCTTCCTCTTCCCTCAAAGGACAGGTGCAGCAGGAGAGGGGAGGCCTGAGGTCCTAGGGAGGGTTTCTCCTCATTGAATAGGATGTTCTCCACATCCCAGTGGGGAGATTGGGCTGGGGGCAGGAGATGAAGGGTGTCTTGGATTGGCACAGATGAAAGATGCATCTGGACTCCTCCATGCCTTCCCCTGCTACCATGCCCTCCCTCAGAGGCAGCCTCCTTAGGTGAGAACACCTCAGACTGGAAGCCACGATGCCTTCCACCTCCTGCTAGTCTTCTGTATTGTAGGGGAGTTGTGTAGGCATTGATCTCCCTTCTTTTTCAATTGAAAGCTTTTTGATTTGATTTTAAATAGGACAGAGATAAGCACTGTACTTGTGATTCCACTTTTTTTTTTTAATAGGCTCTTGATTTTTTTTTTTTTTTAGGCAGTTGGGGTTAAGTGACTTGCCCAGGGTCACACAGCTAGTAAGTGTCAAATGTCTGAGGCCGGATTTGAACCCAGGTACTCCTGACTCCAGGGCCAGTGCTCTATCCACTGCGCCACCTAGCTGCCCCTTGATTCCACTCTTAAAGGGAACTACCTCTGCCAATGCATGTTGGCACCTTCTCTGCAACTTCTAGTCTTAGAAGGTATATATAAAAACGTGAGTGTATGTCTAGAAATACCAAAACAAAAACAAATGCTGGAAAAAAGTGAAGCGATATTCTTATGCTAAAAGTGAGAGATGATTTCTTCTGTGTTTCAGTATCGAGGAGTGATTGATTTGCAGTCTTACCAGTTTTTGTGCTACACTCCTCCAAGCATATCAGAGTGTATCAACTTCTTCATCCTTTTTAACTCTTCTCCATTTCCTCGTATAAGTCTTCTGCTGGGGGGTTTGCTCACAGTTCTGGTGCCCTTCCATTTAGATGTAATACCTGGCCCTTCCATGAATTAGCCCTTGTGTTTTGCCACATGATTGTCCCACCTTCTTTTCTGGTCTCCTTTATGCCGCTTCTCCTATTGGTGTTATACTTACCTTCACCACGTTGTTGTTTTCTATTTCCCTATGGCTGTCCTGCAACTTGCATTCTTTAGAGATTGCATTATTCTAACACATGCAGCTACGTAGCATCACTGGAAGAGGATTAATGTTGAAAGAAAATGGGGTTTGGTTGTTATTTAAGTTCTATGAGGTTTCCCAAATGACATTTAACTCATTGTACTGGTATGCAAATCAGCCACCACTTTATTGTTACTCTTCAGTGCCTGTCCAAGGTGTATGTACAAATGGAACTAAATATCCTAGTCTGGCTAGATATTCTTTATCCACTTGGTTTTCCCTTTCTGAATTCTTTTGAGTGATTGAGGGTCTCATTTAGGAACTTGTATGTTCTAAGACTGGATGCAGTTAGCTCATTGCCATCCACAAACCAGGAGCATCTGGAGGACAATCTGTAGTGAATCCCTCTTTGTGGCAAACACCTTGGAGGAGCACGTTTGTTTTATGCCTTACTTTTTTTTTTTTTTTTTGTGGGGCTATGGGGGTTAAGTGACTTGCCCAGGGTCACACAGCTAGTAAGTGTCTGAGGCCGGATTTGAACTCAGGTACTCCTGAATCCAGGGTCGGTGCTTTATCCACTGCACCACCTAGCCGCCCCCATATGCCTTACTTTTATTAACATTCTTAATGAGGAGATCATTAGAGAAGCTACCGTCCTGTCTTCCATGGAGTCTTTAATGATTTTAAAACATGTGTGGGAGATACTTCCTTGTAAAGGAATCTTTAAATTTTCAAATGGATCTGTGACTACAACAATGGATGTTCCTTCTAATGATACAGTTTGCAGCCCATTTGTGCCTGCCTGTCCTATGGACTTCTTGTCATTGAACTACTTTAAGAAGCTCACCGGGGGCAGCTAGGTGGAGCAGTGGATAGAGCTCCGGCCCTGGAGTCAGGAGTACCTGAGTTCAAATCCGACCTCAGACACTTAACACTTACTAGCTGTGTGACCCTGGGCAAGTCACTTAACCCCAATTGCCTCACTAAAATTAAAAAAAAAAAAAAAAGAAGCTCACCGTAGTGGGTACACCTAATTTGGACAAGAGCCCTTAAGGAAGCATTGTGATCTACCAATTAAAAAAACTTTTGTTTTAAAGTCAACAAACAACAAGCACAGTGGAATCTTCTCTACACCTTTCAGTCAGTTGTGTGACTGCAAACATACAGAGTCTTTTGGAGAATCTTTTTGTAAAAGACTGCCTGTTTCCTTCTGCCTTCATCACAGCTGACTTTATTACTTATGAAGGTGATTTTCACAGATATTTTGTGCTTTGTACCAGGACACAGTTGTATCTTAGTGTGACTGCCTTCACAGAGTCCCTCCCATCTTGACTAGTTCCATCTCTCATCTTTGCCAATTTGGTGGATGTTAGATGAAAACATAAGAATTTAAGATTTTGATTTCTTTTATTATGAATGATTTGAATCTTTTTCATATGGTTGTTGATAGTTTGCATTTCATCTTTTTGGAAAACCTCACATTCTTTGGGTTTCCCCTGTAACAGTGAGAAACACCTTGTTGAGCATATGTCTCTTAGTGTTATGCCTTTCTTGATGTTTATGATCAAAGATGACTTGCTCATAGTCAGATAGGTAGAAAGCATCAGAGGAGTTTTGAATCTCTGTCCCTGACTCCAGAGCCAGTGCTCTTTCTGTTGTATATCCCTTGACCACTTATCTATTGGAGAATATACAGTTCTTGTTCTTATATTTTTGTTTCAGTTCCCTACCTCTATTAATTATTAGACCATTATAAAAAATGTTTGCTGCAGATATTTTCTCTCATTGCTTCTTTTCTAATGATAGCTGCATTTATTTTTGTTAATGCAAAAATTTCAATTTTATATAATCTTAATCATCCATTTTATCTCTTATGACCTCTATCCCATTTTAGTTAAACATTCTTCCTTTAGCCTTAGTTGTCCAATTATATCTTTCCATCTTCCTCTAATTTTTTGATATAATCTTTTTATATTTAGATAATGTATACATTTGGTATTTGTTGTGGTATAGGGGAGCATCACCCTTCCATTTTAGTTTTTTTCATTGTCCCCTTCCAAACCAAACTCACCAGTACTTGTAAATGCCCCTCACTGCTTTGCCTTCTTGCCTTTGCTTATGATGTTCCATGTGTCTTTCTGATTTTGGCCATTAACGTGCTGTTATCCTTTAAGGTTCAGGACAAATGTCCTAGTCTAACTCCACCATTTATAACTGGTGTAACCCTAGGCAAATCACTGAACCCCACTGGACCTCAGTTTCCTCATGTATAAAATGAAGGGGGTGGATAAGGTATCCTCTAAGTTTCCTTCTAGGTCTAAATCTATTATTAAAGATTCAGATCGGATCATCCCCTTATCCTTTTCCTTGGATGAATAGGATTTTTTTTTCCATTTCAGAAATCCTTGACCTTTCAAGATGTGGCTGTGAACTTCACTCAAGAGGAGTGGGGCCAGTTGGATCCTGCTCAGAAGAACATGTACAGAGATGTTATGTTGGAGAACTATGAAAACTTTGTCTCCCTTGGTAAGGACAGCCTTTACCCCAGGAGTTGTCACCTGTCCATTGGGATATCTTTGCATTCTGTCTTCCCAAAGGCTGTGAGGTAATTCCAGTACTTGGTGGAGTTCTGGCTTGGTGTACAGGGGCATTCTTATGAATACCTGTAATGGAAAGAGATGCCTAAATCCTTCAGCACCAAGAGACCCAGCTTTTGTTTTGTCTTTTCCCAGATGGAAGGTTTGTTTTGAATAACTATAAGTTAGCAGTTTTGTTGTGCTGTTTCCTGAGGCTATTGTCTGATCATCTTGGTCAAAGAATCTTTAATAAAATCTCAGAGTAGCTACTTGAAGATGTGAAAGGTTGTCATCCTCTGAACAGGGTGGGTATTAAAAGGAACTAATTTTCTTGAGTGCAGACCAAACCCTATAAGCCATCACCTATGTGTGATGGGAATACAAAATGAAACATATTTTTCACAGTTCATTTGTTAGCACCCTCTGGCTTCTTGGAATGCTTTCTATTTTTTTTAAAGAGAAAGAAATTAAGATTGAATTCTGAGGTGTCTTTCTATCCTCTGTCCTTTTCCATTTTCCCACGAGCAGGTCTTCCAGTTTCCAAACCAGATGTGATCTCCCATTTGGAGAAAAGAGAACCTCCCTGGCTGTTAGGGGGAAAAGCCCTGAAAAGCCCTCACTTAGGTGAGTGAATAAAAAGCAGTCATTCAGTCAACAACCAGGGATACAAAGAGAGGCCAAAGACAGTCTCAAGGAGCTCATAGTCATAATTCAGATAACTCTGTACAAACAAAAGACATACGGGACAAATTGGCTTTAATAAACAGAGAACAGGCATTAGCATTAAAGGGAATCAGCAAAAACCTCCTGGAGAAATTGGGGTTTTAGGTGTGACTTCAAACAAACAGAGAAAGCTGGAGGTGGAGATGAGGAGGGAAAGAATTTCAGACCTTGGGGACCGTCAGTGAAAATGCTCCCAGGGTGGAGATGGTATATTATGTGTGAGGAGCAGCCAGGAAGGCGGCCAATGGGATGGGGTGGGGAAGGCGATGAAAGGTTTTGAATGTCAAACTGGTATTTAGGGAGGGTATTGTTGTTCTGTGCTTGAAGGACTACCACTTGAAAGAGGCCTTTTTTTGGTCCCTGAGGTAGAATTAGGTGCAATAGGAGGATGCTATAAAAGACACAATTTTAGGTTTGATAAAAGGAAAAACTTTGCAGCAATTAGAGTGTAATGAGCTTCCTTAGGAGACAATGGGTTTCAGGATTCAGTGGAGGGCTCTAAGTAGAGGTCCACTGACCACTTTTCAGATTGGTGGAGAGTATTCTTATTCAGGTCTTTGGGTTGGACTAGCTGTCCTCTAAGGGCACTTCAAATTCAGAGGCCACCTTGCTTCTGAGTCTCCCAAGGGAGATTTGATGATATTCTGCTCCCCTGGCTGTTTCACTATCTTGATTATCTTTTTCTCTCTAATAGTGATTACTTTTCTCCATCTCACAGATTCACTCTCATAGATTCTAGGTGTCACTTCATGGCTCTCTCTTCATCCCTCTATTCAGACAGTTCATTCACTCTAGAGTCTAGATTCTATATCCATTCTTCTCTTCTCTTACTCTCTACTCTCTTTCTTAGGTATCTCTCTTCAGTTCTATGGGTTGTTTCCCTATATTTACAGATTAGTCCTAATCCATATATCTAGCCCTAATATCTCTCCTGAATTCTAATCCACCATTACAAACTTCCTGCTAGATATTCCACTTAGATGTTCTATTAGTTTCTCAAATTAAACATGTCCAAATCGAAACTTACTGTTTTCTCCTTCCTCTGAACATTTCTATTTATGTCAGGGACACTAATAGCCTTTCATTCACCCATACCTCAGTATTATTCTTTACTCCCCCCTCTTTCTTACTCTTCCCACAACCGTTTAGCCAGTTGCCAAGCCTTGTTTCTTCTACTTCCATAATGTCTCTTGTATCTGTAAGGGGCCTGGGATACCTCAGAAATTTTCTGGGGAAACTCAGGGAACCTTCTCCTAGAGAAGCTAAACCAAAGGACAGACACAGACATACCTAAAGAAGCCAGTCTCTCCCACCCCTTGGGGACATAATCCAATTATGTGTGGCTGCTGCCAGACTTGCACCAAGGGGGCAGATAACTCCAGAAGTCAGGACCACCTCCCCTCATTCCAGCTTCCCCCACCCTCAAAGGGAACTTTCCACAGTCAGATGATCACTCCATCTGTCCCTCCACCATCCATCCTCTATAAAAGTTTTTGCCTTTCTCCTGCTCGAGAAGATAGGTATCTCAGAGAACCAAGTCTCTGCCCTGCCATTTCCCCATGGGAAAAGTCCAAGGACTTCTCTCTTGGTTTTCTTTCTCTAGTGCCTAAATAAAAGATTATTTTATTCTAATTGGATTTGTGTACGAGAGGGTGTGATTCTTTAAAGAGGAATTCCTAAGGACCCCCACACCAACTATTTCTCCCATGAGAAATATTTCTCCCAAGAGACAGATCTCTTTCCCTCTATTCACATGACTGCTACCCTACTTCAGGCCACCATTGCCTGAAGGCTTAATGTGGTTGCAATCCCTTCTTACCTACTGACATTTTTACTTATCCCCATTGTTTCTGGTCTATTGCTCTGGGATTCTTTTCCCTCTCCAGACTATACTCTGGATGAATTCTGCTCATCTTGGATGCCTCCTCAAGTCTTCAGATTTTTCTCGCAAAGTAGTATCATGGTCATTTTTTCCCCTTTACTCATCCATTACTTTATTCTCTTTCCAGCTTTCAACATGTGAGAAAAGGTGTATTGTACTACAGCCTTCCAGAGGGCAGAAGAAAGAAGTCTAGTGTTAATCTCTCTTCTACCTAATAGCCCTTAAAATATTGAAGATAGCTTTTGTCTTCTCTTCATTAGGTTAAACATCTGCAGCTTTTTCATTTTAACCTCTTACTACATGCTCTCGAATCCCTTCACCATCCCGGAGGCCTACTCTGTATGCTCTGCAGCATATCAAAGTCCTTCCTAAAATGTCTCCAGAACGGAATACACTATTCCAAAGATGGTCTTATGTGGATGTTGTAATGGGACTGTTACTTCCCTTGTTTTAAATATCAAGCTTCTCAGTGCAGCATAAGATTGACAATCTCTTGTTGACTTGAGCTCTTCCCCCAACTCCCTTCATTTTTTTTTCAGTGAACTTCTTTCAGGGAGTTATAGCTTCCACTCTCTTATTCTTATGAATTTTTTTTTAACCCAAGGGACTTTATATTTGTCCCTTAATAAATATCTTACTAGATTAAGTCCAGTATTCTTTTTTTTTTATTCTTTTAAAAAATTTTTTAGTGAGGCAATTGGGGTTAAGTGACTTGCCCAGTCACACAGCTAGTAAGTGTTAAATGTCTGAGGCCGGATTTGAACTCAGGTACTCCTGACTCCAGGGCCAGTGCTCTATCCACTGTGCCACCTAGCTGCCCCTTAAGTCCAGTATTCTAATCTCATGAGGTATTTTTATATAAAAACACTGTCCTCTTATATGATCATCCTGTATAAAATGATGCATTCCAGATTTATATCATATGCTAATATGCTCAAATACTAACAGGAAGAAATGCTTTCTGGGTATTCCTCTAAGCCATTGATAAAAAAAATTTAAATGGTTTATTTCTCTGAGAGTCTCTGCTTTAAGTTGACATATAAGCTAATTATGTTTTTCGGGGTCTGGTAATTAACTGGTTCTAAATCCATTTCCTACCTTTTATCTCTGTCTTATCTAAAGTATAACATTACAGACTGTATCAAATGCTGTTAGAAAAGTTTAGTCTCCTAGGACTCCCCAATTTTTTTTGGGGGGGGATGGTAAGGCAATTTGGGGTTAAGTGACTTGCCCAGGGTCACACAGCTAGTAAGTGTTAAGTGTCTGAAGCCGGATTTGACCTCAGGTACTCCTGAATCCAGGGCCAGTGCTTTATCCAATGTGCCACCTAGCTGCCCCTGGACTCTCCATTTTTTATGAAACCATGCCATACTTTAGTTTCAGTTATTTAGTGGTCCTTTCCTTTGTTCTCTGTGCTCACATTCTTTCCTCCTCTAACCTTTGGACACAGATAGAGGTCTCTTCAGATCTTTTTTCTTCATTATTTTTGCTTCTAAGATCCTCTTTTTTAAAAGCGTTAATTTCATTCTCCTTGCTACCTAGAATGGATAGGTATTCCTCAGACTCTTGTCTTTTTTGGGAAATAACAGCAGTCACCTGACTTTAGTAGTAAGACAATTCTTTATTCTTTTTGATTGAGAAGACAGGATCTAGAACTTAGTATAAAAGTTTCCTTTTTCCTAGCACAGAAAATTATGGATATTTATGCTTTTTTTTTTCAGATTCCCTTGTTCTTCAGACAAGGTATGAAACCAGAGAGTCGATTCCAGAACAGCTTATTTCTATAGAAAAGTTATCTAAGAAGAAACTCACCAAGGATGGTCCATGGAATGTGAAGTTGGGAGAACCTTGGAATTGTGAGATCAGGTTAGAGGAACAGAAAAGTTATCAAGAGAAAGAGTCCAGGCAAGTGACAATCACAAACAGAAAAACTTTTAATAAGCTGAATGATCAAGAATATAATACACTGGGGGCAATCCTCATTCTTCCACAGAGAGTTCCTTTAGTAAAATGTCTTCACAAATATGATATACTTGGAAAGAGCTTCAAACCGTTATCAGACCCAATTAAACACAACATAATCTTAGGGAATAAATTTTGTAAGTATAATAAATGCAGAAAGTCATTTAGTTACCATTCAAACCTTATTCATTACTATAGAATACATACTCGAGGAAAACCACATAAATGTAATGAATGTGGCAAAGCCTTCAGTATTAATTCATGCCTTACTGTACATCAAAGAATTCATACTGGAGAGAGACCTTATACATGCAGTGAATGTGGGAAAGCCTTTAGCCAAAAAGGAAACCTTAAAAGACATAAGCTAATTCATGCAGGAAAGAAACCATTTGAATGTAATGAATGTGGGAAAGCTTTCAGCAGTAACGAATACCTAACTCAACATCAAAGAATTCATACTGGAGAGAAGCCCTATAAATGTAATGAATGTGGAAAAACTTTCAGTCAGAAGGGAAGCCTAAATGTGCATAAGAGGATTCACACTGGAGAGAAACCATATAAATGCAATGACTGTGGGAAAGCCTTTAGCCAGAAGAGAAGTCTTGATGCACATAAGATAATTCATAGTGGAGAAAAGCTCTGCTCATGTAATGAATGTGGAAAAACCTTCAGCAACAATTTTCACCTTAATATACACAAGATCATTCATACTGGAGAGAAACCGTTTGAGTGCAATGAATGTGGAAAATCCTTCAGCAGTAATCAATACCTAAGCCAACATCAAAGAATTCATACAAGAGAGAAACCCTATAAATGTCCTGATTGTGGGAAAGCCTTCAGCCAGAAGGGAAGCTTTAATGTACATAAGAGAATTCATACTGGAGAGAAGCCCTATAAATGTAATGAATGTGGAAAAGCCTTTAGCCAGAATAGAAGTCTTAAGGTACACATGATAATTCATACTGGAGAAAAGCCTTGGTCATGCAGTGAATGTGGGAAAACCTTCATCAACAGTACTTACCTTAACGTGCATAAGAAAATTCATACTATAGAGAAGCACTTTGAATGTAATGAATGTGGGAAAAGCTTCAGGCATAGTTCATACCTCTTGCAACATCAGCGAATGCATACTGGAGAGAAACCCTATAAATGTAATCAATGTGGGAAGGCATTCAGTCGTAAAGGAAGCCTTAATGCCCATAAGAGAATTCATACTGGAGAGAAACCTTTTGAATGTAATGAATGTGGAAAAGCATTCAGCCAAAAAGGAAACCTTAATACACACAAGAAAACTCATACTGGAGAGAAGCCCTTTGAATGTAATGAATGTGGGAAAGCTTTCAGGCTGAGGCAGACCTTTGCTGCTCATAAGAAAATTCATACTGTCGAGAAACCCTTTAAATATAATGTGTTTGGGAAAGTATTAAGCTAGAGGGAACACCTAAAAAGATGAGATAATTCACACTGGTGAGAATTTCCATAAGTGTAATGAATGCCTCATTACTCATCAGAGATTCCATGCTAGAGATTAATTGTGCAGAGGGGGAGAGCATAATAAAATTATATCATTTATTAAACATAGATGAATTGAATTACCAGCTTTTTCATCAGCTGCAATACTGCTTATTGCTTTTAGAGAGAAGAATGGCTATTTCATTTGGCCCTCAGTTTTTGTGATATACATTAATGGCATTCAAAGCTGTAATGGGTAGCTAACATACAAGATGCTACCTGAAAATGAAAAATATTTTAATTAGAATTAGGTTAGGATATTGGGCCAAGTATAAGAAGATGAAACTAAATAGGGGTTAATATAGTCTAACTTTTAAAAATGAATAAGTAGGGGCAGCTAGGTGGCACAGTGGATAAAGCACTGGCCCTGGATTCTGGAGGACCTGAGTTCAAATCTGGTTTCAGACACTTGGCACTTACTAGCTGTGTGACCCTGGGCAAGTCACTTAACCTTTATTGCCTCACAAAAATAAATAAATAAATGGATGAGTATAGAGCATGGCATGCATGGTTAGCAATTTGTCTTCTAAACATCTCTGAATTGACATCCACTAAAAATGAGGCAACATAATGACATGACGGCCATGAGTTGATGGGGTGTTGAGTTGCATTGAGAGGCATAACTTCCAGTAGTAAGGAGGTGATGGGCTCCTCTGTACTCTGCTCCAGAATACCACATCTGGAGTATTGTGTCCTGTTCTGGGCACTACAGATTATGAAGGATATTGGTTATCCAGAGAGTGCCCTTGTCAGGATTAGTTGAAGGAGCTAGGAATGCTTACCTTGGAGAAGACTCCCAGGGAATGTAATAGTTGTTTTCAGTTATTTATCAGACTGTTATGTGGAGGAGAGATTAGATATTTGTTTCTTATCTCCAGAAGGCAGAACCAGGAGCAATAGATGAATTTAGAGGCAAATTTAGACTTCTGTAATGAAAACCTTACTAACAGAATGAACCAAAAGTAGAATGGATTTAATTGGGAGCAGGTTCCCTCTCATTGGAGGTCTTCAAGCAAAGGCTGGAAGACCATCAGGTAAGTAGGTTGTGGTTGGGCTTTTTCCAGTATGATTTGGACTCGATAGCCATCAAGGCCCCTTCCAAACCTGAAATCCTGTGATTGGCAAAGCTACTATGACATGGCAGTTGAATTGCCCTCTGCTACATATTAGGGAGCATAAGTAAAGCCAGTCTTGGCGTTATGGATCTCCTAGTCAAGGTTTGATGAGAGGGGACTATGACATTCTCACAAACAAAATGATATATGTGTGGGTAATGCATACCAAGTAGTTTGTGAGTTACCTTTACGCAAGGATCATTACTGATGTGATCAGGGAAGACTTCAGGGAGAAGGCATTAGTGCTGGGTCACATAGGTGGGGTTTGGTTTCAACAACCAGAGATGGGGATTGGGTGGACATTATAGGCTTAAGAAATAGTATGAGCAGGCAGCTAGGTGGCGCAGTGGATAGAGCACCGGCCCTGGAGTTAGGAGTACCTGAGTTCAGATCCGGCCTCAGACACTTAACACTCACTAGCTATGTGACTCTGGGCAAGTCACTTAATCTCAATTGCCTCACTAAAAAAAAAAAAAGAAATAAAAAGAAATAGTATGAACAAAAGTGTGAAACTGAGGTAATATGAAGCTTTTGTGGGCACTGGTGAGTAGCCTGATTTGGGTGGCGCATAGCATACAGGTGAGAAACTATAGTGTAAAAGAAAGCACTGAACCCAAAGGACCTGGTTTTAATTCCACTCAGCTCTACTGCTTGTTACCTTTGGGACTTTGGGTGAGTCATTTAACCTCTTAAGATCTTGTTTCTTCATGTGAAATAAAAGTTTTGATTAGATGATGGCTAGGGGGGCAGCACAGTGGATAAAGCACTGGCCCTGGAT
The DNA here is from genome assembly GCF_019393635.1 of Dromiciops gliroides. Classification (NCBI taxonomy): domain Eukaryota; kingdom Metazoa; phylum Chordata; class Mammalia; order Microbiotheria; family Microbiotheriidae; genus Dromiciops; species Dromiciops gliroides. Next base: position 661,121,357 of record NC_057862.1, on the reverse strand, counting down.
TCAGGAGGACCTGAGTTCACATATGACTATGAAAAAAAAAAGATGATGGCTAAAAAGGTAGGATTAGGATGGTACCATATTGAGGCCAGGCCTAAATGCCAACCCAGAGTTTGAAGTTTATGTGGTAGGTCATAGGAAGCTACTTGGGAATTTTAAGCAGAGAAGGGGCGTGATCAAATCTGTTCATGAGAAAAATCTAGCGGTCGTATGAAGTGGGGCATGATCAAAATAGAAAAAGGAGAATTAATAGATTATTGTCACAGATTAGTTTGGTGGCAACTGAGTGCCTATATTAGGGTGTTGTTGCACACCAAAGCACACAACTTCAGTCACTCTCCCACTCTATCTTTAATCCCTAATGTAAGAGGAAAATTGCCCTTGATTTTTTTTCTTTAAAAATTTATCAGAATTTTAAATCTGTCCTTCTCAAGTAACAAATTAAAAAAATAAAAAATAAATAAAATCCTAATTACATATATGCATCATCCATCAAAACAAATCCCTGGGGCAGCTACATGGTGCAGTGGATAGAGTACCAGCCCTGGATTCAGGAGTACCTGAGTTCAAATCCGGCCTCAGACACTCAACACTTACTAGCTGCGTGGCCCTGAGCAAGTCACTTAACCCCAATTGCCCTGCAAAAAAAAACCCCAAAAAACAAATCCCCACATTGGCCATGTTTCTTTTGTTTTTTTAATGTCTGTCTATATTTTAGGTTTATCACTTCTCTGGCACCTTTCTATCATTTCTCTTGTTTCACCTTCAGTTTTTTGGAGTCGTGGTTTTTCATTGCATTGATCAGATTTCTACAGTCTTTTCAAGTTGCTTTTTTCATCATTTTGTCACTATATAAGTTGTTTTGCTCAATTAGCTTTGTACCGGTTCATAAAGGTTTTCCCAGTTTCCTCTGATATTACTTACTTCATAATTTCTTATGACACAATAATAAGATAACACTCTCTTCATTTCCAATTTTTGCATTACCATAAAGAGATTTGCTTATAAATATTTTTGGACATAGAGGTTCTTTCCCTTTTTCTTTGCTCTCTGGGCTATAGGCCTAATAGTGGTATAGTTGGGTCAAAGGCTATTCGCAGTTAAATAAGTTTGGGGGCATAGTTCCAAATTGTTCTCCTGAATGGTTGAACTGACCTGCATTTGTCAGAGTGATTTTTTTTTTTCCTGAAGTGCTGGTCTAACCATGCCACTTCTCTGCTCAATAAACTCCAATGTATCCCCATTGTCTCTAGGGTCAAATATAAACTCTGTTTAGCTTTTAAAGCTTTTCACAAATAGATTCCAATTTGCCTTTCCAACCTTGTTAGACATTATTTTCTTTTACCACACTCAACTGAGTGTGAACTCCAACTATTTCTTTTCTCTTCTTTTTTTAGTGAGGCAATTGGGATTAAGTGACTTGCCCAGGGTCACACAACTAGTAAGTGTTAAGTGTCTGAGGCCGGATTTGAACTCGGTGTAGGCCAAAGCTTCTTAAACTGGGCCACAACCCCATATAGGGTCTGAATATGGGGGTTGCGAAAAATTTGGCAACAGTAAAAGGTTATGTATAACTATTTGATATCCCTATATACCTGGGGTCATGTAAAAATTTCTTGGCTGAAAACAGGTCAAGTGGGAAAAAGTAAGAAGCCCTGGTCTAAGCAAACTGGTCTTGTGTCTTCTCCCACCTTACCTCTGCCTCTTAGACTCCTGTGTTTCCTTCAAAACTGCTCAAGTACATCTACATAAAGCCTTTTCTGACTTTCCAAAATGCTAGTGTCAGGGGCAGCTAGGTGGCCCAGTGGATAAAGCACTGGCCCTGGATTCAGGAGGACCAAAATGCTAGCGTCTTTGCCTCAAAAATGTACTGTTGAGGGGCAGCTAGGTGGCGCAGTGGATAGAGCACCAGCCCTGGATTCAGGAGTACCTGGGTTCAAATCCGGCCTCAGACACTTAACACTTACTAGCTGTGTGACCCTGGGCAAGTCACTTACCCCCAATTGCCTCACTAGGAAAAAAAAAAAAAGATGTACTGTTTGTGGGGGTGGGGTGGGCCTGATCCATGAGGGCCCAGTCCCAGCAGCATAGTCACTCTGCTTTGCCAACCCAGGTGAATGCCTGGAAACCTGGGAAGTGTGTGATGGAAGAGCCTACCCCCACATGAGAGTATGTACAAGCATTCTGTGCCTTTCTTGTGCTCCTCGGTGATGGATAAAAGTCTTTTAAATGGCTGTTGAGCTGGAAGTGGTTGGGCATACAAAAGGCGCTAACTGGCCAGATTTCTCTCCAGTGGTGTTGATGAAGACAAGAAATGATGGAAGTCTTCTGAGTGGAGGCAGAGGCCACATGCCCATATTTCCTCATAAAGCTTTGTAAAGACGCTGCTGGTGTTTTTCTGTCTTTCATTTTAGTCATTCCTGCTCCTAAGTAAATGAGTGTGAATCTATCTTATCCCAACTCCCACTCCTATTGGCAAATTGGGTTTCTTGAGGTATTCAGCATCCCCATTCTGGTATTTTCTCCCTATATAATTGTCTATGATCATTGTCCCAATATCATCTAACAACAATTAGCTCTTACAAAGGGATATTTGCTGGAAAGATATAGCAAAAACCAAAGCACTGTGGGGGATGCCCTCTCCCCTTTGCATATTTATTCTCTCAGTCCCTGTAGAGAACAGACTCAAACTTAGAGTGGTGATTACAAAACATTTCCACCACCAAATTCACTTCATAGCCATGGGGGACCAGCTCCCTTGCTTTCAGGACAAGGCATCTTGGCTTCCGGATAGATCCAGTGCTGGGCAGAGTCAAGCTGGTTGCTTCTCATGGCTGGTCCCTTCCTGGGCTCAGTCACTGTACCTTGAGGGTGGCGCTTGTAACCTTTCAAAGCTAACAACGTTGTATCCTAGCCCATTCCATCTCCTACACTCATTTACCCAAGAACAAGAAAGGAGGCAGAAAAGCAGCAGCACCACACTGTCATGGCTTCCTATCAACCCAGGTGGGAAGATAAGAGCCTGAGGCCTCTCTCCCCATCTGCGGTTTTGCAGACCATCAAAAGGCTTTTTTTCAGCATCCAGTAAGCAGGCAGGAAACAGTCACAAAATATCTGTGCATGCTCTGAATTAGGAACATCTCCATCCCATCTTGTGATGTACTTCCATAAGCAGCTTTCCCAAGGATCCAAGTGGTCTCATACCAGGCAGAGCAGATTATGCATGTGTGTACATATGTGCATGATGTCTGCCCACCCCCACCCCGATGTAAACTCCTTGAGATCAAGGACTTTAATTTTTGTCTTAGTTATCTCCTGTATGTAGTATATTATTTGGGCATTTAATAAATGCTAATTTCTTGATAGAGGTGTGTGTGTGCGCACGCGTGTGTGCATGCATGTGCATATGCTTGCGTATCCATGTGTGTGTATGGCAGAGACAGAGTGCTGCATGATTTTGTCCCTTTAATCAACCGCAGCATCCCAGGAAGAGGAATATGCTTTCAATGTTGCCTTGTTCTTCCTAGGCATATTCCGAAATTTGGAGACAAATCTGGAAGCTCATACAGACACAAATACATACGTATTCACAGGTTTGCACATTTTCCTCCACTACCCCACTGCTGCCCACTCAACAGAGCCTGCATCTATTGCTCACAGCTCTTCTTTTTGAGTCTGATCATTTCCTCTATACTAAAGCACATGAAGATTCAATTCAGATACTTCTTTACATGTAGGCTAGATTTGGTGGCAGGGAGACTTAGTTAGGAAGCTATAACAGTGGTCCAGGTAAGGTGATGAGGGCCTGAACTAAAGTGGTATCTATGCGACTTGACAAAAGAGGACAGATGGGAGATATTGTGGAGGTAGCAATGACCAGATCTGGTAACTGATTGGATATGTGGGAGAAGTGAAAAGAGTGAAGGATGATATTGAGGTTGTGAGCATGGTGACTAGAAGGATGATGGTACCTTGAATGTGTGAATTTGGGGGAGATTGCAAATGTGGGAACTGCTTGCTGATCTTTTTTTTTTTTTTTCTGGGGCAATGGGGGTTAAGTGACTTGCCCAGGGTCACACAGCTAGTAAGTGTCAAGTGTCTGAGGTCGAATTTGAACTCAGGTCCTCCTGAATCCAGGGCTGGTGCTTTATCCACTGCGCCACCTAGCTGCCGCATGCTGAACATCTTTTAAACTCTTCCTTGCACACTCCATTTACGTGAGATACTTTTCCCCATTCTTCTCCTCATGCCTTTTTTTCCCCACATATCCATCCTTCTTTTGAGGTCATCCAAACATAATAGAAGCACATCCCAACCCTCTGTCTAAGTAGATTCCCTCTAAGACCCCTGGTAATGGCAAAATTCTGAAGGGTCACACATATTTTCTTATATGTTTCTAAATTGGAATGATTAATAAATCCCTAGTCAACCTTTTGTTACAGGTTTTTTCCCCCTCTTCCAGACTAGCAAAAAGTCTCCATTTCTTTTCTCATGGAAAGTTTTCACAGAGTGACTCACACTTAGAGACTGATAAACTCTGTCTAACTTCTTAAATTATCTTGGGTTTTGCAATTTGCTTAATCATATTAACATGCTAAGACACAAATTTAATTACATGAATCATAAATACATGTTCAGGTACACAACCAATTAGAAATATTTAATACAGAACTATTTTTAAAAGGCTCCTAAAATATTCATTTCCTTGGGATAATAGAAGGTAACTTAGATACTCTATAGAACAAAGATGAAATACAGCTAATGTTCCTTGGTCTCTGTTAGGTCTTCTGTCCCTGGGTTTGCTCTTCTCTTTCTAGTGCTCCCCTCCCCATGTTCCAGAAGTGTTTCCTCTTCTCAATGCTCTAATGCCAAAGGTATCATCCTTCCCAGCCCCTCCTTTTCTTTGGGATCATTCTCTGGATTCCAGGTACTAATTGATGAGGTTAACTAGCTGCTAAGTCATAGGAAGCCATAATCTAGTCATCTTGCCTCCTGTTTAATTTCTTTCCTTCATAACTTGTCCCCCACTGCACCAAATATCTGTCAGTTTAGAAAGGTTCTACAAAATAAATTGGTGAAAGGAGGTATTGGACACTCGCCCCACAAACATCCAATCTTTTATTGGAGTTAGTGGAGAAATGATACCTAAAGGCTTTTAAACCTCATCAGCAACATAACTACCACCTGAGGCTGAAGGAAGGCATAAGTAAGCAGACTTGTCCAGCTCCATCCATATTAGGCTATGTCCAGCATGAACAATAATCCCAAAAAGGATGGGATTTTTTCCCTTTTTCTTTTTTATACAGAATAGATACCTACATAAATTGAAAAGTTGTATGGAGTGAAATTACATATAGATAGCAATGAAGTATGGAATTTCACATAGGCTATAGTAGTAATGACTGGCATATCACTTTGATAGCCATAATAATTCTTTGAGGCAAATGCTACAATTACCTCATTTTTTTTTATTTTTAATTTTTTTTTAGTGAGGCAATTGGGGTTAAGTGACTTGCCCAGGATCACACAGCTAGTAAGTGTTAAGTGTCTGAGGCTGGATTTGAACTCAGGTACTCCTGACTCCAGTGCTCTATTCACTGTACCACCTAGCTGCCCCTACCTAACTTTTTTTTTAAGTGAGGCAATCGGGGTTAAGTGACTTGCCCAAGGTCACACAGCTAGTAAGTGTTAAGTGTCTGAGGCCGGATTTGAACTCAGGTACTCCTGACTCCAGGGCCGGTGCTCTATCCACTGTGCCATCTAGTTGCCCCCCCCCCCCCACCTCATTTTTAATGGTAAAGAAACTGAATCTGAGAGAAGTTATATGATGTACCCAGGGTCACTGTGGCAGCTGAAAAATGAAAGGACTGAGGAAAGAAAGTTTTGAGCTTCTGATTTAACTAATATATGCCAATTGCCTAACAAACTTACTCTGCTTAGGGCTGGACCCTGAATATAGAGGGAGACAGACTTTTATACATTAAAAAAATACAACATTAAGTAATCTGATTTCTAATTGGATGAAGAATTAAAGACTGTCCAAGTTGGCAGTGGGGGGAGGGGAAAAGTACAATTCCCTGAAATCAGAAAAGGTCTCCCGCTTCCCAAAATGTCTGTAAAGTCAAAGGAACATGGAAACAATTGATTGATCAATATGGGACAAGTTTTCATATAAGACATGGGTTGGGTGAGATGTACAATTGTGAGAAAACTCCTTCCTTTAGATCTTAGGTCTTTAGATCTGATCAGGTCAGCATAATTGAGGGTTGGTTAAGAGTCTCTAAACAGCAGGTAGAGATGGTCCGGGTTCTCAGACATGCAGGTCTAAGTTCAAACCACCTCCAGAAATGTCACAAGATGGAGTCAGTGTGCTTCAATCAAATCCCACAATTAACTACATGTCCTTCTAATCCCCTCAATTTCCTTAGTCAGCCAGTTATTATTTGGGGTGGGGTTCAACTGCAGATTTCCCTAAGTCTAGCACTTTATACAATGTTGCTTTTAAGAATATGTAGTTGGGGCAGCTAGGTGGTGCAGTGGATAAAGCAACAGCCCTGGATTCAGGAGGACCCGAGTTCAAATACAGCCTCAGACACTTGACACTTACTAGCTGTATGATCCTGGGCAAGTCACTCAACCCCCACTGCCCCGACCAAAAAAAAAAAATGTAGTTAAAGATATAAAAGAGAGAAAATAGAAGTTAATTGCATAAGAGGATATGCAACCTCAAATTCTTTCCAAATCCCCCAGAATTGGGGTTCCTCAGGAAGTACTACTGGATGGGAGAAGTATCAAGTCCCCCTTGCACCAAGAAGCTTTGTTTTTGGCACGTGAAACTTGGTATCTCGCACTTTCTTCTCTTGGTATAATGTGGTGATCGAAGGCAGCAAAGTCCTCAGGGAAGGTGATATGGCATGGTAGGGAAAGAACTGAAATGGGAATCAGAAGCCCTTAGTTTAAATCCCAACTCTGCTTACTATGTCTAGCTCTTAAAGGGTAAGTCACTGCTTCACTTTCTCCTTATGGTTTCAAATCCTATAATCCTTGGTTTATTTCTCCTGGGAGTTCAGATTACCCTACAACCTCTCCCATTTTATCCTAACCTTAAATCTCACCCTAGCTACACTTGAATACTCTGTCCAGCTTCTATGATAAAGTGAAAGGATCTTAGATTTCATTGAATACAGGGATCCTTGTGTCAAGGGCTCTTTTGGCAATTTGGTAAAGCCAAATTGGTATGTGGTCTACATTTATAAAGGGAATGCTTACATTTCAGTTAAAGGTTAGTGGAAGAAATAAGTATCGCGTCTAAGTTTGTGGCCATCTAGGTTAAAAACCCCTGATCTGGGGCAGCTAGGTGGCACAGTGGATAGAGCACCGGCCCTGGAGTCAGGAGGACCTGAGTTCAAATCCGGCCTCAGACACTTAACACTTACTAGCTGTGTGACCCTAGGCAAGTCACTTAACCCCAAATGCCTCACACACACACAAAAAAAATTAAAAAACAAAAACCCTGATCTAGGGGATAAAGTGCTGGCCCTGGATCGAGGAGGAACTGAGTTCAAATCCAGCCTCAGACACTTGACACTTACTAGCTGTGTGACCCGGGGCAAGTCACTTAACCCTCACTGCCATGCAAAAAAAAACAAACCAAACCAAAAACCCTGATCTAATCCAGTGCTCCCATTTTACAGGTGATAAATGACTTGCCCAAGGCTCCAAAGGGAGCAGAGCTGGGATAGCAAACGTATATTTTGACCCCAACTTCAGTGCTTTCGACACTCTTACAAGTATGACTCCAGCAGAACCAGCTATACAGCACCACCATATATGTCTCATGCTTCCTTGTCTCCATGCTTTTGCTTATGCTGTTCTCTAAATCTGTAATGTCCTCCCCACTCCCTAGAGTCTTTAGAAATCTCACCTAACTTTTATGGCTCAACACAAATGGCATTCCTCCATAAAGCCTTCTTAGATCTCCCCATGTCAGTAAGAAATCTTCCCTGCTTGGATCCCACACTCTGATTTTACCTCTCTTAAACACTTTGTATTGTGTTATTTGTGTATGTTATTTGTGTCATGGCCTCTGCTGTTTCCCCTACCTCCCAGACCCTGATTTTAAAGTTTGTGAGATTGGCAACCAAGATTTAGTTAATCTTTCCTAGCACCTAAATAGTGCAACTCAACCACCACTTCATGTATGCTACCAGAACACAGATGAGAAGCAAACAATATCGTAGCTAGTGACAAAAATCTGACACCGATTCTCTGGTATTTAACACATAAAGTTGCCCCCATTTTAGCCTTTAGCATGCAATTTATGAGAGGAGACAAAGTATATACATTACATCTATGAATATTCTGACCAGTAAGAATTATCCAATATTCTATAAGATGTTCTAACTTATGGCTCTTCCAAATAGAATCTATTCAAAGGGTTTTTCAAAAGTATGAATTTTACAAATATGGTAATTTGGACATAATTGCACATGTATAACCTATATCTAATTGCTTATTGCCTCAGGAAGGGGGCAAGGGGGGAAGGAGGGATAGAATTTGGAACTCAAAACTTTTTTATAATAAACATTTTTATTTAAAACACGAATTTGGCAATTTTCTGATGAAAAAATCAAAGTTATATATTGTCACATAAAAAATGCTCTAAATCACTATTGATTAATGAAATGCAAATTAAAACAACTCTGAGGTACCACCTGACACCTACCAGATTGGCTAATATGACAAAAAAGGAAAATAATGTTGAAGATGTTTTGGAAAAATTGGAACACTAATGCATTGTTGGTGGAGCTTTGAACTGATCAAACTATTCTGGAGACCAGTTTGGAACTATGCCCAAAGGGCTATAAAGCTGTGCATACCCTTTGACCCAGCAATACCACTATTAGGTCTTTTTCCCAGGAGATCATGGAAAAGGGAAAAGGACTCACATGTACAAAAATATTTATAGCTGCTCTTTTTATGGTGGCAAGGAATTGGAAATTGAGGGGTTGCCCATAAACTGGAGAATGGCTGAACAAGTTGTGGTATATGAATGTAATGGAATACTATTGTGCTCTAAGAAATGATGAGCAGACAGATTTCAGAGAAACCTGCAAGGACTTGCATGAATTGATGATAAGTGAGATGCACAGAACCAGGAGAACATTGTATACAGTATCAACATTATGTGTGGATCAACTATGATAGACTTGATTCTTCTCAGCAGTACAATGGTCCAAGATAGTCCCAAAGGACTTATGATGCAAAATGTTCTCCAAATCCAGAAAAAAAACAACTGGAATCTAGATGCAGATCAAACCATACTATTTCTATTGTTTTTCTTTTTTGAGGTTTTTCCTTTTTGTTGATTCTCCTTTCATAACATCACTAATGCAGAAATATGTTTAATGTGATTGTACACATGTAACCTATATAAGATTACTTGCTGTCTTGGGGAGGGGGGAGGGAGAAAAATTTGAAACTAGAAATCTTATAAAAACAAATGTTGAAAACTATCTCTAAATGTAACTGGAAAATAATAAAATATTTATATGGAAAAAAAAGTATGAATTTGCTTATGTGCAACAAAGCTGTGCCTTAGTCTTAAGATATTCCCACTTTCATTACTTTCAAAGGGTTTCTTTCCAGTATGAATTCTCTTATAGTCCTTAAGGTCTAAAAGCTTTCCTACATTCATTATGTGAAATACATTTCAGAATAAAAGCTCTGATGTGCAATAAAATGTTGCTTCTTCCTGAAAGCTTTTCAACATCCTTTACAGTCAGAGGGGTTCTCTTTAGTATGAAATGTCATGTGCTTTAAGATTTTCAATCTACCAGAAAACTTTCCCATATCCATTACATTGAAAAGGTTCAAACCTGGCTAATGTAGAGATGTTTTGCATGACCACTCATGTATAATTTATATTGAATTGCTTGAGTTCTTCAGGGGTGGGGTGGGGAGGGAGAAAGAGAAGTTGGAATACAAAGTTAAAAAAAAATAATGTCAAAATTTTTTTTTACATGTAATTTGGAAAAAAATAAAATTCTAAATAAGAAAAAAAAGGTTCATCTCCAGTACGAGTTCTCTTAGATTAAGGTGTTCCTGCTGGTTGAAAGCTTTCTCATATTCTTTACATTTAGATGACTTCTTTCCAGTATGAATTATCTGATGTTTCTTAAGCTTTGAACTGTGTAAGGTTTTCTCACATTCATTACATTCAAAGGGTTTCTGTCTCTCTCTCTTTTTTTTAATGTGAAGTTTGGACTCCCACTATTGGCTGTTCCAGTATCAGTACATTTGAAGGCTTTCTCTCTACCATGAATGTTCATGTTTTTTAAAGTTTCCATACCATCTAAAAGCTTTCCCACATTCATTACATTGAAAAGGTTTCTCTCCAGTATGAATTTTCTTATGTGTATTAAGGTCTTTCTTCTGGTTGAAGGTTTTCCCACATTCCTTACATTCAAAGGATTTCTCTCCAGCATGTATATATTTATGCTTTGTAAAGCTTAAATGCCATCTAAAAGTTTTTCCACATTCATTACATTGAAAAGGGTTCTCTCCAGTATGAATTCTCTTATGTGCAAGAAGATTTCCCTTTCGGAAAAAGGTTTTCCCACATTCATTACATTGAAAAGGTTTCTCTCCAGTAAGAATTCTCTTATGTGTATTAAGGTCTTTCTTCTGGTTGAAGGTTTTCCCACATTCCTTACATTCAAAGGATTTCTCTCTAGCATGTATATATTTATGCTTTGTAAAGCTTAAATGCCATTTAAAAGTTTTTCCACATTTATTACATTGAAAAGGTTTCTCTCCAGTATGAATTCTCTTATGTGCAAGAAGATTTCCCTTTTGGAAAAAGGTTTTCCCACATTCATTACATTGAAAAGGTTTCTCTCCAGTATGAATTTTCTTATGTGTAGTAAGATTTCCCTTGTAGAGAAAGGCTTTCCCACATTCATTACAGTGAAAAGGTTTTTCTCCAGTATGTCTTTTCTTATGTCTATTAAGACTTCCCTTGTAGAGAAAGGTTCTCTTACATTCATTACACTGAAAAAGTTTCTCTCCAGTATGAATTTTCTTATGCATATTAAGAGTTATCTTTCTTTTGAAATACTTTCCACAATCCTGACATTTATAGGAATTCTCTCCAGTATGAATTCCCTTATGCATATTAAGGGTTACCTTTCTTTTGAAATACTTTCCATGACAGTTATGGGAATTCTCTCCAGTATGAATTCTCTTATGCATATTAAGAGTTACCTTTCTTTTGAAATACTTTCCACAATCCTGACATTTATAGGAATTCTCTCCAGTATGAATTCTCTTATGCATATTAAGGGTTACCTTTCTTTTGAAATACTTTCCACAATCCTGACATTTATAGGAATTCTCTCCAGTATGAATTCTCTTATGTTGACTAAGATAATTCCTCTGGCTAAAAGTTTTGTTACATTTATTATATTCCAAAGGCTTTTCTTCATTATCAGTTTTCTGACGTAAAGTACGGTTTGAATTGTAGCTCAAAGTTTTCCCACATTCCTTAAATTTATGAGATTTTTCTCCAGCATGAACTCTTCCATATACAGTAAGGCATGAATTGATGCTAAAGGTTTTGCCACATTCATTACTTCTAAGTTTTGAGTTGTAGCTTAAAGACTTCTTGTATTTATTAAACTTATAAATTTTATTCACCATGGAAATTCTGTTATGTTTAATTGGGTCTGAAAACCATTTGAAGAGCTTTCCAACTTTATCATGCTTATGAAAATATTTTTCTATAGAAATATTTTGTTGTGGAATGAGGACTGAACTGAAACTTAATTTTCTCCCAAATGTAATAAATTCTGGAATACTGAACTTGTGAGATGTTTTTCTATGATTGACTCTTACTTTCTTGGATTGTCTCTTTGGGCTGTTTATCTGCCTTTCTAGTCCAATCTCACAGTTCCAAGCTTTACCCAATTTAGAATCCCAGAAACCATCCTTTTCGAGTCTCTTGGTGGATGGCTCTCTTATAGAAATACAATGCTTTGTAGTTGACTCCTCAGTTTCCCATTCTATTTTCTGAACAGGGGAATCTGAAAGAAACACAGAGGTGTCAACACCCATTGCTCAATGTTGTGGGAAAAGAAAAACAGCTTTATACGAAATTCTAGATTCAGTCTTCTCCAATGGAGAGAAGAAGGGTGACTAATTTGGAAAAGGTAGAATAAACATGGCTATGAGGGAGCTGAAGCCCAAGAACGGTGAGGAGAAAGTAACAGAGCTGCCTATGACTTCAAAAATGTTTAAATTTTCAGAAAGGAAAATGTTAATTCTAAAAACTATAGACTTATATTTCAAGTGGATTTCTGTTAAAATTGAAGAAGGGATAGTGTCTGAAGCTATGACTTCATTGATATAATGAATTCCCAGATGAAAAAGCTTCCCTCGGGCCCAAGGAGGTTGGCACCTTCTCTGAAAATTATAGTTTCATAGCTGTCTAGAACATCAAACAGCCATGTGGTGCCACAGTGCATAAAACACTCAGTCTGGAGCCAAGAAGACATCTTCCTGAGTCCAAATCTGAACTTGACACTTACTAGCTCATGTGAACCTGGGTAAGTCACTTAACCCTGCTGGTCTCAGTTTCCTCATCTGGAAAATGGGCCTGGAGAAGGAGATGGCAAACCACTCCATTATCTCCGCCAAGAAAACCCCAAACAGGATCACAAAGAGTTGGATACAAGTGAGAGGACTGAACAACACAAGAATATTATTGAGAGGTTTGTTCAAGGTTACACAGCCAGTGTGAATTCTAGGTGTGACTTCATCCCAGGTCTTTTGGGCTCTGAGGGTAATTGCTCACTATACCCATTCTCTCTTTAAATTTGGAGAAACCATAATCAACCAGATAGTTTGTGAGCACATCAGGAAAAAAAGTATCGATCCTCACTGCTCAAAACTGATTTACTAGAAACAGACCATGAAAAGTTGAATGTATGTCCTTTATTTAAATGTCTGGTCTGGGAGATGAAGAACATCTATCTTTGTGGACAAGAAGAAATATAGCTTTTGAGGGTTGCGTAGTTGATTAGATTAGCAGACGGTTGAATAATCTTACTCAAAAAGTACTGAAAAGTTCAGCCCAGAGAACTTCAGATCTGTTGCAGATCACAGATCTGGAGCTCAGATCCAGGTTCCTCAGAGGTCATCTAATTGAACCCCTTCATTTTACAAATGAAGAAACTGAGACATAGGGAGGTTAAATGAATTGCCCAAGGTCACACAGGTAGTAAGTGTCAGAAGGGGGATTTGAACCCAGGTCTTTCCATTTGGTAACCCTTCAAATCCTTGGAGCCTGCTTTCATGTCCTATGTTCCCACATACTGGGAAAATCCCTAGATTTGATGAGATAGAAAGCCTAGGTTTGAGTATCAATTGTGACAATTATTAGGTAGGTGACCATGGGCAGGTTAAGACATTGATTTTCATAGATCTTATCTGTAAAATGGGGATAACTTGTACACCACACAGCCCCAAAATTGGTAAAACAAAGTGCTACTGGTATATTAGTTATTATTATCAAAAAGTCAGTAATGACCTCAAAGACAATTTTCCATGAAGCAGTGGGAATAGAAAGCTGATTGCAGCAATTCAAGATGGGCCAGGGACAGTAGTAAGTGGATACAAGATAGAGATGGCATCTTTATAGGATCTATCCTTAGTAAAAAGAATGAGAAAAATTGGAAGGTGGATAAAATAGGCAACAGGATTAAGTGATGGTTTATTCTTTTAAATATAAGTCTGACTTAATAAACTCTTTTCCCTTTGCCTCTCAGAAAGGACTCTTCAAAGAGAATAAGTCTAGGGATTCAAGAAGAAGAGAAAAGGATCATGGGAATAAAGGATGAGATCCAGAGTAGACGTGGAAGGTTAAGCATCCTAAAGAAGAAATGCCAACCTTCTTCTGAGACTAGAGAGGGCAGAAATAGCAGGAAAACATTTTTTACATGAAAGATGAGATTATAGGGAGGAATACAGCATGGGCAATGATAGCTCTTCTCCGCAGGCCTAAGGACTTTTAGAGAAACCTCCATGTCCAGTGTTTTAAAGATAACATATTCTAATGAAACAGTCAAGCTATTGCTTGCAGACTCCTCTTTTTGCCTGATTTTGTTGTTCAGTTGTTTTCAGTCATGTCCAACTCTTTGTAACCCCCTTTTTGGAGTTTTCTTACCAGAGATACTGAAGTGGTTTGTCATTTCCTTCTCTAGCTCCTTTGACAGATAAGGAAACTGAAGCCAACAGGGTGAAGTGACTTGTCCAAGGTCACAGAGCTAGTTTCAGTGTCAGAGGCCAGATCTGAACTCAAAAAGATGAGTCTTCCTGACTCCAGGCCTGGCACTCTATCTACTGTACAACCTACCTGACCTGGTTTTTACTCACCCACAGAAATGCATCTTGAGTCTTCTTCTCTTGTTATCCAGGGGGCTTCATGTCTTTCCAGCTGAGAGATCACATTTGGTTTGGAAACTGGAAGTCCTGCCCAAGAAGAAATAAATGGAGAATGTTGAAAACTGAGACACCGGAGAATTGAGTCTTGCTCTCTCTCTTTGAAGAAAAGAGAGTCTGCCTGGAAATGCCAATGGTGTGGTATCAATGACTTCTGAAGAATGATTCCCTCAGCAAATGGGAGGGATCGAACACAGGGCTCGATGTCGACTCAGAGAAAATGGGTTCACTTTAAGACATTCCCACGCTGCTGGGAAAAGTCTTTAGTTACTAACCCTGAGACTCCTGTGGAGAATCTGAAACCTACCTGAACAGACAGTGTGAAAAGTACAGCCAAGGGCAGTCTAATGAAGCCGCTGATTCCTGACTGAACGAAGCAAGGACTTTGTGTCTGGGAGGAGCAATGACTATGGACACATTAGAATTCTCTGACCTTCCTGCAGCTGCTCACACATGACACTCCCTTCACCTGCCATCTCTGTTTTTTCTGGGGTTTTTTGGCGGGGCGGGACAATGAGAGTTAAGTGACTTGCTCAGGGTCACACAGCTAGTAAGTGTGTCAAGTGTCCAAGGCTGGATTTGAACTCCTAAATCCAGGCGCGGTGCTTTATCCACTGTGACACCTACCTGGCCCCATCTCTGTGATTTTTGCATGGGATGCTCCCCCCTTTCTGCAATGCCCTGCTCTCTCCCCTTCAAATCTCAGGACTCCTAGTTTCCTCCAAAGCTTAGCTCCACCACTAGCCATCTCCGACAGGAGGCTGTTTCTCCTCCCCCCAGCTGCTGTTGCCATCCCCTCGAAAATGACTTTATTTTGTAGACATATACATACAAGGTGTATCCCTGGAGAGTATAAAAGTTTTTTAAGAATGGGGACTGTCTCATTTTTACCTTTGTCCCTCTAGTGTCTAGGATAGTTCCCGGTACACAGTCAGAGCTTAATAAATGCTTACTGAATAACTGAAAAAATAACCTTACCAAGAGAGACAAAATTCTCATAGTTCTCCAGCATCACGCCCCTGTACATGTCCTTCTGGCCAGGATCCAAATAGTCCCATTCCTCCTGCGTGAATTCCACAGTAACATCTTGGAATGTCAGTAATTTCTGAAACATCATAGGAGATGAAAGGGACTTCAGAAGCCATCTACTCCCACACCCTCATTTTACAGATAAGGAAACTGAGGCCCAGAGTTGAAGTAGTTTGTTCAAGGTCACCGAAATGATCCTACAGCATGAAGGGTTTGGGGTCTTTACTAATTCATTTAGCTTAGTGCTTATGGTAAACATATCACCTTCCACACTGAGCCCCCATGACCGATACAACTTCCAGACACCTGACAGAGGTATAAGCCAAACAACAGTAAAAACGGTACTTTCTAATCAGATCCCTCATATCAATTCCTTTCCATTAACAGTCATTACATGTGGGGCAGAATGATGCAAAAGGCAAGTCAGAAATGGTAGGTTACGACAGCGGTGTCAAACTCTGTGGGCCACATACTGACTTAGTTTTATAGTATAATGTTATCTGTATTTTAAAAATGTTGGGGGCAGCTAGGTGGCGCAGTGGATAGAACACCGGCCCTGGAGTCAGGAGTACCTGAGTTCAAATCCAGCCTCAGACACTTAACACTTACTAGCTGTGTGACCCTGGGCAAGTCACTTAACCCCAATTGCCTCACTAAAAAAAAAAAACAAAAAAAAATGTTGATAAACACTTCCCAATTACATTTAAATCTGGTCTGGAGCACTGAAGGCCACATGTCTGACACCTCTGTATTAAGGTGGAAGCTCTCTCCTCTCTCTTCTCTCTTTGGCTGCTAATTAATTTGATCTGCTTCACTTCCTTCCTTCCTTCCCGGCATTTCTGGTAAAACTGGGAAGCAGGTGAGAATGAACATTACTGACTGGGGAGAAGGGAAAGAATTAGGAACTGCTTTATGGGGATGACATTTGTGCTGAAAGGCTAGATGGGACATCAGTGTTTTGGGTGGGGAGTAGGAAAGGTACTACAAACAAGAGGCTATTAAGAGACTGGTTAATGGTAGAAATTTTTTTGTTTGGTTGGTTTTTTTTTGCGGGGCAATGAGGGTTAAGTGGCATGCCCAAGGTCACATAGGAAGTGTCAAGTGTTTGAGGCTACATTTGAACTCAGGCCCTCCTGCATCCAGGGCTGGTGCTTTATCTACTGCACCACCTAGCTGCCCCCAATGGTAGGGTTTTTAAGGGAAGAGGCCCTGTGCTCAAGTGTATAAAAATATCCTGTCTTCTTGTCAATGATTTGATTCCCTGCCCTTGTACAAATCCTCCACTGAAGTTCCACAAAATGCACTGAATCCCTTCCTCTTGGTTTTATAAAGCTCTGGAAGAAACCAGTGCAGGGGTAATGTAGTCCTGTACTTTTCTCTATAATAGTATACTTCCAATCCACCCTAAGTCTCTCTGATGATTGCTCTTTAGTTTCCTGAAAATTTGATCCTTTGTAATGGAATACTACTGTGCTATAAGAAATGATGAGTAGGTTGGTTTTAGAAAAACTTTCATGAAATAATGCAGAGTAAAAGGAGCAGAACCAAGAGAATACTGTATAAAGTAACAGAGATACTGTAACCACGATTAACTGCAAAAGACTTAGCTCCTCTGACCCAATAAAATTTCAATGATAAAAAATCAGATGGTTTTTTTTTTTTGGCAGGCAGTGGGGATTAAGTGACTTGCCCAGGGTCACACAGCTAGTAAGTGTCAAGTGTCTGAGGCTGGATTTGAACTCAGGTACTCCTGAATCCAGGGCTGGTGCTTTAACCACTGTGCCATCTAGCTGCCCCGAAAAATCAGATCTTAAGAGAGATCGGATGAACTCTGAGTGCAGAATGAAGCACGCTTTTTAAACTTTATTTTTCTTGAGTTTTTTGTATGTGTATTTTCATTTGCAACATGGCTAATATGGAAATATGGTTTCATGATTTCACATGTATAGCTGATATAATTCTGCTTGTTTTCTCAAGGGATGGGGGGTGTTTTTTAAATATTGTGAGACTAGGCTGTTTCTGTCTCAATTATTGGGGAAGTAGAGTTTCTAAAATATTGCTACTTATAAATTAATGGTTATAGCAAATGGAGAAATTTTAGGTGCTGTGGAAAAGTTCACTTGCCATGGTAATATACTTTTCAGGGATGTCCATGTAGAGAAGAGATTGATGCACACCCTGCCAGAGCTAGCTCAGCATTTGGGAGGATCAGAAAGAAAGTGTGGGAGAGAAGTGATATTAGACTGCCTCCCAAACTGAAGGTCTACAGAGTCATTGTGCTAACCTCCTTGCTATATGCCTGTGAAACCAGGACAATCTCCCAGCAACATGCCAGAAAATTGAAATGCTTCCATTTGAACTGTGGTAGGGAGGATGAGTACAGGAGTTCTGTAGGATGAAAAGGTATACATAGATTATAATCTGCTTCACTGGGCATCCCCATCAAGGAGGTCATAGATCCATATACATATCAATGAATACAAGTAGATGTGTATAATAGCAAAAAAAAAGGGAAAAAAACAAAGCATGGTTATTCTAAATGCAGAAGGGTCGTAATTTCTTTTATTGATTCATTACTTAAACCACCATCAGGTCCGGGTTGATGGATTCAATCATATGAATACCTACATAGTGAAAAGCAAAACTCAGAATGCTGTGGTGCATTTGTAATGTCACTGATTCAGAAGTCCATCAACAATGCTTATCATAATGCATCTATACGGGTTCATCCTAGGCAACCCCACGGCCATGTCCACCCAATGTACCAGAGGTCTTACTTTCTCCTGCTATCTCTAGGATGCTGGTGGAACATCCTGGCTACCCATTTGTTATCTCTGATGTTTGTGACCTGCCCATCTTTACTTTCCATCACTTAATTACCAATGACATCTTTTAATCCTTTTCTTTAGTGTTCAGCAATGATTGTCTGTTGAAGCCTGCTCACATCTACCATGGGTCTCTCCACTGTCCTCTATGTGAAATGAACTTTTAATTCTTTGGAGGCTGTTGCATCCCACATCTCTGATATACAACAACACTGGTAGAATGCTGGTATTAAAAACATAGGCCTTTTGCTTGGGGGGGGTCACCAAAGAAGCCTTGTGATTTCCTGAAGGTAATCCAGCTTGCTCTTTCTCCTGTTCAAACCAGGGTTCGACTAACCATCTGTCCAAGACATACAGACTGATGGGCACACTCTATAAGCTGTTCATCCAAATTCAGGTAGTAATTTGGCTAATAGACATTCTTTGTCTTCTTGGTATTTCCTATGTGGATGAAATGTCACTCTTGTGGTATTTTCTGCCAGCAGTCAGGAAAAACTCCTTTTTGAGATTATAGCTCTCTTCCAAGAGATCCTCTGGGATTTGAAGAAACCAACATAATTTCCCATGCAAAAAAGGAGCAGGGGGAGGCCCTCACCAGCCACTCACTTGGCTTGTATGCTGGGTCTCCTTCATCACAGTGGCAAAAAATTGTTAAGTATCCATAGGATACTTATGATCAAAGCATCATTGAACAGGACTATTTCCATTGTTATATCTTTCAAGGGATCTTAAATGATTTTGATGTATGGACACCTTGTAAAAGCAACTGGAAGGCAGCATTTTGTTCTGCTGAATCAAACTTTGCGGGAGGAGGGGGTAATCAACAAAGAATAAGCACCATGGGAGCTCACATTTCCCATATCTTTCAGTTAATTGTGAAACAGGAAAGATGTGGCTCTTTGTTGAATACTGATTGTGAAAGTCTACTTGTTCCCTACTAATACCCAGATTGAAGATTCCTTCAGTTTATATATAGATGATTCTCAAAAAGGTTTTGTGAAGATAGGAGAAGCATAAAGATCATAGTCACTGATGTTCTCTTAGTCAACTTTTTTTGGTATTGAGGGATGAGAACTTTCCTGTGCCTATGGTATTGTCTCTTCAGATAATGTTGTATATCAGTTCTTCTAAACCCTTACAGCTGTGTCTCTTCCTGAACAGACTGCTTCTGTATATACTTGGTCTAAGACAGCTGTTTTTCCTATCTTTAGTGCCATTTCTACTGCCCATTTTAAGGCTCAAGTGTGTCAGCTGAAACTTTCTGATGGTGAAAAAAAATTCTTTATAACAATTGTTACAAATCTTTCCCATTTTTCTTCTGTTCGTTGTCCTTCCATTTTCATCCAAAAAAAAAAAATCCCAGTTATGACTTTGCTCAGTTGTATATCTTGCCATACTTTCTTCAAACCAGTATTGCTCTCTACGCTTTTTTCTGATTTATGAGGAAATACTGCTCATAAGTCTATCATCCTTCCTTGCAAGATTTTATAAACGAGTTTATATTATAATCTGGTATTGCCTCTGGCTATCGTCTTTCTCTGGTAAGTCAGATGTTCATTGCAGCACACGGAGAGCAATAATTAGATATAAACAAATGCAAAAGAATTGAGAAAATGATCTGGAAGAAATAGGATGCCTAAAAGCTTCAGCTGCAGGATTCATAGGGAATTGAGACAAGTCTATAAGGATGATAACAGATATATTCAAAGGACAAAAGGCCAGAAGGTAGGAACATAGTTCACATTATAAGAGGAAATACAAATAAGAAACACTTTAAAATTTTTTAGCATTATGGATTGTGAAAAGAATACAAAAAAACTCGAAAGACCTAAGAGGAATTATCACATACATACTCATTAAGGTATCAAAAAAGAACAAAAAGGATGAAACACAATGTTCACGGGGTTGTGGGGAAATAGGTATACACATAGACTTCTGGTGGTATGCAAAAATTTTAGAGAGAAAGCTGACAGCAAGTCTCCTGACCTTCCTTGGCCCAGGAGTTCAGACAGAAGTAGTACCCAACCTATATCTAGTCACCTACCTATGTGCTTATGTAATGGACACTATAATAACATCCAGTTCTAGCAACTATTTCTCCACGTTCTCCTTCCCCCCATTTCCAGAACAGAAGAGTGGATTTTTTTTTCCTTCTAAGGCTTACTTACAAGAAAAAAAAATTACCAAAAATAAACACAAGAGGGGCAGCTAGGTGGCGCAGTGGATAGAGCACCGGCCCTGGAGTCAGGAGTACCGGGGTTCAAATCCGGCCTCAGACACTTAACACTTACTAGCTGTGTGACCCTGGGCAAGTCACTTAACCCCAATTGCCTCACTAAAAAATAAAAATAAAAATAAACACAAGAAAGGCGAATGGTTCTAGGTTTCTAAAGAGGATCATTATGAGACAGGCCTAGAAAGACCAAAGGAATTATCCCTTGAGAGAAAAGATTACATAAATTTGATGGCTTAAGTCTGCGACTGGGTAGAAGAGGGACAGGTAACAAAGGATGGGGATGATAAGAGCTCTGAACTCAGGGATGAAAGGTCAGAAGGCTTGGTGTCTTGATTCAGGGGTTGTGAAAGAGCTTAGGAAAGAGGGAAAGATGAAAGCCCAAGGTCCCAAATCAGAAGTTTTGTGGATTAGTTCCAAGAGGAGGCAAGGGTACTCTGAGGAGCAGATGTGGTCCAAGCAGGCCTAAGGCCTGGATCATCTGCAGGGCCCCTAGATAAAGAGTGTGAACAGGTGAAGTCCATTTTATTAGACTTATGAAATGGAAATTCTGGTTGTCCCCCATGCCTGGAATGCTCTCCCCCTCCTTCACTCTGACTCCCTAGCTCCCTGACTTCAAGTCCCAACTAAAATCCCTTCTTTTACCAGAAGCGTTACCCAACCTCTCTTAATTGCAATGCCTTATCTCTGTTAATTATTTCCTATTTTTCCTGTACATAGCTTGCTTTGTATATATGTGTTTGCATGTTTTCCTCTTGTTAGATTACAAGCTCCTTGAGGGCAGGGACTGTCTTTTGCCCGTTTTTGTATTCCCAGTGCTTAGCACAGTGCCTGGCACATAGTAGGTGCTTTGAAATGTTTATTGAATGGAATGATTATAGTAGAGAAAGTGCTGCAATGCCAGGGAATAGGACTCAGCAATTCAAATGTGTTGAGAGTAATATCCAAACTCCTTGCACAGGCATTTAAGGACTTCCAAAATCTAATGTCACCCCATTTACAAAATATTATCCTTAGATAAAGGCAGTCATTGAATAGTGGATAGAGAACCAACCTGAGTTAGGAAGACTTAGGTTCAAATCCCTTCTCTGACATGGTATAATGATCACGTATCCTGGGTATGCCACTTAACCCCTCAGTGCCCAAGGAAATTCTTTAAGACAAGAAATTATGGAGCAATTTCTGATCTTCATAGGTAGAGAGTTTCATCCATTCATTCATGTAGTTTTTTGTTTTGTTTGTTTTTTTGGGTGAGGCAATTGGGGTTAAGTGACTTGCCCAGGGTCAAACAGCTAGTAAGTGTTAAGTGTCTGAGGCCTGATTTGAACTCAGGTCCTCCTGACTCTAGGGTCAGTGCTCTATCCACTGCGCCACCTAGCTGCCCCTGCATTCGTGTAGTTTTATAAACAATGTATAAAACTAGATCTAGTCCATTAAAAAAAAAAATCCCCACCACTCCTCCCAAGAACTTTCCATGCTAGACAATCTTCTCACAGGTTCCTAGGAAAGACATTCACGTTGCTTCTAGCTTTGTCTTTTGATGCCCATATTTAGAGCTGGGAAGTAACTCGCACTGTCAGGTCTGGCTGCCTCATTTTAAAGATGAGGAAACTGAAGCTCAAAGATGTTGAGCGACTTGCTCTACAATTACTCAAATCCCATTCATCCTTTAACCCCAATTCCAATCTTTCTTCTTTTAGGACGTCTACCTCAGTCACTCCCTTCTCCATCACATTAAGTTATCTTCTCCTCTGGGCACCTAATAAATCTGCTTCTTCATACTGTTATGTAACATTTTCAGGTACAACAATGAAAATTATTACCATCCCAATAAGATTGCTTTTAGGATAGAAATTAAGCTTTATACTTGTTTACTACACAACATTTAGCTCAATATTGATGTGAGGATTAAAAATATGAGAGACATGGTAACTGGGTAATTTAATCATTTTATTAACAGGGCTGGTGGCCCTATTATTAATGAGGTCTATGGCCATCTCTCTCAGACCAACGACCCCTTACTCACAGTGGGGTTTGGTTCTTAAACCTTTTCCACTGTAGGAGGTCTGTCATAAAGCAATGAAATCTAATTGGTTAACATCATTCAAATCTAACTGGTTGACATGATTTGGAGGTGGGTTATATTAAAATGAAGTTGGAGGGGCAGCTAAGTGGCGCTGTGTGACCCTAGGAATGTCACTTAACCCCAATTGCTTCACCCAAACAAAAAAAAATGAAGTTGGGGGTTATGTGGCTCAAGTAAAGATGACATCATGTAAAAATGTAGAGGGAAACCCTCCCACCCCACCCCCAAAGCTGATGATGGCCCAATGGTCCTCACCTAGAACTGGTTCTTGCAGGCCAAATGTCCTCAGTAAAGTCCTTGGGTTTATCTAAACAAAAGAATCTGGCTCCACCTACAGCTCCTTTTAGTTTGGTTTGGATATGACCTAGATGAAATTTGATGAAATCTCTCAAGGAGGTCTTTGAGTGGAGGCACAGAAGACTAAAAAGGGGTGATCTCTGGGTCCCCCCAAGATATTGATTATTAATAATTATTTCTCATACTGAACTCACAGTAGGTTGAATCAATGTATGAATAAATGCTCAACAGGAAAAATAACAGAGTAAGCTCATGGTAAATGAGAAAAATTTCCTAAAGAACACCATGATATCACAAAAAGAGAATGGTTTAAGTGTCAGGGGCCTAGATTCTAGTCCAAGTCCAGCCACTTATACACACAAGATAGACAGTTGGTTGCTCCCTTAAGACTTTTTAGCTCTAATGATCTATGAACTTAAAGAATCCTACTATTATTTGTGAGAAGATAAAAAGTCGTTGGCGGAAGGAAAACTGATGTTCAGGACCTTGGCTGAATACAGAAGATGAAGGAAAAAGGAAAGAAACACGGATACATTCTGAGAAATGAGATACACTTCAAGAAAGGAAATATCAATTCACCTGAAATCTAGGAGTCATCTCCTCTTCAATTTTCCCCTTTTGGTGAAGGGCAGAGTCTTGAGATGGGAGTCCTAAGACAGGAAAAAGAAGTTATGAGTAAGAATAACTCTCCTTATAGCTCCCAAACGCGAAAAGACAGAATTCCCAACAGACCATCTAGGTGTGAGTCCCATGATTCTCATAGACGGAGTCGTCAAAGGGGGCCCAAGAGTAGACCCAACTCTTCCCAGAACTGGAGAAAAGACTCACGGATATTAGCACTGGAGAACACAACTCTATTCCTTTGCTTATAATAAGTTCCAAGGGTCAGAGCTCTAGGAGAATTAGGACTCGAGGATTATATTCACAAGGATATAATGTTATATTGAGAGTATAACCCAAGTGCCTTATTCATTTAAGGAGAAAAAGATTTACTCATGGCTCACAGGATAAAGAGTCAATTTAGTGGATTGAGTGGATGAGACAGAATGAAAATAGCTAATTAAATAATGAAATAAGTAGCACCTTGATAGCACCTCTCAACCTTTTGTTATTGTTGAGTCATCTTAGACTCTCCACGGCCCCATTTGGGGTTGTCCTGGCAAAGACATTGGAGTAGTTTGCCATTTCCTTCTCCAGCTCATTTTACAGATGAAGAACTGAGGCAAATGGGGTTAAGTGACTTGTCCAAGGTCACATAGCTAGTGATTTGAACTCAAGTTGTCCTGACTCCTGGGCTCACATATTCAAGCAAAAACTTTTACGAAATCTCAATAAATTATTTTATATTTTATGAGCTCCTTTATCTCTTGGTGGGTTAAATATTTTTCTTCACACATAGATTTGCAAGACATTTCTTGTTTTCTAATTTTTAAAAATAACGTGACCTGTTACACTTAGGTTGCATGTTCATTTGTAGCTTATTTATGGTATACAGTATAAGATGCTGGTCTAAGGCTGATTTCTGCCAATTTGCCTTGTCAGCAATTATTGTCAAACCCAAGTTCTTTATTAGTTTGTAATCTTGGGTTTACTGAACATTGGACTGCTATATTTGATTGTTCTTGGATCTTCCTTATCTAAACCTTTCCTTTGACTTAAAAAAATCAATATCAAATATTTTTTCTTTGTTTAGCATTTTATTTTCCCCCAATTACAAGTAAAAACAATTTTAAACAATCATTTAAAAAACTTTGTGCTCAAAATTCTCTCCCTTCCTCTCTCAACCCCCCTTTTGAGAAGGCAAGAAATTCAATATAAATTATACATGTATAGTAATGCAAAATGTTTCCATATTAGTCTAATATCAAATATTTTTAAGGATTCTGATTTATTATATAGTTTGTAATATGGTAATACTATCTTCTTCCCATTCTTGCTATCCCTCCATTATTTTCCTTAAGAGTCTTGAGTTTTTACTTTTTTTTTTGCGGGTCAATGGGGGTTAAGTGACTTGCCCAGGGTCACACAGCTAGTAAGTGTCAAGTGTCTGAGGCCGGATTTGAACTCAGGTACTCCTGAATCCAGGGCCAGTGCTTTTCCACTGCGCCACCTAGCTGCCCCCTTTACTTTTTACCCACTGCATTTGGTTATTATTTGATTTAATTCTGTTTTTGTTTGTTTGTTTGTTTTTGTGGGGCAATGAGGGTTAAGTGACTTGCCCAAGGTCAAGTGTCTGAGGCTGGATTTGAACTCAGGTCCTCCTGAATCCAGGGCCAGTGCTTTATCCACTGCGCCACCTAGCTGCTCCCTATTTGATTTAATTCTATAAAGTAATCCTATGACAATTTGATTGATATAGTATTAAATTTGTAAATTCAAGTAGTAAAGTCATATTTATTATGATGGCAAAAACGAACCATAAACAGCCAATCTTTTTCTAATTATTTAAGTATTTTTGTAAAGCACACTTTGTAGTTATAATTACAAAAGTCTTGAGTCTTGAGTGTGTCTTCATAGGTTAATTCCCAAATGCTTTAGGTATTTAATAGTTATTTCGAATGAACTTTCTCTTAGAGCTGGATCTTGCAACTGTTTTTCTAAAATCTATAAAGTAGTGGTGATTTTTGTGGATTTCTTTTATATCCTGTTACTTTACTAAAGTTATGAATGGTCTTAATTTTCCTTGCTGATTCTCTGGGGTATTTTACATAAATTATCACATTGTCTACAAGTAGAAATTTTTTTTTTCTTTGCCAATGTTCATACCTTTCTCTTTCTTGCTACAGCTAGCACTTATTGAACTTTGTCAAACAGTAATTTGGAGAGAGGGAGAATATCCTTACTTTATCCCTGTACCTTCGGAAGAAAGCTTCTAGAGTTCTGCTATTATAGAAAAAACAACTGTATATCTTTTTTTTTTTTTTAAGTGAGGCAATTGGGGTTAAGTGACTTGCCCAGGGTCACACAGCTAGTAAGTGTTAAGTGTCTGAGACCGGTTTTTAACTCGGGTACTCCCGACTCCAGGGCCGGTGCTTTATCCACTGCGCCACCTAGCTGCCCCTGTATATCTTTTTTTTTAAGTAATAAACAATTTTATTTATAGTTTCGTGTTCCAATTTTTATCCCTCCTTCCCTCCCTCCTCTTCCCCCTCCCTGAGGTGGCAATCAGATATAGGTTATACATGTATGATTATGTGAAACATTACCACATCAGTCCTTTTGTATAAGAAAACTTGAATAAGAGAAAAAAATTAAAGAAAGTGAAAAATAGTATGCTTCAGTCTGTGTTCCATCAATATCAGTTCTTTCTTTGGGGGTGGATAGTACGTTTCATCAATAGTCCTTTGGGATTGGATCATTGTAGTGTTGAGAATAAAGTCATTCCCAGTTCTTCATCAAACAATATTGCTGTCTCATGCACAATGTTCTCTTGGTTCTGCTCACTTCACTATACATCATTTCATACAAGTCTTTCCAGGCCTTTTTGAAACCATCCTGCTTGTCATTTCTTATAGCACAATGATATTTCATCACCATCATATACCACAGTTTGTTTAGCCATTCCCCAATTGATGGGTATTCCTTTGATTTCCAATTCTTAGCCACCACAAAAAGAGCTGCTATAAATATTTTTGTACAAATAGGTCTTTTTCTCTTTGGGATATAAACCTAGCAGCGGTATTGCTGGATCAAAAGGTATGCACAGTTCTACAGCCCTTTGGGCCTAGTTCCAAATTGTTCTCTAGAATGGTTGGATCTTTTCACAACTTCACCAACAGTGGATTAGCATCCCAGCTTTACCACATCCCCATCAACATCCAATATTCTCTGTTTTATTATATTTGCCACTTTGATAAGTGTGAAGTGATACCTGAGAGTTGTTTTAATTTGTGTCTCTCTGATCAATAGTGATCCAGAGCATTTTTTCATGTGATTATAGAACTTACATGAATTGATACAAAGTGAAAGGAACAAAACAAGACACGCAATGTACACAAAACAGCAATATTGTATGATCTACAACTATGAATTACTTGGCTCTAATCAGCAACACAATGATCTAAGACAATTCCAAAGGACTCATGATGAAAAATGCTCTCTACCTCTGATATAGGAGGCAAAAAAGGGGTTAACAGAAAACCTTACGACCCAAGCTCTAATTCAGATATGAGCTCTATGAGGGAGTCAGACCCCAGTTAATGGATAACTTACAAGTCAGGATGCTAGGTTCTCTTTCCCACAATAGTCAGTACCCATAACGGGAACAGAGGGAGAGAGGCCATGAAGACCTTAGACTAAATGACAGGCTATAGAAACTTAGACTAGAAATAAAAGAAAAATGAAGATATTTTGAAACTAGTCATGGGAAACAGAAAGAGACATGCGCAGAAAAGGCTAAATTTGTCCTTATGACCTATAAACCCCAAAACACACCTCCACTGAAAAAGGTACCTGCCTCGGCGGTTAGCTTAGGACCCCAGGAACTCCAAATTAGGGTAAGACCTCCCCTGTACCTCCCCAGGGTGGAGAATATTATAATGAGACTGATAATCAATTTATCCATACTATATAACTAACTGTCTTTTCTTTCACTATTTGAGAGATACCTTTCTACTTTTCTGGTTCTCTCCCTGTGTTCACCCACAGTATTGCAATAAAACTTAGGAAACTGAATTACTGAGTCTTGTAATTCTTTTGGGACGACTCCCATCAATATGACCCTAAGTTCAGCCCACATCACCTCCAGAGGTATATACTGATGGCGTCTGAATACAGACTGACACATACTATTTTTCACTTACTTTTTCCTCTCTCACTCTCTCTTCCTTCTTTCCTTTTTTGTTCAAGTTTCCTTCCACAAAATGACTAATAGGATATTTTACATGATTGCACATGTATAACCTATATCTGATTGCTTACTGTCTCAGGGAGGGAAGGATAGAATTTGGAGCTCAAAACTTAAAAAAACCCAATAATATAAAAAAATTGTTTTTACATGTAATTAGGGAGAAAATAAAATCTATTCAGACCTCAGACCTTGGGGGCCTACCCAAAGTGACTGAGGAGCCTGATAAAGGAGAGAAACACAGTGCATACCCCACCCAGGAATCCAAGCCAAATGAACAATCCCCTTTTTACCTGTCTGACGACTTTTCCGGTTCGGCACCAGAAATATTTGGGGGGGACTTGCGACCTGGTTTGCGGGGCTAGCTCACCCAAAGAATCGGAGGTCCATCACGAATCTTGTAAAATAAAAAGGAGATTTATTAGGAGAAATGTGTCAAAGCGGGCATCTGGACTGATGATTATTTGGTAAAATTCCAGAGGAACTGTATGAAATCCATGATTGTTATTTGGTAAAATTTCCTTATTTTTCCAGAAAAACTGTATGAAAACCTAGCCTAGCATATCAAAGTTCCCTTATAAGAACAGAAGTTGAACCTGGCAGATATGCAAATAATCAGACATTCTTGAAAACGATATAAGGACAAACCAAGTAGGTTTCTCTTGAGTCTTCTGGAGACATCATTGTCTCAGTTCCCAAACATCAGTAAGCCAATTTCGGGGTACAAGGATCTACTTATTTGCAAAAATCCCCAAAGGCTTCCTGCTCCACTTCTACATTGTTTGCTTTCCTCAGTGAGAGAGCAGTCAGACCGATCTGTGTTGTGCAAATGGAATTAAGAGCATTTTATGGTAAACCCAAGAAGCAGGAAACTAATCAGGCTGATCCAGGGAACGCACAACCTCCCCTTCCAACTGCTTAAATATTCTTCTCTTCCACAACTCATTGAATTCTCTAGAGATTTCCCATGCAAATGCATGTAACCGAGTTGCTGAGAATTAAAAAATGGGTGCTTGTCTTTATAATTGTGATTCACTTTGCATATGTTGTTATGGGGAACAGGATTCCTCTTAAGAGTCCACAGGTCTCCAGAATCCAATCCCCCCCCCCAAACCTTTAACCACCGCCTGTCTAAAAAGCCACTGCTCTGTCCCCCATCAGACTGAGACCCTGGAGGGCAGGGCCTCTTTTTGCCTTTTTCTACAGGCGTTTAATAAATGCTTACTGTCTAGTTATTTAAATTTTCATTGCTCCTTGGGGAGTCCAGTCCCTGGATACATACAGTCGGTATACAGTACTGCATACAGTGGGTATACATATCGCTCAAGTGACTTGTGCTGGTCATGCAGCCAGATAACCTCAGGGGCAGAATTAGAACCCAGATCCTTTAAACAGCTCTCCCCACTACCCCAACCTCGAGACCCCATCTCTTTAGCTGAGCTGCCCCAAACTGAGAGAGCTCCAGCTCACGGACACTTACCACGAGGAGGGCAGCGTTTCCCAACCTCCTCCAAAATCCCGTGGAAAAGGGTTGAAATAGAAAATCTCCCCGACTGCGCCTGCTCGGAGGTAGCGTGGCCCTGCCTAGAATCCACCTGACTCTCAGAATTTCGAATTGTAAGCAAGTTGCTTCTGGGAAATGTAGTCTCGGGGCTGGCGCGCAGGCGCACGAGCCAATTAAACCCCTTAAACCGACCTTAGCTAATCGCTTTCTGTGAGGGCTGGGCGCTGGGGAGACGGGAGCCTAAACCCCCACGGTTCCTGCCCTTGAGGCGTTTCTTTTTTGTTGGGAGGTGGGAGAGAAAGGTAAACCCAGACAGGAGGAGAAATGACTGTAAAAGATATGCAAAATAAATACCCAATTCAGGGGGCAGTTAGGTGGCGCACTGAATAAAGCACCAGCCCTGGATTCAGGAGGACCTGAGTTCAAATGCTACCTCAGACATTGGACACTGAGTAGCTGTGTGACCCTGGGCAAGTCACTTAATTCCCATTGCCCCACAAAAACAACAACAACAACAACAAAATATAAATATCCAAGATCAGAATGACGTCATAGGATCTCAGCCCAAGACGATAGCCTGAGTCATAGCCAGTATATATATATATATATACTGAGTCATAGCCAGTATATATATATATATTTTTTTTTTTTATTTTTTTTTCTCCAGACTTTCAGGTCTGCAAAGCGCCTGCCCTAAGCGCTCCGAGGGCCATCCTCCCGCCCAACTTCTCATCTTACAGATGAGGATACTGAAGTTGTGTGCGTATGCGTGTCCCGGTTTCCTCAGGGTCCCATCATGTTGGCTTTCGTCATTTTTATGAATTTCGACTACTTTAATGAGTCTAATACGACCGCGGGACTGAAGCTGACCTTGTCCTGCTTCCCAGATCCGCGAATTGCCTGAGGCTGACCAGAAGTGATCACTCCCAGCCTAAGAACTGGTGTCCAGCCCCATCTTTAGGCTCCCCAGCGCTTACTGCTGCGTGGAACCCCACTTACAACTTCCTAAAGATAATAATTTTTCCTATATTGGCTGCCTTCTCTTTAATTTAGGTTGACGAGTGATTATGCAGCGATAACCTCATGTTTTAATTTGAATGTTGGTAATACTGAATATTTTTTCAAAGCATTTCTTTTTTTTTTTTTTTTTAGTGAGGCAATTGGGGTTAAGTGACTTGCCCAGGGTCACACAGCTAGGAAGTGTTAAGTGTCTGAGGCCGGATTTGAACTCAGGTACTCCTGACTCCAGGGCCGGTGCTCTATCCACTGCACCATCTAGCTGCCCCAAAGCATTTCTTTATTATTTGTGTTTTCACTGTGTACTGTCTGTTCCTATCCTTTGTCCATTGGTCCTTTGGAGAGTGTTCTTTTCTCATAGACATGCCAATTTCCTATAAAATCTGTAAATGATCCATTCAGGTGTCCCATATATCCAGAAGCATTTCTCTGATTTCATTGCTTTCTTTTCATCTTTTTATTGCTTTTAATTGTGAAGGCATTTATTATTTTTGTACAATTTAATGTATCCATTTTATCCCTCCACATTTAGGATTAGTATATCATTTAAAAATACAGATCCATACAAAGAATGATTTGTATGTACATTGGTGCATGCTTAAAGTAGATTGGTGATGGGATCAATGGGGTTACTCCATCCAGTGGTGCAGATCACAACTCATCTAGGCCTTTATATTTTGTGTGGCTTTTGTCCTTGCCTTCCCATAAAGCCTTCACATGGGTGACAAACACAAATGACTGAGAACTGACTGATCTCACCTAGTTTTGGTTCTCTGGTCAATGAGTTGCCAGGGGCTGACCCAACATAATCATTCTTTTTTTTTTTTTTTTTTTTTTTTTTTTAGTGGGGCAATGGGGTTAAGTGACTTGCCCAGGGTCACACAGCTAGTAAGTGTCAAGTGTCTGAGGCCGGATTTGAACTCAGGAACTCCTGAATCCAGGGCCAATGCTTTATCCACTGCACCACCTAGCTGCCCCCCAACATAATCATTCTTGATTCTGATTATTTTGTAAAACTCCCAAACTCTATCTAAGATTCCCAAACTTTCTTCCTGGACTTTAGCTTTACCTATCTGATGAAACTGAGATACTTAATCCCCTCAAAGGCAATCTCATAGTCTAGTCATTCTCTCTGTTTTAGTATACCTTATAAACCCTGCCCCCCAGTTCCCTTTTTGGGGTACTCCTGTATTTGCTGTGCTATTCCACAAGCCCCAATTAAAGACCTTAATTTTGTTATATAGATCGTTTTCATTCAATTTCAGCTTAACAAGGGGTTCATTCAACATACTGGGGCCCTTCCTCTAGATAGCTTTGTTGTTGTTTAGTTGTGTCTGACTCTTCATGACCCTGTTTGGTGTTTTCTTGGCAAAGATACTGAAGTGGTTTGCCATTTCCTTCCCTAGCTCATTTTACAGATGAAGAAACTGGAGCCAACAGGGTTAAGTGACTTGCCCAGGGTTACACTGCTAGGAAGTATTTCAGGCTGTGATGTAGGGATGGATTTAATTGATCAAATTGATCGTGAAGGGTTCCAAAGAATTACAAAACTCAGTGACTCAGTTTCCATTTTTATTAAAAGACTGTGATGGGGGCAGCTAGGTGGCACAGTGGATAAAGCACTAGCCCTGGATTCAGAAGGACCTGAGTTCAAAGCCAGCCTCAAACACTTGACACTCACTAGCTATGTGACTCTGGGCAAGTCACTTAACCCTCATTGCCCCACCAAAAAAAAAAAAAAAGATTGTGATGACCACAGGGAGAATACCCCAAAGGAAAAAGGTGTCTTGGTTTGGGAGATAGAAATGGTTATTGATGTGGGGAGTGGGTCTAATTGATCAGATTGATCACGAGGCATCCCAAAGAATTACAAGACTCAGTTTCCCAAGTTTTATTAAAATACTGTGCTGACAGGGAGAATCACCCAAAGGAGATAGGTGTCTCGAATAGGGGGAAGAAGAATATTTATATTTATAGTGAGAAAAAGTAGGTTATCTCCTCATTATCTTAATCTCCACTTTAGGGAGGTACCTTGGAAGTGTGATTTTGGGGTTTACAGGTCATAAGGTGAACCTAAGGACACATTTGGTCTTTTCTTTGAATGTTCCTAAAGGCATGCTTAAACTTGTCAAATCCGGAGGGTCTCTGTGTTTATAGTATCTCTTTACTTAAAATCTGGTTTCTAGGTGTCCTGTCATCTAGGAATATTAACGGCTATTAATGGTTAATGGTCCCTGTTGATGGTGGGGGTTGGTAGGGACAAACCCTCTTGGTTGCTGTAAGAACACAAACCTTAGTTTCTCTGTTAACCTTTTTAGGTACTATTAATAAGGACTCAAGCCTCAGTTTATCTATTAACACCTTTTCGCCTCCTCCATCAGTTATATTTATAGTGAGAAAAGTAGTTTATTTCCTCATTAGCTTAATCTCCTCCTTGTGGGAGGTTCATATCCTGTTTTGGAATTCCTGAGGTGCTAAGACGTCCCCCAAGGTGGGTACCTGACACATTTGGCCTTTTTGCACATATTCCTAAAACATGTTTAGACTTGTCAGACCCCAAGGGTCTCTCTGTTTAAGATACCGCTTTACTTTAAGATCTGGTTTCCAAGTACAGTTTCTGTTTCCTGTCACCCAGGATTATTGATCCCTGGCTACTGTTTAAACTTCTGTTGATAGTGTTTGCTGATAGGGACTTGAACCCTCTGGTTGATAAGAACTCAGGTCTTAGTTATCTGTTAACCCTTTTTAGCCTCCTCTATCAATACTATGTTTTCCCCTAATAGTTCTCTGATCTATTGTGTGTGTTTTTTTCCCATAGGAGGACAAGTATGGAAACAAGATTTGACGTGTTTTATCCTCGGTGCCACCTCGGTGCCCCTAGATAGTGTAACATTGATCAATAATAGTGGAGTATTACAGCCTTCCATTGATTATCTTCTGTGTTTTGGACATAACTTTCTTCTTTTTTCTGTTATATATTCTGTGATATCTTTTGTGTTTGTTCTCCTATGTAATTCTTCACTGTTAATACTCTCAAGCAGAACTTGCTATTATGGGGTTGGGACATATCAAGGAATTTGAGACTATTAAAGTTTAAACTGGCCAGCTAAACTAAAGAATAGACACACCTTGAGAAGCCCATTAGGTGTGTCTGCTGCCTGATAGGTGCTGGGAGACAACAGAGATAACTCCAGAAGTCCTCTCATTCAAGCCTTCACTCAAGCTTTGCCCACCCCCAAAGGGAACTTTCTATTGTCAGCTGATGATCATCCCATCTCCCATCTATAAAAGCTTTTACCTTTCTTCTGTTTGAGGAGAAATGTGTTTCAGAGAATCATGTCACTAAACCATTTTCTCTCCTCCAGAGTCTATCTTTCTTGGTCTCTTTCTTTAGCGCCTAAATAAAAGATTATTTTATTCTAATTGGATTTGTGTTCCAGAGGGTGTAATTCTTAGACATCCCCCCCCTTTTTTTTTTTGCAGGGCAATGAGGGTTAAGTGACTTGCCCAGGGTCACACAGCTAGTAAGTGTCAAGTGTCTGAGGCTGGACTTGAACTCGGGTCCTCCTGAATCCAGGGCTGGTGCTTTATCCACTGCACCACCTAGCTGCCCCTGAGGGAGTAATTCTTTAAAGAGGAATACCTAAGGACCCCCATCACCAATTTCCCTCTGAACACCCATGAAACCTCAGGCACACTGTGTTGGGATTATGTTTGATTATTGCATTGTAAGGAAGGTGGTGTAGGGGTGCTATTTCACCCATGTAGGTTATGACATAGATCTGTCTAAAAGTGTGGCTCACAGGAAGGTAAGAATAGACATTACTAGTGTCTCTTTCCCTCACTCCTGTCTGAAGGAAACTTTGATTCCTACCAAGGAGGTTGGAGCCTGAGGCTAGCTACTCTGCTCTCAGAGGGATGGGACACCAAGATAGAATTATATCTATTTGCTCTCTAAAATACTGTTAGGGGGGCGGCTAGATAGCACAGTGGATAAAGCAACGGCCCTGGATTCAGGAGTACCTGAGTTCAAATCCGGCCTCAGACACTTGACACTTACTAGCTGTGTGACCCTGGGCAAGTCACTTAACCCCCATTGCCCCGCAAAAAAAAAAAACAAAAACCCAAAACAAATAAAATACTGTTAGTCTAGGAGAAGCAATTTTTAGGTTCAAGCCAAATTTCTAATCCCTATTCCTAAGTGGGGAAGGAGTGTACCAAATTTTACTTCCAAGATTTCATCCACTTCCCACTAATTCTACAATGAATGCACATAGCAAATAGTAAAGAAACCCATTTAACCAAGTGGCTAGCAAAACAGAAATCAGGGAAAGTATGCATGGACTACATACCAGAGAATACACAGAGTGAATGAGCTCTTGCTTTGGCGGGGAGGGGAGGGCAGGGAGGACAGAGACAGAGACAAAGACAGAGACAGAGAGAGAGTGAGAGAGTCCCAGAGCTCACCCAAGAGAAGATTCTGTTTCTAGTGTAGAAAGCTGCCAATAGAGATATGCTAGAGATTGCAAGCTTATCTCAAGCTGTCTTCTTCCCATAGTATTTCTCTCCCTTCAACAACTTGAAGAGCATTTGGGTTCATAATTTTTCTTTCTCTAAACTGGAAGCCAGAAGAGCCCTGAATCTCTCTGTTTTCTCCTGCTGTCACCAACTCCACCCTTCAGCAAGATATGGGGCATTAAATAAACATTCTTCACCAATGATGAGAGAGTCCCAGGCAACTGGCCCTTTGAACGAAGGGTTACGGCTTTAATCAGATTTCTTAGCTCATTACAATTTGCTTTTCTTTACAATGTGTTTGTTTTGTGCTCGCTTAGGCAGCACATATACTAAAATTGGAACGATACAGAGAAGATTAGCACAATGTGTTTGTTTTGTTTTGACAGGAGATCTCCCTATCTCACCAGGCTGGAAATACAATAGCTGTTAGGCTCATCCCACTGTGGATTGGCATGGAAACCTTTGACATGCTCTATTTCTGATCTGGACTAGTTGGCACATCTTTAGGAAGCCTCCTTGGGGGAGGGGGCCAGGGCTTATATTGCTGCCAGACTTTGGACACCTGATCTGGTGTTAGACCCATTGTAGCTCCTAACTTCTCAGTTGAAGCAATCCACTAGCCCGTCTCCTTAGTAGCAGGGATTACAGTCTTGGGCCACTATGCATGGCCTATGTACTAGGCCTGGTGGTGTTATTACTCTGTCATTTATTCTCTAGGTCTTCTCATTTCACCTTGGATCAGTTCATTCTGATGAATTTCCCCAGTTTCTCTGAAACCAGGTTTCCTCCCTCCCCCCCATACTACTATTTTATACCATTCCCCAATTGATTTCTTTAACACTTAAGGTTTACGCTTATATTCTAAACTGCTATTGCACTTGACAGCCGTATCTCTCTTTTTTTTTTTAAACTTTATTTATTTATTTTTTTAGTGAGGCAATTGGGGTTAAGTGACTTGCCCAGGGTCACACAGCTAGTAAGTGTTATGTGTCTGAGGCTGGATTTGAACTCAGGTCCTCCTGACTCCAGGGCCGGTGATCTATCCACTGTGCCACCTAGCTGCCCCGACAGCCGTATCTCTTAATTGTGGCTTATTGTTGTTCAGTCATTTCTGTTATGTCTGACTCTTCGTGACCCCATTTGGGGATTTCTTGGCAAAGATACTGGAGTAGTTTGCCATTTCTTTCTCCAGCTCATTTTACAGAAAAGGAAACTGAGGCACACAGCTAGTAAGTTATCTGAGGTCAGATTTAGACTCAAGAAGTTGAGTCCACCTCCAGGCCTGGGATGCGCTATGCACTATGGCGCCACCTAGCAGCCTGAGGTGTATATCCACACACTTTTGGCTTCTATCATTTCTTCTTCATGGGTCATGTTTTCCAACATGTTTTTCACAATCTTCTCCCTTTCCCTCTTTTGTTTTGACTTTCCTGAATACTAATGTAATCAGTTGTTTTAATTCATGGGCTCTTATTGAGTCCCTTGTACAATTGTTCTACCTTTCATTCTTTGCAACAGATGTTCATGGGTAAGCTGCAATTATCTTCATTGTAGTTTTTTTACACACATGATTTATTAATCCATCTTTAATTTGCTCTGGTAGGAGGTGTGACGTGTACATCTAAATTTAATTTTCTCCATATGGTTATTCATTTTTCCCAACAGCACTTATTAAATAATGAAATAGTTGTTTTTTCTACTTTATTTCATCATGTTCATTGCATATTAATCTTTTGTTAATAATTTATCATGGACCTCACCTTGAACAATAAAAAAAACACCTAAGTAGATATACTTTACAATGATTTACATTTGGACAATCAATTTCAGAATATGAAAATATCCTTTGACAAATGACAGCTACCTCCTCCATGTCCCCTATGAAAGGGAAAAAGGTACCTGCCCAAGGTCACAGAGTTAGTGTCAGAGGTAAGATTTGAACTCAGGTCCTCTTGAGTCCAGGGCCAATGGTGTATCCACTGTGCCACCTAGCTGCCCACAATTGTATGAATGCTGGCTAACAAATTGGCCAATACACCAACAATCCTTTGATGGTGTACCGATTGAAATGACACCACCTGCTGAAGAGTTACTGTAGGAAAGCTCCACCATAAGGAGAAGACATCTGAGGGCAACCCATGTGGCTTTCCTTGGCGTCAGGAAGTGACGTTTGCTCATGGGTACTGTCAATCAAGGCTATCAGCCAATTAGCTTGGAGATGTGTGCCAGCAGGAGTGGATGGAATGTTCCCAGTTTCACAGGAGGCTTGTGGGATGAAGGAGGTGTGGCTCACTCTTTTTTGTGAGGGTGGAGAGTGGAGCTAAAATTCGCTCTTCCTTTGATACATAGATAAATCTAGGCCTTTCTCTCTCTCTTCACCAAATTCTTATTCTCCTTAATAAATGCTTAAAAGTCTAAACTCTTGCTAAAGCTTATAATTTATTGGCGACCACTCATTAGATATTTTAGACAGACTAGCTAGAATTTTAGTCCCTTACAACGGAGAGTAAATCTAGTTGAACATGTAGGGAATCAGTAAAACTTGGAAGCCAGTCAAAGACTTATCTGACTGCTAGATATGTGACTATGGACATAACCTGTTTATGGTCTTTTTGGGGACAACCTTATTTTTATCGATTCCCTTAACTTTAGAGTAATCTTTTTTTTTTTTTGAGAGAGATCTTATCAAGACATCTCTTAATAAGGCTTTGAACTTAACAGCTTATCACCAAGGATGCTTTCTGATTTGTGTATCAAAGGCCACATGCTTGACCCCTGGAATTCCTCCTTCCCCCTCCCCTTGGAAATGAGACTTACTGACTTTACTTTCTTTTTTTTTTTTCTGACATTAATTTCTAAACCCACCTTTCCCTCCAAATTCCTTATCTGCTTTTGCTTAAACTGTATATAAACCCCTACAGTCTATTATCTAGTATCTGATTCAGCAATAGGCTGCATAGTACCCATGATCAGTGTTAGATTTTCTTCCCTGCTTAATAAAACCTTTCTTTTAATTTTCACAGGCATTGTCTTTCTCTGGTTTCCTTCTCTTTTAGGAAGAAGGTGATTTAGGTCTTGGGAACTGGCTGTTCTCCAGAGAACTGGCCTTTGATTTTCCAGTTTTCCCCTTTGGAAAAAGAGAGATCTAAATTCCATGAAGAGAGTGTTTGACTCTTGCATTGGTTTACATCCATATTTCACTCTTTTATATTCCCTCCCATTGGGATCTATCTCCAGTTGTCCTGATGTATATCTTGCCACTGCACTTGAGGGGGGTGGGGGCAGGATCAGAAATAGCAGAATGGCAATTGAAAAAGAGCTGTACTGGCCTGGCTGGTCTGATTGTTTTTGTTTTCAGTTCTGTAGCCAGAAAGGGCCCTCTTTCCAGTAAGGAAGAGCTGAATTATGTAAACTTCTGGAGAGATAAACTCAAGGGTAGAGCCCGTGAGGCACTGTGAGAACAGCAAAATTTAATGAGAACCGATTCCCTGCCCCCCCCCCCGCCCCCCCCCCCCCCCCCCAAGTCCCCTCTTTCCCAGGCAGGTGAATTGCCCGGGGTTGACTGTCTTTGTCATTTCCAGACTCTTGATGGACTTATGGACCTTCCCCCAAGCAACTTGTCCCCTCCCAATGTTCTCCACCTTACTCCCTTATGTTATTATGTAAAAAGGGTCCACCTACATTAAGTAGTTTTCTATTCAGAGTCAGTAAAGCCTATACTTAAATTAGGAGCTGTTCTATTATTTCTTTTGTCAAAGGTTCATTTACATTATAATGAAGTCCTTTTTTTTTTAAATTTTTTTTTTATTTTAGCAGGGCAATGGGGGTTAAGTGACTTGCCCAGGGTCACACAGCTAGTAAGTGTCTGAGGCCGGAATTGAACTCAGGTACTCCTGAATCCAGGGCCGGTGCTTTATCCACTGCGCCACCTAGCTGCCCCCCAAAGGTTCATTTACATTAATTAGCTATATGTCACTCTGGAGCAATCTTTTGGTTCCCTTTTGTTCTGTTACCCCATTAAAAACCCTGTCCTCAGTTCCCTTCTTTGGGTATTCCTAGCTTCCGATTTGCGATACCACGAGCTATAGTTCCTCTGCCCCATTAAAGACCTTATTTCTCCTGTATTGATTGTTTCCTTAATTTCCAGGTTAACCCTAGACAAAATATTCCGCTGAGGTGCCACAAAAGGGGGCTCTGAGACGTAGGGAAGACCCTTTGCATAATACCTTTTGTTTACTCTGTCCTATAAAGAGTCAGCAGTTTCTTTGCTTCTGGGAGGTTAAGATCTTGGGATCTCTCCTCCTGGCCAGTTGCTGTATTGCAATAAACCAATTCCTACTTTTATCTAAATTATGGGTGTGGGGG
Source organism: Dromiciops gliroides (assembly GCF_019393635.1). Taxonomy (NCBI): domain Eukaryota; kingdom Metazoa; phylum Chordata; class Mammalia; order Microbiotheria; family Microbiotheriidae; genus Dromiciops; species Dromiciops gliroides. The sequence goes on along the minus strand of NC_057862.1, from coordinate 661,082,141 downwards.
CGGGGTGGGGTGGATAAAGCACCGGCCCTGGATTCAGGAGTTCCTGAGTTCAAATCCGGCCTCAGACACTTGACACTTACTAGCTGTGTGACCGTGGGCAAGTCACTTAACCCCCACTGCCCCGCAAAAAAAAAAAAAATTATGGGTGTATGTATTTAATTCTTTAATTGGGGATGTCCAAGAACCGCTGTGACACACCCAGATGGTTCTGGAGGGGAGAGTGAGGTTGGTGACTTTGCACAGCCTTGCCTCACTTAAATACCATTCACTGCAAGTCTTGACATCACCCCGGTGTCATGGTCTTCTTCCTGAACTAAGGACAACCAACATTCTGTAACATCTGTCCCACTGGCGATCCAATGGCCAGTTCCAGTTGGACAATGCAGTTCCTTTCCCTCCTCCTCTCCTCTCTCTCCATATAGGACTTCGTACTTTACCTGAGGGTGCTCTGCCCAAAGGAATATGTTTGCTGAAATTCCACAAGATATCTTAGGGTTTATCTGCTAGATTTCTTTTAAGAACCACTCCTTGGGGGGCAGCTAGATGGCGCAGTGGTTAAAACGCTGGCCCTGGATTCAGGAGTACCTGAGTTCAAATCCGGCCTCAGACACTTGACACTTACTAGCTGTGTGACCCTGGGCAAGTCACTTCACCCCCATTGCCCCGCAAAAAAACAAAAACAAAAAACAAAAAAACCACTCCTTGAACCCAAATAACTCTGGCTCTCCTTGATTAGCCAACAATAGGTCCCAGTCCAGGCCTTGTTTGGTGTGAGAAATGGGTAGTTGTCTCCTCTCAATGTGGATACAAGTCAGTCATACTCCCCTGACCTGTTTGTAGGACAAAGGTCTCAGATCCCCTCCTCCCCCTCAGGTTAGCAAGGTCACATGGTTCAAGGAGCCCTGCTCTCAATTAGGTCCTCTCCAGAGTTCTGTCCATATAAGGAAGTATAAGGTCCACTCCTGAGTTATGCCCATACAAGGAAGAGGGGTGGGAATACTGCGTTCAGACCAGTGATGAAAAAGGGGAAGGTCCATTCGCGTTAGGGACTAGGGTATAAAACAGGGCCTGTGAGCCCCCTTTCTGGGCACCCACTAGCTGCACACTAGGGTGCCTCCTTCTCGTGAGAAGAAAATAAAGCCTTTGTCACCTTGCTGCTGAGTTCCTGAGAATTATTGAGAAGAGGATGAATTTTTCCCTCACATTTGGCCTCTTGATAGCTCAGAGTAGGCCTAAAGAGCAATTATTGCTATTTAACCAGAAATCCTGAGGGTCTTCTTCCCCGCCTCCCCCCAATCTCTCTCTCTCTGACTAGGTAAAAGAGACCTTTTTTTGCCTCACTTCTTACTAGCTATGTGACCCTGGACAAGTCACCTAACCCCAACTGCCTCAAATATTCTGGACCATCTACAGTCATCCTTATATATATCTAGCCACTGGACCCAGATGGCTCTGGAGGAGAGAGTGAGGCTGGTGACTTTGCATAGCCCTCCCTCATTTAAATCCAATTCACTGCAAGTCATGAAATCACCTCCTGATGTCATGGTCCTCTTTGAAAAAGAAGGACAAAAACAAAAACTTCTATTTCTCTCCCCTTTCATAGGCAAACTCTTGGGGAAAAGATGTCTAGAGAAGGGAACAGGTATTTACATAGGTTCTACTATGTTCTAGGCCCTGGGGATGTCCAGTGCCTTTTTCCCATCTCCCCTTCCTGAAGCCTTAAGCCCTCCCTTTTCAAAGTTCCCTTCCCTTATGCTTTTAGGTATAGACAAGGCTGACCAATATTTAAGACAACAGAATCTTTCTTTGCCTGACCCTATGGTCTGTCTAATCTAGGTTCTAAATTGCTCATTTCTTTTTGCTGCTAATCTTGCATATAGTTTGCTCTGTATATATTTCTTTGTATTCTGTCTCCCCCATTAGATTGTAACCTCCTTGAGGGCAGGGATTGTTTTTTGCCTCTTTTTGTATTCCCAGTGCTTAGTACAGTGTCTGGCACTAGCAGATGGTTAATAACTGGTTGACTGATAAGCATATCATCTCCTTCCAAACTCTCTCTCTCTCTCTTTTTACAATCCCTTTCCCCTCTTGGAATGCTACCGTCTGCTTTCCATTCCTATTCTTCAATGAAACAGTGGGAATCTTTGAGTTCATCACTGACTTTTGTGATTATAGCAAAAGCTTAAGGAGGCACTTTGACAGTTTACAAAGTCCTTTCCATACTTTAAGGAATGGAGATGATATTATTATTCCCACATTGGGGCAGTTGGTGGCACAAGGGATAGAGAGGTGGGCCTGGAATCAGGAAGACCTGAATTCATATCTGGCCTCAAGCACTAGCTCTTGTCACCCTGGGAAAGTCATTTAATCTCTATTTGCCTCAATTCCTTCATCTATAAAATAGGGATGATTGCAAATTTGTTGTGGGTATTGAGAGAAAGAGAAAAAGTCTCCCACCAGAAAAATGCTGTTATCTCAGAAAAACAATACAGGGAGGGAGTCTGGGTAAGAAAGGAGGATTGTAGAAAGGGGACCTCAAGGCTAAAAGACAGTCTTGCAAGTGCCTAAAAGTAGATATAGAAGAGAACTTCAAGGCTAGTAGTCTAGCTAGTCCAAGTGTGCCAAAGATTAAAGTTAGTTTGTGCTGCATTTACTTAATTAGCTTATGCATATTAACTACCAAAGGCAGAGACCGCCACCATTTTCAAACATGTGATGGGAGGGGGGACATGTTAAGGGGAAATATGTAGAGATATTTTGGGAAGATTGTATACCTTAAGCCTCAACCAATGAGGCAAAGAGGGGAGGGACTTTTGTGTTAAGTTTAGGGATAAAAAGAGCAGTTTGCTGTGGCAAAGTGTGCCACGCTTCTAGAGGGCATGCCCATTCTTGCAAGACTGTAATAAAACCTTCATATAGGGAAAGTCCAGTGTTTTTATTTGACAGGTATCAAATGAGATAATAGTTGAAAAGTGCTTAGTCCAGTGCCTGGCATATAGTAGGTGCTATATAAATGCTTATTCCTCATTTTATAGGTGAGGAATGTGAGGTTTTTGGCTTACTCATTGTCACCTGACCCCAACTTGGCATAATTGGGATTCAAACACTGTTTTAAGTACAGTTCTTTGATTATTAAACCATTCTGCCTCTCTTTCTTCTACCCAGTAAGGCAGTGTTGCCTGATGGCTAGAATATTGCTTTTGGAGTCAAGAGGGTCTGAGTTCAAATATTGCCTTTGACGTAAACATTTCAACTGATTTTTTTGTTTTTTAATTTCTTAATTTCTTGTTATTTGCTTATTATTATTTACCTTAGCTTCTGAATATCCCTCCTTTTCAGAAAACCATCTTTTTGTTGAAAATTTTGGTTTTTTGTACTTGTCTCCTTCAGAAAACAGATCAGAGGAATCATTATTTTCATAACTTCTTCTACAAGAAAAATCAGATCAGTCAGATAGGAAAAACATAGTATTAATTTATTTGTCCCAAGGACAAACAGGCATGAATCATGCAGAGACCCCTTCCAAAGAAGGAGCTTAAAGACTAATTTTTTGGTGAAAATATATAAACAGCATTTTATCAGTTTCATCAACATGATACAAATCAACTTTACGTTTGATTTAAGCAAACACTATGACAAGAATGTATTAAATGTCAATCATTTTGATATTTGACTTAAAGGAAACACTAAGATTCCAAAAAATGAGTTTGGCAAGGACATGGATGCCCAGATATTTTTATAAGATAGGGACTTACTATCCTGGGGAAAGAAGTCAGCAGAAAGGCAGTTCTCTGCTAGCTATCTGGGTTTAGTTTGAAATTCAGTCAAAGGGAATTTTGTTCTTATCAGTCCAGGGTTTCATAAAATCCTTTTGAATAATAAAGAACCTCTATCAAATCCAGGTGCTCCATACATTCATCATAACATTTTGTAATAAAGAATTTATTTTCAAAAAAGAAAAGGAAAGAAAAAAAGAGTAGTTTAGTAAAAGTAACAAATGTATTGATTCTGACAGTATATGCAATATTCCACAGCTATCATCCCCAACCTCAACAAAGAGGGAAAGAAGGGGTATTTTCTCTGCTTTTCTCCTGGAGGAAGCTTGGTCACAGTAGTTATACTGCATTCAGTTTCATTGTTTTATTCTTTTTTTTTTTTTTTTTTGGTGAGGCAATTGGGATTAAGTGACTTGCCCAGGGTCACACAGCTAAGTGTCAAGTGTCTGAGGCCGGGTTTGAACTCAGGTTGCCCTGTATTCAGGGCCAGGGCTTTATCCACTGCACCACCTAGCTGCCCCTTGTTTTATTCTTAATATTTACATTGTTGGTCATTGGGTATATTGCTTTCTTATTTCTATTTATTCACTTTGTATAAGTTCATGTAAATCCAAATTTCTCTGAAATCTTCATATTCACCATTTAATATGATACAGTATATTCTATTACATTCATGTGCCATATTTGTTTAGCTCTAAGTAGGCAGAGAGCTGGTATAGTGGATGGAGTGCAAGCTGTGGGGCCCTGGCCAAGTCATTTAACTTTTCCACACCTTAGTTTTCTCATCTGTAAAATGGGGATGATAATAACAACTGTTGTTTTGAGGATCCAGTAAGTTAATTTATGTAAAGTGCTTTGCAAACTTTAAAATACTATACAAGGCTTTGTTGTTCAATCTTTTCAGTTGTGTCCAACTCTTCATGATGCCATTTTGGGTTTTCTTGGCAAAGATACTGGAGTGGTTTCCCATTTCCTTCTTCAGCTCATTTTTATAGATGAGGAAACTGAGGCAAATATTGTGGGAATGCAGTGGGACCCCAAGAAACCTAAAGATCCCAAACCCCAAGGAATCCTTAAAACCTTCCCAAGGGAAAGGCACTTCAGGAATAAGGTGTGGCCGAGCATGACCCTGGTATGCTGATAAGCAATATTAAGGTCTGCCAGATATGGATAGATGCTGAATATCCTATTGATGTCCCATTTTTCAAATATCCCTTCACAGTTATCTTTCCCTTCCCTCCCCTTTGTTTTGTAAACACACAAAAGACCAGATCTTCTCTTACTCCAGTGGGACAGGCATCATGGTGGCAGCCATATATTTCTCTCTCCTAATAAATCTCTTTATTTTACAAGATTCGTGATGAGCCTCCAATTCATTTTCCTTAGAAGCCTTATGGAAGTTAAGGCTGATTATCCACAACACTGAGGGTCCAGTTTTCTGGGAAGATGAACAAGTGAGTGTTGGGGGAACTTGTGACAGGGAATGGAGAGGGGGAACTAGCTCACCCAAGAATTGGAGGCACATAAAAAAATCTTGTGAAATAAAATGAGATTTATTAGGAGAGAGGAATATATGGCTGGGAGACAGAATCACTATGGATCACTCTGAGAGAGAGAAGAGCTGGTCTCTTGTATGTTTGCAAACAAAAGCTGTATACAAAGCAACTGGGAGGGGCAAAACAATTGGAAGAGAAACAACTGGGAAGGAGTGCCTGGATATGAATAGCACCCATCCATATCAATATATCATCTTTGTTCCTTCCAGACCAGGGTCATTGTGCTTGGCCACTCAGTATTCCTGAGGTGGGAGGCAGAATTGCTTTTCCCTTGGGGAAATTTAAGGGTTCTTTGGGGGTTGGGTTCCCTCATCCTACAGCATGACTACCAAGGGGTGACAAGGATAGGAAATCTAGTCTTGCCTGAAAGTTAAGTTCCCAGAATAAGGAGAGATAGACTGCATCTGTCCTATAGACTGAGTTGTCTCAAGAACTTTAGGGACTGTTCCCTTTACCTTGTCCGTTGTGGCTACTTTTTCAGAGCTAGGGAAAAGCAGCCAGAGCTGAGACTCCAGGACCATTTTCCTCTTAAACACCCTCTCAGGGTCAGGGGATGCTGGTAGGAAGCAGAGGGCAGACTAAAGAATGAGACCAACTTCTGGAAGCAGCTCCCATGGGAAGCTTTGGGGTCCCTGGCTAGAGCACACCAGGCAGAAGATTCTGTCTCTTCCTCCTTTTTTTCTCTCTCTCCTTAATCTTTCTACCTCAGCCAGAGCCCCTGAGACATGGCTCTTACAGCAGGGCTCAATTGGGCCCAGTTCTCCCCTGAGGGCAGTGGTTGCCAGAGCCTGAGGCAGCAGCTCCTCTATGCTGAAGGGTTGAACAGCTAGGGGAGGTTTTTGTTCAGGGCTGAAACACTGTGGGGGAACTGAACACTATCACTGAAAACAGAAACAATCTGCCGCATCCTCAGCCTCCTCCACACCAGGGATGGTGAAAGTGAAGTCTGTCCTGGAGCCATTGCCACTGGACAGGGCCAGGCCCTCAGAGAGCAGGGTGGAAGCTTCATGGAGCAGGAGTTTGGGCAACTGCCCTGGTTTCTGCTGGTGCCAAGTTAGTCACTTGCTGATGCTGGAACTGGTCCTGTAGTTGATGGTGACTGTCTACTGGAGGCACAGATAGGTAGGCTGGGGAGTGGGTCAGCACATTGGCTTGCCTTGGTGGGGAAAGAAGAGAAGGAGAAAGAGACTTAAGTGAAGAATCCCGTCTAGACACAGTGAGTGCAGGAATACTTCCCTCATCTCCAGTCTGGGTCAGAGATGCTCACTGGAAAATTCCTTCTCTCTCCGAGTGGCATCAGCCTATGGATTATGGGAAGTCTTACCCTGAAGCCAGAGCAATAGGAACTGGGGGAACAAGGATGGGACAGCACTGTGACCCTTGCAGAGCTGGAGGCCCAAAGCTCTGAACTCTGAGTGAGACAGATGGGAGGTATTTTTATCTCAGGCTGGGTTTGTGAAAGGTTCCTTGGATGTCAACCATGCTGGTCCAATCTCAACTCAAGGACCCTGTGAGTGATTGAGTATATGTACATGTAGTGAGTGGCCCAATTGTATTTACTTGAAGGTGTGACCTCATACAACCTCTTTTTTTTTTTTTTTTTTTGCTATATTAAATGCACCCGCCTTAGGCTGGACATGGTGGTGGCTGTGGCAGGTGGCCAATTGTGGTTACGAAAGGGGAAGCCTCTCTATCTCCCCAGGAGAGATCAGATGGTTTTGGGTCTAAAGACCAAGAGGTGTCAAGTATTTATGCAAAGAATATAATTAAGAAAGAAAGAGGGGGTGACAAGGTGTCACAGTGGATAGAGCACCGGCCCTGGATTCAGGAGGACCTGAGTTCAAATCTGGCCTCAGACACTTGACACTTACTAGCTGTGTGACCCTGGGCAAGTCACTTAACCCCCATTGCCCTGCAAAAAAAAAAAAAAGAAAGAAAGAAAGAAAAGATCTGAGTTAGAAACAAAATTAAGACTGTGGAACCCATAGCATGTAAAGACAGCTAAGAGCCCCGGCTTAGAAGAAATGGAGATGATGGAGGACACTTTGGAAAATCTTTGGTCTACTGGGTGGTGTGGGGAGAATGTGTCCTTTGAGTCGTGGGGGTGGGGGAGATGTTTATTTTTCTCTTCTGTATTTCTGTTATGTCTGTGTAAAAGCTAAAAAGAAAAAAAAAAAAGGATTGCTGGTCTCAACCTTTCATTTTGTAGATGGGGAAACAGGCCCCAAGGAGTGAAATGGTTATTAAAGTCCACCATCTCCTTTTCTCCACTCAGAAAGCTGTCACTGTTTGTCAGGCTCTCATCATCTCATGGCTGGACTCTTTCAGTGGCCCTCTGATTGGTTTCTCTGCCTCAGCTCTCTCCCCGCTCCAGTCAATGCAGCACACAGCTGCACGCACATTCAACAGCGCACGTCTGGCTATATCACCCCTCTACTCCAGAAACTCCAGTCACTATGGATTACCTCCAGGATCCAGTATAAAAGCCTCTGGTTGGCCTTCAAAGCCCTTCATAGCTTGAGCAATTCTTCCCTTTCCAATTTCCTCACACTTCACTCCCTTCTAAGTACCCCATGATCTAGTGACACTGATCTTGCTGTTCCTCATAAAAGGCACTCTTCCTTACTCTGTGCTCTTTTCCTGGCTCTCCTTTGTGCCTGCACTGCTCTTCCTCCTCACTTCCACTTCCTAGTTTCACTTGCTTCCTATTTCCTTAGAAATAAACACTTGGGGAAGCTTCCAGTTGTATTCACTTGCTACTATGATATCCTGGTCCAGTCTTTTCTTTTATGCACATGCTTTATGCTGGACAGAGTAGTGTCCGTGGAAGGTATCTGACTCTGTGTTTTTTAATTTAAGTTTTTAAATGTTGAATTTAAACCCAAAAAGAAGAGCATTTTCATACCTGCTGCAGAACACAAAAAGAGGATCGTATGTGAAACTATGAATGTCCATTCCCACAGCTTGCTTTAAAACCAAGCACGTGATAAATTCCATCCACATCTTTGCAAACTGTCCTGCTTAACCATATTTCCTTCTCTCCTATTTTTGTGCATTTAAACATGATTCAGTGGTCTACTTTAATTTTTGCATCATGATTGCTCTTGCCTCATTCCCAAATTAAAAATTGAGAAGAAATAAAGGACCCCCCCCCTCCCGCCGTAATATGTAAGCACGGTCCAAATCCAGCCTTAGACACTTTACACACTTACTAGCTGTGTGACCCTGGGCAAGTCACTTAACCCCAATTGTCACCAAAAAAAAAAAGGAAAAAAAATTATATAAGCACAGTCAAGCAGAATGAATCTAGATAGTGGTCATGTCCAAAACTATAGGTCTCTTTCTGCAACTTGAGTCCATTATCTTGTATGATATGATTATGGATTTGAGTCAGATTAAACTCTGAGGATGGGGTCTGGAAGGTACCCAGCCCTGCCCCAGTATAGTTAGTTTAGAAGTTTATTGCTTGTCAAATTCTCACTGTCTCCTTTAAGTTTTATTGCCAATTAACAGTATTTTTACTTCTGCTCAGTCTCCCCACTTGTCAGCTACATATTAGTTTTGTCTGCAATCTATCATGTGTCAGAACTCCAGTCAGCGGGTCAGGGAGTTAGCCCACCAATTCAATACTCGGGACTCAAGAAGAAAGGACAGGGCTCGGCACAGGATGCAGCAATTAAGTTGAGACCAGATGTTAAGTGACATTGTCTCTTTTTCTCAGAGCAGAATCCCCTTGGCCCTGGGGTCCCAACAATGGATTATTCTTTTCTTCCCAACATAACTGAAGATAAATTTTAACCCTGTCATCCTTCTAGAAGCAGGGACTATATCATTTTTGGGGGGATGGGGCAGAACAATGCTGAAGCACCTGAGTGACTCTTCCTGTTATTCAGGTTGAATATCTTTAGAGACAGGGGCTGGGAGAGGGGAGTCAGTGGGAACTGTGAGATCTGAAACATCTGACTGTCACTCCCCTGTTTCCTCTTCCTTTGGTCTGACCTTGTTCCCCCTCCCCTTTTCCCCCTTGCTCCTGGAACATGTATGCATGTCTCCATACATTGATCACGAGCTGAACACGTACCCTGGGTGAGACAGGGTTGGATGTTAGATTGTAAGCTCAACCTAGTGTGTGTGGGGACTTTTCCTATAAAAGGTCAAGGCATGTATTAGCTAGCGTGGCTCAGGTATTGAGCTTGCCCATTCCAATGGGAATGTAATAAATCTGTCTCTGCTTGACTTGGTGGTCTCCTCGAGTTATTTGGGTAAATTGAGGCAGTTTGCTCCATACAATCTCTTTGTCAGGTGGTGGTTGACACATCTTCTCAGAGTTTCTTTACAGATGTGGTTCAGAGTTGTCTGTCTTTACAATGCTTATGTCCTCATATAAATTGCTCTCCTTGGTTTTATTCTACTCTGTGTCAGTTCATACCACCTAGGATTCTATGAAATAGCCTTTTTCATCAGCTCTTACAGGTCAATAGTATTTTATTATATTTATATACCACATTTTATTCAGCTGTTCTCTAATTATTTAAGAGGAAATCCAAGGTATCTCCCTGGATTCTGTTACCACAGGATCAGGGCATCTTTTTTTGCAGTGGATAAAGTGCTGGGCCTGGAGTCAGTTCAAATCCAGCCTCAGACTCATATTGGCTGTGTGTCCCTGAGCAAGTCACTTAACCCTATTTGCCCCAGTTTCCTCATCTGTAAAATGAACTGGAGAAGGCAATGGCAAGTCACTCTAGTACCTTGTCAAGGAAATCTCAAATGGGGCAATGAAGAGTTGGCCATGACTGAAACAAGAGGGAGGCAGCAGCAGCAGTAACATTCCTTCCCAGATATTATCTTCCCTTATATTGCTGCCCCTCCCACCATTGTTTTCCTATAAACTCTGATATATTTCTAAACCAAGCTTTCAGTGTGCCTGTGTGCTCAGCTTTCTTTTTTCCATTTCAGATAAAATTGTGCTTCATTTGATGCTCATTCCCTCCCTACTTCCTCCATGTTTGTATATTCTTCTCACATATCCAAATGAGAAATAGCAAATTCTTACCCTTTTTTCCTTCTTTCTACAGTAGCATATTGCTTTTAGCCTCCCTTTGCTTTTTCCTTTTAAAACCTTCAGAATAGAACATCAGGACTCCCTCTGTTCTTTTTTTTTTTTTTTGTGGGGCAATGAGGGTTAAGTGACTTGCTCAGGGTCACACAGCTACTAAGTGTCAAGTGTCTGAGGTCAAATTTGAACTCAGGCCTTCCTGAATGCAGGGTTGGTGCTTTATCCACTGTTCCACCTAGCTGCCCCTGTTCTTTCTTATTTAACTTCCTCATTACTCTTCTAAGACATGAAGGTTCTGGAGACATTTGCTTCTTCTCTCCCCATGAGAATGTTAGCACTACATCATCATACAAGCCCTTCTAATTACTCAAATAAATTGGCCTTTCTAGAGTTCTCTGGACTCTTAGTTTTGTACTTTAAAGTTCTTACTCAGCTCTGGTCTTTGTATCAAAAATGCTCAGAGTCCTCTAGTCCTTTAAAATCCATTTCCCTCACAAACTAGGTTATTCTTGGTTGTAAGCCTAGATCTTTTGCTTTTTGACATATTGTATTCTAAGATCTCTATTTTTTTTTTAAATAAAAGTATTTTGGTTTTTTCCAGTTACATGTAGAGATAGTTTTCAACATTTGTTTATATAAGATTTCCAATTTTTCTCCCTCCCCCCGCCCCTAGACAGCAGGTAATCTGATATGTTATATATAAAAATATATAATAACATTAAACATATTTCTGCATTAGTCATGTTATAAGAGAAGAATCAGAGCAAAAAGGAAAAACCTTAAAAAAGAAAAACAATAGCACCAAAACCAAAAGAAATGGTATGGTCCAATCAGCATCCATATTCCACAGTTTTTTTTTTCTGGATCTGGAGAGCCTTTTCCATCATGAGTTCTTTGGAACTTTCTTGTACTGTTGGATTAGTGAGAACAATAAAATCTCTATTTATTTTAAAAGTAGAAGCTGCCAGGTCTTGTATAAACTTGACTGTAGTTCCTTGGTCCATGAATCACATCTTTCTGGATGCTTGATGGTTTTTTTCTTTGATGTGGATGCTCTGGATTTTGGCTGGCATTCCTGGTTTTTTCCTTTTGGGGTTCTTTTCAGGTGATTGGTGGGTTTGATGTAGGGGGTGGTGCCCAACATGGGGATCAACCTTCAGGAGGTGTTCTGAAGCATACAGACTCTGGCTTTTGTGGCCAACAGATAGTCCAGGGCAATCAGGGACATGATAATAAGGCCAGGATAAAACATCCTTAGCTCTGTTTGATTTCATGTAAGAGTCACAAGTGACCACCAGTCATGCAGTAACAGATTCAGGGATAGTGAGGTGGGAAGTATTTCCTGTAAACACAATGAATGGGAGCTGAGCCAGAAGGATCTTACCTTGGATTGAGTCGGAAATTGTCCTCTTGGATTTTTCTCGGGTACTTCCACTTGTAAGCAGCACATTCCCTCTTGTGGCATTGATTTGTGGCAATCTCTCCAGTGGTGGATTACTGGTTTAACGAACCAGACAACCAAACCTGAATTCAAAATTCAAAACAATATAAATTACAGTCCCCAAATATTTAATCTCAAATAGCAAACCTCTACTCTCATGAAGTTGCAATGAGTAAAAAAACGTTTACCAGGAGACATACACATCTTGCTTGGTTTTCTTTCCTTCTTCTAGAGTTTAAACTTTTCTTGGTGTAAAGATCAATCATTAGAAATTACTTCTGTCATGGGGTGCAGGGCACCACAGAAGTTCTCTGGGGCACACCAAGGAATCTTCTCCTTGAGAAACTAAACCAGAAGACAGATAACGCCTAGAGAGATAAGCTGAACCAAATTGGACTGAGCTAGTTTAGGATTCCTACCCTTCATTCTGGTCTCCCTTACCCTGGGGAGATAAATTTGGATGTGGCTGCGGCCTTTGTGTTCTGAAGAGGGATCTGTAGCCACCCCTCACCCAATTCCTTTAGTCACTACCAGTGGGGGATGGTCTTCCACTCCTCACCCAATCCCCCCAGCTACCACCAGTGGGGGATGGTCCTCTCTCACTAAAGGAACTTTTCACGGGCAGATGGTCCACCCCCATCAGTCCTCTATAAAAGTACCTTCCAGTCTCCTGTTCGGGGAGATTTGGTACCTCTGAGCCATGTGCTTTATGCCAATATCCCCATGAAAAGTCCAAGGATTTCTTTCATGGTTTCCCTCCCCCCACCCTTCCCTTCCCTTGCTCCTAAATAAACTACCACCTTATTCTAACTACTTTTTGTGTGCAAGAGGGTGTAATTCTTTAAAGAGGAATTCCTAAGAACCCCAACTCCCACCAACCCGTACCCCATTTCCCACCATTACACTTCTATATAATAAGCAACCTTAAAAATTCTCAGTAAGACTGTTCCTTGTCTAGGAATTTCACAATCTATAATCGGCTCTTTTCTGGTAAGTTTACAAATTAAAAGAAGTCTGGAAGGTCTTTTTTTTCTGTGTAATAATTTACCAGCTTAATACCCTTAGTTCCAAAATTCTTCCAATGCTTTCCTCTGTGTGTTAGAGGAAACAAAACAATTAATAGTCTTAACAAAAACAGGTAGGAGTCCCACAATTTACAGTTGTTCCTAATTTTTAATGGATACACAAATTTAAAAAGTGACTTTAAAACTTAACAGTATTTTAACAGTATTTTAGTTTTCCAATCAAACTCAATTATTCTTTGTTGTTGTTTTTTTGCCCCCTGGAATTCACAAACTTTGAAATTACAGGTGAGCACTTAAAAATGACAGTGACAGTACACTCCTTTCTTTTTTTTTTTCTTTCCTCAAGTTTCCAAACTCTTTGCACTGTGCAAACAAGATACAATTTTCTTTCTACTTTCTTTTACCAATTATATAAAATTCTCTGGACACCTTTTTAAAATTTTTTAAACATTCTTACCCACCCACTGCTCTGGTACTGCAAAGCCAGCACCTGAGAGGGAGGGAGGGAGAGAAAGAGCAGCAGTTTTTTTTCTTTTGCCAAGGCTTTTGCAACTACAAGTCACTAGAGTTCTTTTTCTATGCAACTTTTACACATTAAAAATATTTCCTGATTTTAAATCATTCTACTACAAAAGATTTCAAAGTAGCAGTATTTTTTTTGGGGGGGGGCAGGGCAATGAGGGTTAAGTGACTTGCCCAGGGTCACACAGCTAGTGTCAAGTTTCTGAGGCTGGATTTGAACTCAGGTACTCCTGAATTCAGGGCCAGTGCTATATCCACTGTGCCACCTAGCTGCCCTAGCAGTACTTTTTTTTTTTTTTTTAGTGAGGCAATTGGGGTTAAGTGACTTGCCCAGGGTCACACAGTTAGTAAGTGTTAAGTGTCTGAGGCCGGATTTGAACTCAGGTACTCCTGACTCCAGGGCAGGTGCTCTATCCACTGCACCACCTAGCTGCCCCTAGCAGTATTTTTTAAAACAGCCTTTACAAAGTTCATCTAAGGCCTAGCAAAGAATTTACATTTCAATTCCCAATTCAAACTATTAAGTAGACACACACCTGTAAAGATATCCAGAGGTCAGAGACTGCCCCCTCCCTCATCTCCATGACTCTGAAGGCAACAGGAGTGCAACCAAAAAATGTACAACACAATTTTTCTCTTTTTTTTTCTTTCAAATTTGTAAGGATACACCCGAGGGGTTATATAGAATGCTTTCTCTCTTTGTCCCTTTAAGGTGTATTGGGCTAGGCTGCACCCCTAGAAAAAATCTCACCTCAGACCTTGGGAGCTCACCCAAGGTTTCCAAGGTGGCAGAGGAGAAAAACACAAGACTCGAATGAGGGGATTTCTATGGATAGACAGTTTTGAAATAAAACACCATCCATTTTCTTTTAAGGTCAGTAAGATATGACTTGTCCCAATTTGTCAAAATACACCCCCAAACTGCCCTAACTTCCTGACCCATCTGTAACCTCCTGGAAGTTACCGACACTACACCACATGGGTGTTAACTAACAGCAGAGACTGCCATCTGGGGCGTCCCCCCCCCCCCCACTATGGAGTCTTGCCACCAGGGTAGATCCCTTAACCAATCATAGATCAAAGGGAAATCCCTCAGGGTAAATCTCTTGATCCTGGCCAGATCAATGAGAAATACTTCCCCTCTGTTTGGTGAGCCAGCCTCTCAAAGGAGCAAAACTGAGGTGCAGGAGTTAAAGGCAAATCCCAAATTTACCTTGACAAGGTCCGACCTTACTGCTTCCAAGAAAAAGTGTATGAGTCAGGCACTAAAATTTCCTCACACGTTGGGGGCCAGAAATGATGTGGGGGGTGCATTTAATTGATCAAATTGATCATGAGGCATCCCAAAGAATTGCAAGACTCAGTGACTCAGTTTCCCAAGTTTTATTAAAATATTGTGGGGGCAGCTAGGTGGCACAGTGGATAGAGCACCGGCCCTGGAGTCAGGAGGACCTGAGTTCAAATCCGGCCTCAGACACTTAACACTTACTAGCTGTGTGACCCTGGGCAAGTCACTTAACTCCAATTGCCTCACTAAAAAAAAAAAGTAAATAAAAATATTGTGAGGCCACAGGGAGACACCAAGGAGGTAAGTGTCTCAATTTGGGAGATGGAAATGGTTATATTTATAGTGGGATAAGGTAAGTTATCTCCTCATTATCTTAATCTTCTCCTTAAGGAGGTACATGGAAGGTCTTATCCTAATTTGGACTTCCTGGGGTTCTAAAACAACCCCTGAGGAGGGTACCTTTTCCCCTGGGGGGGTGTTTTTGGGGTTTACACGTCATAAGGTGAACCTAAGGACACATTTGGTCCTTTTGGCTCATGTTCTTAAAGACTTGCTTAAACTGGTCAAAGCCGGAGGGTCTCTCTGTTTATGGTATCTCTTTACTTAAAATCTGGTTTCTAGGTGTCCTGTCATCTAGGAATATTAACGGCTATTATTGGTTAATAGTCCCTGGTTACTGTTTCTGTTGATGGTGGGGGTTGATAGGGACAAACCCTCTTGGTCACTGTAAGAACACAAACCATAGTTTCTCTTTTAACCCCTTTAGGTACTATTGATCTTAGGTTATCTGTTAACCCCTTTTAGCTACAATCAATAGGTTATCTAGTAACCCTTTTAGTCTCCTCCATCATGTTCTTTCTGCCTTTACTTTTCTCTCTGGTTCTGAAAGGTCTGAACAGTTTTCATTTATAATTTCTTGAAATATATGGTCCAGAGTTTACTAGGTCCCTACCCTGGAGCTTTATGACCCCCCAAAGGCTTAGCCAGGGAGTTCTTTGCTCTTCCTGGCTCTGGACACAGAACTTTGAAGGTAACTGTTGGGTGGACCTGAGGAGTGAATGCATTTCAGGTATAGGGAGCAATTTGTTCAAAGGCAAGGAGATGGGTGATGGAATGTCATCTGTGGGAACATTAAGAAACCTATTCTGGCTGGAATATAGAACTTATAAAGGGGAATACAGTTTAATAAGCCCGGAGAGGTCGGTTGATTGGAGTTTGTAAAGGGCTTTGCATGTCAAGCATAGCAGTTTGTATTTAATCCTATGGTATCTAGGGAGGGCCACCAGCATGGTCAATGACCTTAGCTGATGTCATATGTAAACTGGTTGAAGAAATCCAGGGTGTTTAACCTAAAGAAAATCCTTGGGGCAGAAGAGACTATGATGGTATTTGAAGGTCAATCATGTGAAGGAGGGATCATCTTTGTTTTGCTTGATTCCAGAAGGCAGAACTAGGAGCATAGGTGGTAGCTATAAGGAGGAAGCTTTTGACTTCACGTAAGGAATAGCTTCATTTAAAATTTGAGCTATCTAGAAATATAACAGGCTGTTCAGAAAGTGTTGATTTCTCCCTCACTAGAGGTCTTTTGGGCAGCTGTGGGTAGAGCACTGGACTTGGAATCAGGAAGACTCATCATCATCAGTTCAAATCTAGCCTCGGACACTTACTAGATCTAAGTCACTTAACCCTGTTTGCCTCAGTTTCTTCATCTATAAAAATGAACTGGAGAAGGAAATGACAAACCATTCCAGTGTCTTTGCCAAGCAACTCCCAAATGGGGTCATGAAAAGCCAGACACAACTCAACAACAACAATAGCAACAACAACAGCAACAACAACAACAATAACAGATCTTTAAGGCTGGTGATCATTTGCAAGTTCTATTGTAGATGGAATCTATGCTGAAGTCCCTTCACACAGTGAGCTTTTGTGTTCTTGTGTCATCGGAGCTCACTGGGATGGCCAGGTAGAACAGGAGACGCATTAGGAAGGTAGAGATCCAGAAGCAGCCTTCTGAAGTCTGTGAATGTAGCATGGAGTCAGGGAAAAAGCATAGCTGAAAAAGCAGCATGGATTTATGAAATACTTACTATGCGTCAGGAGCTATGCTTGGTTTTGGGGGTACAGCACAGGTCCTACCTTCAGTGAGTTCACATTCTACCAGGGGGATGGGAAACATTCAAGAGAGGCAAGAATGGGACAGACCCAAAAGAAAGAGAAAGTGATTTGGGGAGAGGGGTGCAAATAACTGAGGGAATAAGAAATATCTGGGAGGGTAGAAGGGAGGGGGGCGGAGAGAAAAACATCGAGAGACAGAGAAAGAGATGATGATGATGATATAGCTAGCATTTATATAGTACATTAAAGCCTGCACAGCATTTTACAGATATGATCCTCACAACAATACTATCTGAAGTAGGTGCTAATATTTTCACCATTGTATAGATGAAGAAACTGAGAGGTCAGGGATATACAATTAGTAAGTCACTGAGGCAGAAGTTAAACTGGGGTAGGTCTTCCTGACTGGAGGTCTTGTATTATAAAATAAGTGTCTGAGGCTAGATTTGAACTCATGAAGATGAGTCTTCCTGACTCCAAGACTGGTGCCACTATGGTGCCACCTATCAGCAGCATAAGACACAAACATATAGTTAATCGGCTTCACTGGAGGGAGTTTCCACACCAGGGATAGAGTCCCTTTATATGAGTCAGCTAAATTAGAAAAATCTTCATGGAGGTAAAAATCTTTCTATTAAGTAATTTTTTTTTAAAAGTGAGGCAATTGGGATTAAGTGACTTGCCCAGGGTCACACAGCTAGTAAGTGTTAAGTATCTGAGGTCAGATTTGAACTCAGGTACTCCTGATTCCAGGGCCGGTGCTCTATCCACTGCGCCACCTAGCTGCCCCTATTAAGTAATTTTGATAAGGGTTTGGTATCCAAGATTTGTAGACAATTAACAGAAAAATGTAAGACCAAAAGCCATTCCCTAAAAGATAGGTAGTGAAAGCATATGAAGGATAACACTTAACATATAGCATAATTCCTGGTACATAGGTGTCGTTTAAGAAATTCTTGATGATTGGTGGATCGATTGTTTTAGCCCAATCCTCTTCACTTTACAGATGAAGAAACTGAAGACAAGCTGGCTACCATACATAGGGAGTCTGCCTCCTTCACCTGCCAGCCATGAGTTACTCAAGACAAGATGGCAGAAGCTGCTGGATGTAGGTAGATTTATGCCAGGTAAACTCAGTTTTGGGGAATAATGTATAGGCAATATAGAGGAGCCTTTTACCATGCAGAACCATGTATGCCCTCCAAGGGTTCCCTGGAGAATCAGAGACGTTGGGCTTTTTACTTTGCAGCTGGCCTTGGCTGTGAACAGAGAATGACTCTTCTGCTTGCTCCAGAGAGCAGGGTGGTTTTTGTTCTAGGAGGCAGCACTGTGCTACGGAAGACCATAGTCATGTCCACAGTAATAATCTCCTGTGTCCTCAGGCTCCACAGAGCTGATGACCAAACTGTAGTCACTGCCACTTCCACTGCCAAGGAACCGGGCAGGGACACCTGAGGCCAGATTTTCAGTTTGGTAGATAAGAAGTTTTATAGGTTGTCTGGGCTTTGCTTGGTACCAGTTGACTTCTTTGTTCACATTGGCATTGGCCCTGCAGGTGATTGTGGCTCTCTGTCCTGGAGACAGGGACAGGGAACCTGGAGTCTGTGTCAGTGAGATGGCCCCCTCTGTAACTAAACAGCAAAACAGAAAATGACAATTGTGTTGAAGCAGGTTGAGTGATGGTCACTCCCTCTCTCTGATGACATTCACCCATTTGACAAAAACTCTGTTAAATTGGCCTTACCTGCCACCCAGAAAGCCAGACTCCAGAGGAGCCAAGTGTACGTTCTCATGTTGTCAGTGGGTTGCAGACTGGGGCTGATCACTGAATCAGAGAGGGAGACCTCAGGCATTTATTTATAGGCCAGCAGAGGCAAGAACATGCAAAGAGGAAGAGCTAAGGACATCAGCTTCCTCCTTGGGGAAAGAATTTAAATGCTTGCCACAGCCTGACTGGATCTCTTTCCTTGAAATCCCAATTACTGACCCTGTCAGTCAAGGACATGAAGGGGACAGCCTCTGGGCATCCCTGAACATTTCTTTTTCTTTCTTTTTTTTTGATAGAAACTATTTATTAATAGACAAGGCGGATAGTGGAGATGTTTACTTCTTGGACACACCCACAGTGTGACCCCCTGCGGCCTATAGTCCTGGTGCGCTGGCATTTCTAAGATGGGGTCTTCAGAGGGAATCAGATAGACCTTTGTTTTTTCTTGCTCTGAAACTGGGTTGTTCCTCAATGTCTTGTCTCTTTTCTTAGTTAGAAGAAATGAACTTTAGAACTTAAAAAAACAACAACAACAACACACCAGACCTGAGATCTCATTGAATCAGGCAACTCTGGTGAAGAAACTCCTTCTTTGTAGTCACTTGCTCTGCAACTTCCTGGTTTTCCCTCAGGATTTATGAACCCTGTAAAAGATGAACAATTCAGCTTCTGTGGGTGTCAAATATGGGGTCCCACGTGAGCCTCAGAGGTCAGGGCTCTGTAGAATTCCTTCTTAAAGGGGCAGAACATGGAATTGATGGTTACAGGGGTTGGTGGAGATGCTATTTTTGTGATCCCCATATAATGGTTATCAGTAGATTCTTAGAACTTCTCCATACTTTGTCCTCTGTTCTGCTTTTAGGATCTTGGAACTAAAAAGGTGTTGGAAAGCTGTGTTACTGATTCTTTCTTTCAGAACTAGCTGGTCCAATCTCCCTTCAGATGGAAGATGGTGTAATGTGGCTGTCCCACACATATAACATGGGGGTGTCATGTATAACTCAGAGGAAAGCAGGAATAGATACATCTCTAGCATGTCCACTCCCTATTCTCCTCCAAGGGGTGCTTTAATTTCTGCCAGAAGGGGAAGC
The DNA here is from genome assembly GCF_019393635.1 of Dromiciops gliroides. Lineage (NCBI taxonomy): Eukaryota > Metazoa > Chordata > Mammalia > Microbiotheria > Microbiotheriidae > Dromiciops > Dromiciops gliroides. Next base: position 661,062,500 of record NC_057862.1, on the reverse strand, counting down.
AGGAGATTGGGGCTGGAGGCTAGTTGTTTTCTTCTTTACAGAGAGAGTGAGTATCAGGCTAGAATTATATCTATCTGCTCCCTTTAATATTATTAGTCTAGGGGAGGTAGTCTTCATGTTCAAGTTGGTCTATGTCTTAATGGGGAAAGGAGGACCCCCCAACTCTATATCTAAGGCTTGACTTGCTTCCTACCAAATACCAGTTCCATAATGAATACACACATAGCAAAAAGCAGAGAAACACATTTATCCAAGCTGATAGCAAAACAGAAGTCAAAGAAAGTATATATAGGTGAATATATACCAAACAACACAGAGTGAAGGAGATCTCTCATTGGAAGTGAGGTATCTCAGCCCTAGATGTCACCCAAGGGGAAATTCCCTGAAGTCTCTAGTATAGCAAGCTGAGACATGATGGAGCATGATGGAGATTACCAGATCCTCTCATGTCAGCTTCTTCCCAGAATCCTTTTCTTCTTTCAGCATCCTGAAGTAGAATTGGGATTGTTGATCTTCTCTCTTGAATTTGGAAGCCAGAAGACCACCAAAAAGAGTGAAGAGAATGAAGGGAGAGGATCTCTCTTCTCTCCTACTTCTAGGTAGCTGATCTAATCTTTATGGAGGGTACAGGGCATTGATCTCTACCAAAGAGGAGAGCAGTCATCTATGAATGGGCTTTGGGGCTTGGGTTTCAATGGAAAACTATTTGTCAGGTTTGTTGTAGAGAAAATTTTTATCTAGGCACATGTTAGGCTAGATGGCTTCTGAGGTTCTCTTCCAAATCTTACATTGTGGATTTTGTAGATTCTGGATTTTGCTACTCCTGGTGGGTAGGAGAATGGGCACAAGAGGATGAGGGCACTGTGCCACCTAGTAGTCACGGGAGGAAAAGGGGAGTGTACAGCAATTCTAGAAATGCTTGAAGAATTTGTGCCACCATTGGGTATGTGGTTGAAAGAAATAAGATCAGGAGAGCAGAAAAGCACAGTGAGACCTAAGCTCTCTGGAGCTGTTTGGAGCTTGTTGGCATGATGAATGAGAACAGGCTTTCAAGGACTTGATCACCTGCTTCATGCATCTACCAATATCAGCTTATGCAGATCTATACAAACTGTGCTGTTCTGCGATGATGCCGGCTGAGAAGGTTTGGGAGCAATTTTATACCAGGAAAACAACTTACTGACATTTTTTTTTTGCAGGGCAATGAGGGTTAAGTGACTTGCCTAGGGTCACATAGCTAGTAAGTGTCAAGTGTCTGAGGCTGGATTTGAACTCAGGTCCTCCTGAATCCAGGGCCGGTGCTTTATCCACTGCACCACCTAGCTGCCCCCAACTTACTGACTTTTAAATTGGGCTTCTCCAAAAATTCTGTCATTCTGTTAAGGCACATGTTGGATAATGTCACTCACCTGCTCAGAAATCTTAAGTGGCTCCTGAATGCTTCTAGGTTAAAATATGTAATGAAAGGCTGGCCAATAGGTAGAGTACTCTGTGCCTGCTCTGAAAACTGGGCCTCCATCGGCCAGTTTCCTAAACACAACCTCTTCAGGCTAGCATCAATGACCCTCCAATTTGGCTCCAACCTAATTTTCTAGAACACATTCTGTGTTCTCACCAAAGTGCTCCTCCCTGAGCCCCACATGCCTCCTCCTACATCTGTGTACTTATGAAATTTCTCCTCTGTGCCTGGGATGTAACACTTCCACATTTCCACACTTTATAGCCAAATTCCTAGAAAATAGACATCTATCTTTATCACATCTATCTCCTCACTTTTTTTAACACTTAGCAATCTGACTTTTGATGCCCTTCTTTCCTCCTACCCCTCCAAGACAAACTCTTCTCTCCAAACTTACCAGTGGCTTCTTACATCCTGATGGAATCAGGGACTATATCATTTTTTGGGGGGTGGGGCAGGGCAATGAGGGTTAAGTGACTTGCCCAGGGTCACACAGCTAGTGTCAAGTGTCTGAGGCCAGATTTGAACTGAGGTCCTTCCGAATCCAGGGCTGGTGCTTTATCCACTGCGCCACCTATCTGCCTGATTATATCATTTTTATCTTTCTTCCCTCAGCACCTAGCATAGCCCCTTGAACATGAGGACAGAGATGAAGAGGGCCTGGACTTCTGATTTTTAATATATTCTTTTTTTTTTTTTTGCGGGGCAATGGGGGTTAAGTGACTTGCCCAGGGTCACACAGCTAGTAAGTGTCAAGTGTCTGAGGCTAGATTTGAACTCAGGTACTCCTGAATCCAGGGCTGGTGCTTTATTCACTGCGCCACCTAGCTGCCCCTGGACTTCTCTTTATTGAAGAAACTGCCTCTACCAATTCTGGTGAGAGCAGTGGTTCTCATAATGTAGTCTGAGGATCTTTGGGGTTCCCTAGACTCTTTCAAGGGATCCACAAGGTCAAAATGATTTTGATAATAATGCTAAGACATTATTTCCTCCTCCTTTTCCCAACTACATATCTGCATGAGGCCAACTTTTCTTCATGCACTTCAACAACATATCAAAGCAGATTGAATGTAGAAGTGGCCAGAAGATAAGCCTGACATTAGAGAGATTTGCAAAAATCTGTAAAACAATGTTCTTCTCACTAGTAGTAATATGGCTGTGAGAGTTGGATTATAAGGGAAGCTGAGCACAGCAGAATTGTGGTGTGGGAGACTTTTTAGAGTACCTTGGACAGCAAGGAGATCAAATCAGTTAATACTTAAAGAAATTAACTATGACTATTCACTGGAAGGTCAAATACTGGAGCTGATACTTGAATACTTCAGCCACATAATAAGAAGATGGGACTCATTGGAAAAGACCCTGATATTGGGAAAGATTGAAGACAAAAGGAGAAGGGAAAGGAAGAGGACGAGATGGATAGGTGGTGTCATGGAAACAATGAACATGAGCTTGGATAGATCTGAGGAGAAAGTGGAGGATAGAAGGGTCTGGCATGCTGTGGTCCATGAGGTCATGAAGAGTCCAACATGATTGAATAGCGGTAGCAGCAAGCAGCGGCGGCAGCAGCAACAAGTAGCAGCAGCAGCAAGTAGCGGCAGTAGCAAGACTCCAAGCCTGAAATAGGTTTCCTAAAGGACAGTTTTGTAATGCTGAGGGCTTTATATGTGCCGGGACACTTGACTCATGACTGGCTGACAGACCTCTGAGTTGGATCCTGGGATTGAGACATCAGATGTAGAATTTGAGAGAGACGGGATATGATAGTGAGCTAATCACTTAACATCTTAGGCAACTATTTAAGACTATGTTATGGGCAGCTAGGTGGCTCAGTGGATAGAGCACCGGCCCTGGATTCAGGAGTACCTGAGTTCAAATCCAGCCTCAGACACTTAACACTTACTAGCTGTGTGACCTTGGGCAAGTCACTTAACCCCAGCTGCCTCACTAAAAAAAAAAAAAGACTATGTTATAAAGAAGGTGTCATCCATCACTGGTAGAAAGAGTTTCCTCATCTAGGAAACTATACAAACAATAGATTATAGATTATAGATATAGATACAGATAGTTGGTATACACATACACACACACACAATATCCCTATAACAAGGAAATCAACAGGTCTAGTCAGTTTCTTGTCTAACTAGATTTGGGTGCTTTTTCAGTATTTGGCCACGAGATGGCGCTCGTGTCCTTTTCTTTGAGAAGGTATCTCTTTTGAAGCCCCCAGGATAGGAGAGTGAATCTTCCTGTCTTCCTCTGTTTTCTGGGCAGAATTGCTTATGACTGTTTATTCTCAGAAAGGCAGTGAAGAGAGAATGGAAAACTACTTTCTCTTATCCAGCAATCATTTACTAAGAAAATTAAGGATGGTAAAGTCCCACTTGGCAGCCTCATCATGTCATTGAGGTGTCACCACCTCTGACAGGTCCTACTCAGATAGGATAGGTCATAGGATTATGGGGCATTGGCCAGTGGATGAAGGCACCTGATGGGATATAGGGAACATCTAAGGATTAGCTGGCTGATGATCAGCCATGCCCTTTGTGGCTGATAAAAGCAAGTTGGCCTTGTTTTGCTAAAATTCAGTTTTTTAGGTCAATCTCAGTTATTGGAGACTCTTTCCCTCTTCCCTTGAATCTCTTGAAAAGTGAAGCAAAGGATAGGAGGATTTCCCACCTTCTTTTTTCCCAGACCAGAAGTAGTAGTGGCGATTGGTGGATGAACCACATGGCTGTGGGTGAAATGTATTTTTTTTTTTAAGTGAGGCAATTGGGGTTAAGTGACTTGCCCAGGGTCACACAGCTAGTAAGTGTCAAGCGTCTGAGGCCAGATTTGAACTCAGGTACTCCTGACTCCAGGGCTGGTGCTCTATCCACTGCTCCACCTAGCTGCCCCGAAATGTATTTTATATGAAGTTTTGAGAGGGGAATTCAAGGTACTGCTTACTGAAACTCTGGGTAGAGGAAGGGAGGATGATCATAGAATCTTGCCTTCACTAGGGGAAGGAAATCTCTGGGGAAGTACCAGTTTTGAGAGTTGCCTCATAGGCAATTCCAAGTTCAGGAGTTTCTGAGTTTGAGCATTCCTGGTGCTGGATTTTCCAGAGAAAATTCCTAGTCTGTCTGCTACTTGGATCTTAGATAAGGCAGATAAAGGTGTCTACATTTTCTAAAAGAACCTAGCAACCCCAAATCCCAAATTGAAAAGATATAGAAAAAGTTTAAAACCTTGACTTTCTCAAGCCATCCTCTCATTTGAAAAATTCCAATTAATAAAAGAATGTAAAATGTAGAAACAAAAAATAAAACCCCCAAAACTTAGAAATGAAATACCTAGAGAAGTTTAGAAAGTACAATGACTTTTTTTCTTTCTTTTTTTTTTTTTTTGGTGGGGCAATGAGGATTAAGTGACTTGCCCAGGGTCGCACAGCTAGTAAGTGTCAAGCATCTGAGGCCATATTTGAACTCAGGTACTCCTGAATCCAAGGTCAGTGCTTTATCCACTGTGCCACCTAGCTGCCCCAAAAGTACAATGACTTTTGAGAAGCTATACTCTGATCTGAAAGAAAGATTGGTTTCATGTATGGAGAAGGAATTTTTTGCATAGACAAACTCACATTCTGATCTATAAATTTATCTTCCACCACCATCAATTTAAGGGCTGAAATTTATAGTCCCTTGCTGGCTCAGCACAAGAAGATGAGTTGACTGAAATTTTACAAAAGAAAGTTTTATAGCAATAATTCATTCATATGGCCTTTTAAGGTCTTCGGAGTACTTTACATACATTATCTTGCTTGATTCCCACAACAATCTGTTAGGTGGGTAGCGAAATTATTATTATTCTCATTTTATAAATGGGAAAACTGAAGCTCTGAGAGGTTAATATCTCATCTACCATCAAACACCCGAGGTGGGATTTGAACCCAGACCTTTAGAATTCAGGCCCAGGGCTCTTTATGCTACAACACACGCCTCTCTGATCTCTGAACTTCAAGGGCTCCATTCAAGCAGTTACAGGATCAAAAAATGACATAGTTTTGGAATTTTGCTAGGGATTTCTCACTCAACTTATCCTGTTTATACATGGGTACTTGCATGTTGTCTCCCCCATTAGACTATAAGCTCCTTGAGGGCAGACTGGTTTTGCCCTCCTTTGTATCCCCAGTGTGTAGTACAGGGCTTGGCACATAGTAGGCATTTTTTAAACAAGTTTTTTTTTTTTTTTGACAGGGCAATGAGGGTTAAGTGACTTGCCCAGGTTCACACAGCTATCAAGTGTCAAGTGTCTGAGGCCGGATTTGAACTCAGGTCCTCCTGATTCCAGGGCTGGTGCTCTATCCACTTATAGTAGGCATTTAATAGATAATTTTTGACTGACTGAAGTTGTCAGACTTCCTCTCATTTCCTCCTCCCCCAAAACAAAACACAAAAGCACACCTAGAAGTTAAACATTTTCCTCCAAGGTCTATGGCACTTGGAAAGTTAATAAAGAAAGAAACAATACTTTTCAAACCATGTTAGGCTTCCATGTATTTAAAAGGCAAACATATACATGTACATACATGTGTTCATATCTTTTATCTGATAGAGGGTAAACTTGAATTAACTTTCCCAAATATTTGCTAGTCTGGTTGAACTTGAAAGTAGAATTTACCCTTCATTAAGAAGGTCTTTCAAAAAAAAAAAGAAAGAAAGAAAGAAAGAAAACTCAGGGCAGCTAGGTGACACAGTAAATAAAACACCAGCCCTGGATTCAGGAGGACCTGAGTTCAAATCCGGCCTCAGACACTTGACACTTACTAGCTGTGTGACCCTGGGCAAGTCACTTAACCCTCATTGCCTTATTCCCCTCCCCCCAAAAAGAAAAGAAAAGAAAAGAAAAGAAAGATCTTTCTCTTTCCCTTGAGGAGGTTCATGACTTTGGAGGCTATCTGTTCAGGAGGAAAAGCAAGTGAACAGTACTAAATTCAACAAGGGGTCAAGACAAGGACTGAGAAAAGACCATCAGATTTGGCAATTAAGACATCATTGGTTTCTTTGGAGAGAACAGTTTTGTTTGAGTGATGAGATCATAAGCCAGATTGCCAAGAGTTGAGAAGTGTGTGGGGGTGTCTTTTTCCCTTTTCTATCATCTCTTTGGAATACAGAATGTAGGGGCCACATTTAATGTGGGGAGAGTTAACTGGGTGGCTCACTGTAATGTTGGGGTTCATAAAATAATGAGGGACCCCTAGGTCCACAGCTTCCTCACCTCTGAACTGCCTTTTTTAGTTATTTCTCCCAGGCCAATAAAAAAGGAGCTTAACAGCCTCTTTTCCACAAATAAATCAGGTTTTATTAATGGGAATAAAATACACAGCAAAGGTGAAATTAACAAAGGCAAGGACAAGGGAATAGAGAAAAAGAAAAATGGATAATCTCCCTAATTCTAGCAAAGGTCTTTACAATTCCCAAACTTGCTTCCAGCTCAGCTAATTCAAAGAGCCAGACTCGTTTTATTAACTCACCACCTGGGGTCCGTAGCTTCAATAGGAGACAGCTGTGTGGCTAGCATCAACAGGAAAGGCCCACAGGAGAAACCGACAGCAAAAACCCCTCTTCCTGGAAGCTTACCAACCGGAAAAAACCAGCTCCCCTCAGCATGCATTCCTTTCTACTTTTTTTCTCCCCCCTTCAAACTGGATTGGAGAGTGGTTCCCCTGACTCAGGATAGGCCAGGTGTGGCCCATATCCAATCATCCCTAGCCCTGGTTTCCCAAACAGTACTAGGTCATTCAGGTGGGACCCCTAGGTGTCTGACAAATTCCATTATTTTACCACAAGACCTAGCAGTGGTACCACTGGGTCAAAGGGTATAAACGGTCCCATAGCCCTTTGGGCATAGTTCCAAATTGCTCCCCAGAATGGTTGGATCACTTTATAGCTCCACCAACAATGCATTAGTGTTCCAATTTTTCCACAGCTTCTCCAACATTTATTATTTTCCCTTTTTGTCATATTAGCCAATCTGATAGTTTCAGGTGGTACCTCAAAGTTGTTTTAATTTGCATTTCTCTAATCAATAGTTATTTAGAGCATTTCTTCATATGGCAATAGATAGCTTTGACTTTTTCATCAGAAAACTGCCTGTTCATATCCTTTTACCATTTCTCAATTGGGGAATGACTTGGATTCTTGTAAATTTGATTTAGTTCCCTTTATATTTTAGAAATGAGGCCTTTATCAGAAATGCTGGCTGTAAAAATTGTTTCCCAGTTTTCTGCCTCCCTTCTAATTTTGGTTGCATTGCTTCTGTTTGTACAGAAGCTTTTTAATTTTATTATTTAAAAATTTTTTTTTTTTTTGCGGGGCAATGAGGGTTAAGTGACTTGCCCAGGGTCACACAGCTAGTAAGTGTCAAGTGTCTGAAGCCAGATTTGAACTTAGGTACTCCTGAATCCAGGGCCAGCGCTTTATCCACTGTGCCACCTAGCTGCCCAGCTTCTAAATTTAATGTAATCAAAGTCTTCCATCTTACTTTTCATAATATTTTCTATCTCTTGTTTGGACAAAAATTGTTTTCCTCTCCATAGATCTAAGAGGTAAACCATTCCTTCCTCTCCTATGGTGTCACTCTTTATGTCTAAATCTTGAACCCATTTTGACCTTATTTTTGTATAAAGTGTAAGATGTTGGTCTATGCCTAGTTTCTGTCATATCTCGTAATTTCTTCCTCTACAACCTCTCTCACACCCATTCTCTTCGCTCCCTCTCCATGTTGTCATTCCTTATTCAAATAACTTCCTTATTGGCCTCCCTATTTCATATGCCACACAGCTGCTGAAATGATTTTCCTTAAGCATCGATCTGACCATGGCACTCTCCTCAGTGATTTCCTAAGGCATAAAGCCTTTTACAACCTGACCCCAACCCATCTTGGCAGCTTATTATGCATCACTCCCCTTCACACTCACTGTGTTCCAGTCAAGTGGATTTTTCTTTTCTTTCTTTTTTTTGTGTGTGTGTGTGAGGCAATTGGGGTTAAATGACTTGCCTAGGATCACACAGCTAGTAAGTGTTAAGAGTCTGAGGTCGGATTTGAACTCAGGTCCTCCTGACTCCAGGGCCAGTGCTTTATCCACTGCGCCACCTGGCTGCCCCCAGTCAAGTGGATTTTTAAAAACTGTCCCTCAAACATAGCACTTTTTCAACCCCTTTTCTCTGGCCGTTCTTTATGGTGAGAAAGTACTCCTTCTTCAACTCTGCCTCTTAGAATCTTTCATCTCCTTCAGACCCAAGTGCCACTTTCTATATGGGGATTTATTTTGATTCCCTTCCCAGTATCCCAGCATCCTTCCTACCCTCAATAACTCCGTATCTCTTTTTCTACCTATTTTGTATAGGTCAGTCTATGTGTAAATTGTCTTCCCGAATGGGAGATAAGCTTCTTGAGGTTTCATTTTCCCTAGAACCAACTACAGTGCCTTTTGGAATCAACAGGTACATAGTAGGCACATAATAATAAATGTTTACTAGTTGATGGTTTGACAGCATCCTTTGTGGATATCCCTCATTGATATCTATTATTATTATTATTATTTGCTGGGCAATGAGGATTAAGTGACTTGCCCAGGGTCACACAGCTAGTAAGTGTCTAATGTCTGAGGTCGGATTTGAACTTAAGTCCTCCGGAATCCAGGGCTGGTGTTTTATCCACTGAGCCACCTAGCTGCCCCCAAACCCCCCTCTTTGATATCTAATGTGCTTTATTGTGTATCCATTTTAAAGACCAGTCATGTTTGTTACTACTCCTACTCCTACTACCACCATCACCACCACCACCACTACTACTACTACCACCACCACCTAATATTTACATGGAACCTACTATGTGCCAGGCTACTAAGTATTTTATAAGTGAAGGCTACTGTGTTAAGTATTTTACAAATATTATCTCATTTGGTCCTTGCAACAACCCTGAGATGGAGATGCTATTATTATCCCCATTTTACAAAGAAGGAAACAGAGACATTAAGGGATTTGTCCAGGGTGACACAGCTGATGTCTTCCTGACTCCAGGCCCAGTACTCCATAGCCACTGTGCTACCTGGCTGCCTCTTGTTTCTGGAGTTAAAATGCTTGCAAAGTTTATGGGTTTCAATATCTCTAAATATAAACTAGAGATAACAATCTGAAAGTATACAAAGGATCCCTGATTTCATCAGCATCAGGTACTTTTGGTATGAGAGCTCCCTCCACTAATGCAGATTGCTACCCATCTGTGGCTTAGTAGATCATTCCTAAGGCACATTTAGAGGTTAAGTGACTTGCTAAGGGCAAGAGCTACTACTACTAATTCTTAAATACTAGAAATGGACCAGGGGAAGTTTATTCTTGGATGAAGGCCAGGTGCTACCAGCTAGCTACACCCCGCTTCTTTCTCCGGAAGTTGTAACCACTTAGACATATGTCTTATTTCATGATAATTTGCATGGACCTTAGACATTCCAATTATCATTCCACCCTCCGGTATTTATGTACTTTTGATTTCTAATGCTCTCTTCACCTCTGACTCATCATGACCCAGACACTTATATTTTGTTTGCCTGGTATCCCACCTCATTCCTTCCATTACCCAGTCTAATAGCCCTGGCCAACTCTCTCTGTCTGTCTCTCTGTCTCTGTCTGTCTCTTTGTCTCTGTCTCTGTGTCTGTCTCTCTCCCCTTTGTTTTTTCTCTCTCCTTCTCTCTGTTTCCTTCCCTCCCTCCTTTCTCCTCCCTCTCCCTTCTCTCCCTCCTTCTTTCCTTCCTTCCTTCCTTCCCTCCTTCCTTCCTTCCTTCCTTCCTTCCTTCCTTCCTTCCTTCCTTCCTTCCTTCCTTCCTTCCTTCCTTCCTTCCTTCCTTCCTTCCTTCTTTCCTTCCTTCCTTCCTTCCTTCCTTCCTTCCTTCCTTCCTTCCTTCCTTCCTTCCTTCCTTCCTTCCTTCCTTCCTTCCTTCCTTCTTTCCTTCCTTCCTTCCTTCTTTCCTTCCTCCCTCCCTCCCTCCCTCCCCTTCCTCTACCCTCCCCTCCCCTTCTCCTCCTCTTCCCTTTCCCTTCTCTCTTTTCCTCTCCTTCCTTTCCTCCCCTCCCCTTTCCCTTATCTCTCTCTCCCTCTCTTCTCCTTTCCCCCCTCCCTTCTTTCTCCCGTGACCTCTTCTCCTCCTTCTCCCCCCGTCCACCCCCTCCTCTTAATATAGCCTTTACAATGTTACACTAAATCCTTTAAAAAAAAGAATTTATTGTCAAGTTGCTTTTACAAGATTATCCAGTGTAGCTTTTATTTCTCCTATATATTTAATTTTCCCTCAAAGCTTTGCCACTAATTTGTTTGCCTGTATCTTATTACTGAAGGTTTCTTCATAGTTGTACTGTGAACAGTCTCTGGGGTAATGATTTTGATAGGTTGCTCAATTTGGAGAAGGCTTAGAATGATCTTTCTCATTCTTTTTTTTAAGAAATATCTTCTTTCTTGCTCTTTTCAGATATGCTGCATTTAAATCGCAGACTATTTCTCCATGACCAATTTTCAAATGTTCTTGTATAGTTTTTAAAGTTCCATTCTTGGGCGATGATTTGAAGTCTCTGCTCTAGGTCTTGCCTTTCCCCCTGATTCTGAGAGGCTGCTCTCTGTGATTCCCATTCAGCAGTTAATGATGTTCAGTTTGCTAGTTATTGCTTCTAATGTTCTTTTTATATCTTTCCCTTCATGTATTATTTGAACACTTAATTCCTTGTGGCTTTTAACTACAAAAGGGTCAGGCGCAAATCTTGCTGTTTTTATATCTCTCAGTGTTGTTCCACTCAGCAATTTCTTTCTCTCTCCTTCCTGTATCTGAAACCTGGCCATGGGACCTGGCTGTCATTCTGGAACACTTCAGGCCAGAAATAGAGTATAGGCACTAGTCAAGGTTTCTCCGCATTTCAGATCTCTTGCCACAAATCCCAACACTAACACTAAACACTAGATTTCAGAGAACCACAGAATTTTGGGGTTAGAAGGGACTTTGTCATCTAGTTTAACCCAGACTTGGAAGGAATCCTTAACATAACACACCCAACAAGTCACAATCTAGCCTCTGCTTGACGGCCTCCAATGAGGATTAACCCTTTACCTCCTAAGACATCCTGTTCTGCCCTGGAACACCTCTAAATGTTAGGAAGGTTTTTCCTGACATTAAACTTCTATCTATCTCTTTGTAATTCCCATACATTTCTCCAGATTCTTTCCTTTGGTGTCAAATAGAACAAGTCGAATTCCTCCTACACTGGACAGACCTTCAGATACTTGAACACGACTATTCTATACAGGACTCTCCCCACCCCAAACACCACCACCACCATATCAACTACTGTGACTACAACAACACAATAACCACCACCACCACCACCATTGTCATCAACAGCAGCAACAACAATTTCTCTAGACTGAACATCCCTAGGTCTTCACCGATTCTCCAAGGGTCTTGACTCAAGACCCTTCACTATCCTGGTTGCTCAGTTTTAAAAATGCTTTGGTTGTGGATAGAGCACCGGCCCTGGAGTCAGGAGTACCTGGGTTCAAATCCGGCCTCAGACACTTAATACTTACTAGCTGTGTGACCCTGGACAAGTCACTTAACCCCAATTGTCTCACTAAAAACCAAAACAAAACAAAAAAATGCTTTGGTTTATGTATTATACACATAGATATATATGTGCCACACAAACACTAACATAAAATCAGCCTATATTTTAGTTCAATTAAATACAACATGCATTTGCTAAGCACCTACTATGTGGTAAGTCACAGTGCTATGCTTTGAGGCTACAATGACAGTTGATGATATGGTTGATGGTATGATATAGTTAACTTTGGGGTCCATAGACTTACAGGGGATCCATGGGATAGATTGCAGGGAATCTCTGAACTTAAGTGGGAAAAATTATCTTGGTTTTCATTAACTTCTCATTGAAAGTTATCATTTTCTCAACTACTTAAAAACATTATTCTGTGAAAGGGTCCATAGGCCTAGCTAGACTGCCCAAAGGACCAATATGAGGGTGTATCCAAGTCAGCTAGAGCAGGCTTGAGAGCTGATTGTTAAATTTTCAGTGTGAGCACTTATATCTTGGAAATTGGCAAATGCTACCAATTAGGGCTCGGTTTAGGGTTTTGTTGATTGTCCAGACTTAAGAAAGTAATGTAGAAAATGTTAATAATGTCATTTACACTTAGACATATGTCAAACATCCCTTCCCCCACTTTCCCCACCCCAGTTGGTTGTTAAACATTTATCAGCATGCCCTTGGGTCTATAATACACAAAAAGCTCCTTTTAGGAGTTTATACTCTACAAAGGGGATTATAGTATGTCCATATACAGCAAAGTATAATACAAAGTAAGGCATGATGGGGGTCAAAGTGAGATGTAGATAAAATCCTCTAAAATTTTTTGAGGAGGGAAAACACTTTTAGCTAGGCAGAGCAAGGAAGGCTTCAAAGTGTTTAGTGCTAGGAGTCACCCTGGCCTCCTAACTCTCTTTCACTCCTCAAATGCAATATGATGCTATGGCCAGTCAATTTTACCTTTGTCAGTGTCTCTTAAATATGCCTCCTTCTTTCCTCTGACACTGCCCCCACCCCTGGTGAAGACCCTCATTACCTCATGAATGGATTAATTCAAAAGTCTGCTGGGGTGGGGTGGTCTGCCTATCCCATCTCTTCCCAATCCTATCCATCCTCCATTCAGCCTCTAAAGTGATTCTCCTAAAGCACAGGTTTGACCATACCACTCCCCTACTCAGTAAACTGCAGTTACTTCCTATTGTCTCCATGATCAAATACAAAATGCCCCCCCCCCCATCTAAAACCTTTCCAGACTTCTTACACTTTGCTATCCAATATGTACTCTTTGATCCAGGGACACTGGCCTCTTGGCTATTCCATGAAAATGACACTCCATCTCTTGGCTCTGAGCATTTTCTCCAGCTGTCCTTCATGCCTGGGATGGTCTCTCTCTTCATCTCTGACTACTGAACTCCCTGTCTTCCTTTCAGTTCCAATTAAAGTCTCTCCTTTTACTGGAAGGCTCACCTAAACTCTCTTAATTCTAATGCCTTTCCTATGCTAATTACTTCTTATTTATCCTGTATATAGTTTGCTTTGTATATATTTGTTTTGTTTTGTTTGTTTGTTTGTTTTTTTGCAGGGCAATGGGGGTTAAGTGACTTGCCCAGGGTCACACAGCTAGTGTCAAGTATCTGAGGCCAGATTTGAACTCAGGTACTCCTGAATCCAGGGCCAGTGCTTTATCCACTGCGCCACCTAGCCGCCCCCTGTATATATTTGTTTACATGTTGTCTTGCTCATTAAATTGTAAGTTCCTTGAGGGCAGGGACTATCTTTCACCTCTTTTTGTATCCCCTGGACCTGTCGTGTAGTAGGTACTTAATAAATGTTTATTGATTGCTATAGTGTGAATTACTGTGTGTAAGGTAGTATGCTTATTTAATATTTTGCTGCCATATTTATTTGACTACGTTTTGCAATATGCTTATAGGTAAATTGTGTTTTACATATAGATCTATTGATAGTGTTATTATTGTAGCTAGTTAGCTTTGCTTTGTTGATTAGCCGTGCTTGTTGCTTTTGATTAATTTCTGTGTATCATGTATATACATGTTTGATACATAGTTCTAAATGTGCATGTACTATGTCCTGTATGTAGTTAGTTATGTTATTATAGCAGGTAATACTCCCAGGTGAAGCTCTGTAGAGTGCAATGTCTACCACATATACTTTTTTGTTTTGTTTTTTCCTTTTGTGGGGCAATGAGGCTTAAGTGGCTTGCTCAGGGTCACACAGCCAGTTAAATGTCAAGTGTCTGAAGCCAGATTTGAACTCAGGTCCTCTTGAATCCAGGACCTGTGCTTTATCCACTGCGCCACCTAGCTGACCCCACATATGGTGTTAATATACATTTGTTTTATTTTGGTTTCAATGGTACCATAGGTTGGTTACCTTATATGCCAAGAAAATCACCCTTATTGTTTTAAAAGGCTGATGTTTGTGTTACAATTTTTGTACTTCCCCTAACTGATCTTTGCAGGGGACAGCAAAGGTTTTCAGACCAAGGGAGGAGTATAACCCAAGTCCTAAAACCCATCAGTATGGAAGTATCTCCTCATTGGTAGATGCCTGCGTGTGAAGGGTAGGGCAGAGCAGGAGAGAAGAGAGATCTCTTTAGTCTCTTTGATTTCTTCAGTGTCTTCTAGTTTATCTTCTAGCTTGTGAAGGAGAGTAATGTGAAATAAGGCCAGAAGGGAAAGGTTTAAGCCAGACTGGGAAAGACCTTAAAAGCTTTTAAAAAATTCTTTTTAACAAGTATAATTTATTAAAACTATCTATCTATCTATCTATCTATCTATCTATCTATCTATCTATCTATCTATCTATCTAAGCTTTTATTTTATATAATTAAACATAAACTAATCCCAAACCACTGTGGGCTCTGTTTCTTCTGTACTCTCAGGTATTGAGCAGTTATATCCATGTGAGCCTACAACATTTAGCCATCAGTACTATAGCTTAGATTTACAAGATGTGCCAGATAAAGGCTAGTTACCTCTGGAGATTCTGTGTGAGGAATTTTGGAAACTGTCATCTGTGAATGGTGGAGAAATGGCTTCACACATTCAACATCACTGAATCACAAAATTTCATAATTGGAAGGAGATTCATTCACCCTCTTGTGTACTCCATACCTGAAAAAGAATCCTCACTTACAAACTCTCTCCACAAATGGTATTCTAGCCTGTGATTGGGAACTCCCAAGGAATGGGAACCCATTACCACCTGAGCTGGTCCATTACACTTTTGTATAGCTCTGTTTGGAAGTTTTTCATTGTATCAACCCCAAATTTGTTTCTTTACAAAGTCTATAGTTGCTTCTAGTTCTGCCCTTTGAGGAGAAACAAAATGAGTCTAATACCTCTTTCGTTTTAAAATCTTTCAAACACTTGAAGATGGCTAAATTGTTCTGCTTACATCTTTACTTCTCCAGGTTAAACAACCTCAGCCCTTTCACATGACCCTAATATGACATGAACTCACGGCTGTTTACCATGTAAAATGCCCTCCTCTGAGCCCTTTGGTCTTTTTCAGACATGTATTATACAAAACCTATATTCCACATGTGATTATGCTTTTTTGTGAAAATTTTTTAAAAGACATCCTTTTGACAAAAGATTCACTTGATAAAGAGAAAAAAGAAAAATCAATACAGAAGAATTAAATGAAGAAAAAACAAAGAACAGTTTTAACCAAGAACATGAATGGATTAAACTCCCCAATAAAATAGAATGGCAGGCAGAGTAAGTAAAAAAAAAATACCAAACAATTTGCCACATACAAAAAAATAATTAAAACTAAAGACAAATACATTGTAGAAATAAAAGTCTAGAACTACATCTATCATACTCTAAGCTATTCCAGACAAGTAGAATTGCAATTATGATTTCAAATATTGCAGCAATAAAAACTGATTATGCCAAGAGAAATAAATGAGGAAATTTCATTATCCTCAAAAGTACTACAAACAATGAAACCATATCATCATTAAATATAAATGTAAATACAAATACACACACATATATATATCCATGAAATTGCATAGTGTTTACATTTTAAGGAAAAGTTAACTGAATTTCCAAAAGACATAAAGATAGAAATAATTGTAGGAGACTTTAATATCTCTCTTTCAGAGACAGATAAATCAAGAGATTTATACATATTTTCCTGTTTCACATAGTATCTGTATCACTGTAATGTACTATAGTACCTTATGTGTACTAGCACATAACAAAATCATAAAAGATAAAAAGGAGTAAATTTTAAACATATTTTTCATAAAATATACCACAATAAAACAGTATTTGATAAAAGAAACATAAGCAAAAGATATAGTCTAAAATGGAAACTAAGTAACAACATCCTGAATAATGAGTTGATCAATAAAAAGAAATTACTCTGTTAAAGGGAATGACAACAATGAGATAACATATTCAAATTTATGTGGTATAACTAAAGCTGTCCTTAGAGGAAAAATTCTATATATGAAAATGCATATCAACCAAAAAAAAAGAGATTTATGAAGTAAGCAGGCAATTTAAAAAAGCTAGAAAATAAACAAATAATACCAAAACAAGTAGAAAAGAAGAAATATTGAGAGACAAAAATAAAAACAAAAATATTATAGAGCTGAAAAAAGAGCTGTTTTTTAAAAAAACAACAACAAAGTAAATAAACCATTAGTTAGTGTATTAAAAAAAAGATGAATCAAATTTGCAAAATAGAAATAGAACGCAGCCAATGCTCAGCAGATAAATAGCAATAATTAACGGAAACTTTATATATATATTTATATATGTATATATATACATACATACATACACACATATCTCATACACACACACACACACACACACTCACTACATATACAATGGACAGATCCCTGGACTTGAAATCAGGAAGACCTACATTTAAATTCTGACTTAGGCACTTAGTTATGTGATCCTGGGAAAGTCACTAACTATTCTTGGCCTTAATTTCCTCATCTGTAAAATGAAGATAATATTAGCACCTACCTCCCAGGGTTGTTATGAGGATTAAAGTGCTATATAAATGCTAGCTATTATTATTGTTATTATCAGTTGTCATTATTATCATTAGGTATAATAGTAATCCCTCTTAATACTATGCTTTCTCTTTCTTATTTTCTATACGTCCTGCATATAGTTTGTACAATTTTTTGCTAATTGTCTGTCCCATTAGATTGTCAGCTCCTTGAGGGCAGGGATTGTCTTTTACCCCTTTTTGTATCCCCAGCACTTAGCATGGTGCCTGGTACATGGTAAGTGCTTAACAAATGTTTATTGAGTGGTTATTATTATTATTACTGTTATTATTATTGTTACATGTAAGGAAATAAGGAATTTATAGGAAATAGATCATATGTACAAAAATGTAAAATACATAAATTAACAAAACAAGAAATATAGATCTCAAGCAGTCCATTCTCAGAAAAACTTGGATTCAGAATAAATTGGATTCAGAGTCTGCCTCTGAATCCTTAGCTGTCAAATTAGGATAATAATGCCTGTAATATTCACCTCCTGGAATTTTTGAGTGGCAAATGAGATTTTGATATATGTACATATGTATATATATATATTTATATGTATATAACAATCATTGGGCAAAGGATTCCCTATTGGACTGGGACTTCTGGGAAAACCAGAAAGCAGTTTAGCAGGAGAGGTTTTGGCTAACATTTTGTGTCATGAGTCAGAATAACTTCCAAATCTATAAACAACCTGGGTGTAAAAAGTAATATTATAATGGAGGACTTCAGTAAGCCTAGACCTTTTGAACCTGTTCAGAGTACATCAACATACTGGGCTGATGCAATTCTCCATGTGATTGAGACTGGTTCTAAGAGTCTTAATGGTGTATAATGGAAGTACCTTAGAGAGACTTCTGAGTGCATGTGTAAGTGATTACAGTCTGCTGAGCATGTGGTAGCAACCTTTTTGGGTGAGCTTGCAAAGCTGAAACAGGGGGCCCCTTCACAAAGCTGCAGTGGACCTCAGCCTCTTCTACTCTAGGTTGAACCTTCATCTTTGTATGACGTCATCTCTTCAGTGACCTTGTTGCCTCTAGATAGTACCTGGTGAAGGGATTAAAGGTTACAATCACATGAGTGTTGAAAGGTTAGGACAGTGAGCCATCTGGGAGTACAGGAGTCAAGTTTATCCTAGATTTTACAGCCAGGTCAAAACATCTATATGGCAGCTAGGTGGCACAGGGGATAGATGGATGAGCTTGGAACTGGTCTCAGACACTTACTGGTTGTGTGATCCTGGGCAAGTCACTTAACTCTGTTTGCCTCACTTTTCTCATCTGTAAAATGAACTGGAGAAGGAAATGACAAACCACTTCAGTATCTTTGCTAAGAAAACCCCAAATGGGGTCATGATGAGTCAAGAAAAGACTAAAATGATTGAACAACAACAAAATCTATGCCCTGATGGTGAGGAGATGATGGGATGAAGAGATAAGGACTCTTCTGGCACCAATGTTACAGGGGGACCAATGTTATTTAGAAACTGTGAAATCTGAGCCCAATCTTCCTAGAGATCCAGTTGGGGTAAAGTGTGCTCCTGAGATATTGAGAAAAGTTCATATTTCTGTTTTTGCTGTATCCGAGGGGTAAATATCCTTTTGTAAATGCTAACTGATGTTAATTTGCTGAATGAGTGAAACTAGTCACTGATGGTTAACAGTGTGGGACTGGCGGTGGGGGTGGGGTGGGGCACTGATAGTGGAAGCTTGAGATGAGAATGTTAGAGACACTCCAACCTTTCAGGGGGTATGCATAGAACTCAGAGAAGGAGATCTAACAGCCTAACTCTAGGATGGGAAATATAGGGAGAGTTTTTTTTCTTTGTGAAGGATAGGGACAACATGGAATGGGTTTACTATCAGAGAGGGGCCCAGGCCTTGGAAAGTGTTGTGGTTCTTATGGCATATGATGTGGAAGGTAAGGATGACGGATGGCCTCCTTTGACTTTGGCTGGTTGAAAGGGTATTTAAATTCCTAAATCCAGAGGGGCAGGGACAGACATGGTGAGGCAACCAGCACAGTAACATGACCAATTCTAGATGTGCTTCACACATGTAGCAAAGATGTTTTGGGTCATTGTTTTTCTGCACCTACTTTAGCTTATCTTCACACATGGTATCCAGAGCAGTACTTTAGATGTGATTTACCAGTTGTTCAGTCATTTTTTCAGTTGTTCTGACTTTTTGTGACTCCATTTGGGGTTTTCTTTGCAAAGAGACTGGAGTGTTTTTGCCATTTCCTTCTCCAGATCATTTTACAGATGAGGAAACTGAGGCAAACAGGGTTAAGGGACTTGCCTAGGGTCACACAGCTAGTAAGTGTTTGAAGCCAGATTTGAACTCAGGAAGATGAGTCTTCTTGATTCAAGGTCCTGAACTCTATCCACTACACCATCTAGCTGGTAATTATTAGTAAAATGAGTGGCACAGATTTAGGGCTGGTCAAGAGAGTTATTGCCCAATTAGTAATCAAGTGTCATTCAGAAGTCACTGGATGTCTTACTCTGGGGGTGACCCATCCTTTTCTTAAAAAGCTAGCTAGAGGGGCAGCTAGGTGGCACAGTGGATAGAGCACTGGCCCTGGAGTCAGGAGTACCTGAGTTCAAATCCAGCCTCAGACACTTAACACTTACTAGCTGTGTGGCAAGTCACTTAACCCCAATTGCCTCACTTAAAAAAAAAAAGGCTAGCTAGGCCATTCAATCAATTAACAAGCACTTAATATGTGCCAGGCACTGTCCTAGGTCCTGGGCATACAAATACAAAGAATGAACCAATCCTTACTCTCAGGTTCATACTGACTCCTATTCCCCTGACCTTGGGGTTGGTTATATCTTTCTCTATCCATGAGTCTTTAGTGTCTGTCTCATATGGCAAAACTACATTCTCTGGATTAATTCAGAGCTGACCATCTGGATGAATCATTATGTTCTCATTCCATGGATCTTTCCTCAGGGCTAAGAGGACAATTTCCTCAACATCCTGGTGATGGTCCTCGATGCTTAACACTTCAGGGATATGCTATTTTATCATTGTGGTTTTTGCCTCCACCATTGAGGATCACATGACTCCTTCATGACTTGGGTAGAGAGGCTCTGAGACTTGATGTGGTCGATAAATCCATCACTTTGTGGCCAAGCTTTTCCATGTTTCACCAGGTTAGTCCTTAGACAACAAGCACAATCTATAACTATTCTTGGATTACTGTCAACCCTTCCATTCTGATGTTATCCAAACATTGCCAACTGATTATCAAACAACAGCTTTAAAGTCCATCACTGGCCCGGACTCAAAGGCTTCCCAGCTTGGTGTGAACTACTATAATTTAGACTCCATAGGAATAGATTTTGGAAACTCAGGGTCATCTTCATTCTATGAGGAGGCACCCAAACAGGAACTTATTGGAGCACCCTGTGTATGGACTTTCATTTGTCAACATTCCTTTAAAAACATGGTTCTTTGGGGCAACTAGGTGGCACAGTGAATAAAGCACTGGCCTTGGATCCAGGAGGACCTGAGTTCAAATCTGGCCTCAGATACTTGACACTTACTAGCTATGTGACCCTGAGCAAGTCACTTAACCCTCATTGTTCCACAAAAAACAAAACAAAAAACCCAATCAAAACATCGTTCTTGGGAACAATGGTGATAGACTTGGCTCTTCTCAGCAGTGCAACAATCCAAAACAATTTCAAAGAACTCTTGATAGAAAATGTTCTCAACATCCAGAAAAAAGAACTATGGATTATGAATGCAGATTGAACCATACTGTTTCTTCTTTTTTTTTTTTTTGGTGAGGCAATTGGGATTAAGTGACTTGCCTAGGGTCACATAGCTAGTAAGTGTTAAGCATCTGGGGCCAGATTTGAACTCAGGTCCTCCTGACTCCAGGGCTGGTGCTCTATCCACTGTGCCACCTAGCTGCCCCCCTGTTTCTACTTTTGAGCTGTTTTTCCCCTTTTTTTGAGGTTTTCCCCTTGTGCTCTGCTTCTTCTTTCACAATATGACCAATGCAGAAATATGTTTAATGTGATCGCACATATATAACCTATATCAGATTGCTTTCCATCTTGGGGAAGAGGTGGGGAAGGAAGGGTGGAAAATTATTTGGAACTAAAAATCCAATGAAAACAAATGTTGAAAACTATCCTCATATGTAACTGGAAAATAATAAAATACTTTTATTTATTAAAAAACAAAACAAAACATGGTTCATGGGGGGCATCTAGATGGCACAGTGGCTAGAGCACCAACCCTGGAGTCAGGAGGACCTGAGTTCAACTCTGGCCTCACTTATTAGCTGTGTGACCCTGGACAAGTCACTTAACCCCAATTGCCTCTAGACAAAAAACAAAACATAGTTCTTGGAATGGAATATAATGTCAGATGTGATCTGACCAGTGGGAGTATAGAAAGTTGTCAGATGTAGGATTTGAGCCCAGATTTTTCTCACTCTAAGTTCAGCATGATATTTTTATCTCCCAGTGGACTTTCTTCAAGACTGTACCTTTTTCTTTATGTCAGTTTCCCTATTTGTAATAAGCCAGTTGCATAGCATTTTTTCTGTGATGTGTCGTTAAGTCTCAAGGCAATCAGGGCTTAATTAACCTGGTGTAATGATGGAAAGTGTTTGGGTGCCTGCTATTTGCTACCTGGTGTAGTGGATGTGACCACAGACAACACACTCCCCTCAGATGCTTCATTTGAAAATGAAAGGAGTGCCATACTAGGTAATCAACCCCATAAAAATGCTGGCAAAGACAGAGAGCCTCACAACAGAACTTGGGTTTCTAGGGGCAGGGGGCAAAACGCTGGTAGAATGAGAGTTGTAGTTCTCCAGTAGTGCCGCTAGATGACAGCACATACCCATCCTTTGTGCACGGAACACTGTCCACAGACATTCTCAGGGCTGTGAAGAGGAAGGGATTCCCTTGCTCCTCATCCTCCCATGCTGTAGCCCTCTGGTTAAAACACTGGCAAGGAAGCAAGGGCATTGCTGTCTGCTTCCAGTCCCTTGGCCAGTTCCTTTCTGGGTAACCCTGCCTCAGTTTCCCCCTCTGTACAATGGACAAGAAGGCTACCCTTTCAGGAATGCTTGAAAAGTGATATAAAAAATTGACTGAGAAGCAGTTTGCAAATAAAAATGTCAAATATTCCAAAGGGGGGAAATAGTAAATGGACCCAGAGGACTTTGAAAGGTCAGTTAGACATTTGAATCTATTGACTTGGGGGAAACTGAATAAATACCAAGGCATGCTGGTTAGCAACCTTGCCTTCTAGTCAGTCAGTCCAGGAGTTCTTAAAATCTGGTTGTAAAAGATGAGCATTACATACCCAAGACTCTTGGGCTGTTAGAGCTAGAAAGAAAGGAAGGAAACAGATACTTATGAAGTGGCCATTACAGACCAGGAACTGTGCTGAACACTACAAATTTCTCATGGAGCTCCTAGGCTGTTTCCCTTCTTCCATTTCACAGAGGAGGTAACTGAGGCCCTGAGACAACAAACTGTTAGACAATGTTAAGGTCCTTTCCTAAATCCTATGATCCTGCCCCTTAAAAAAAGTCAGATCATACATGGATTTGGATCTGCATTCGAATCCTGCCCCAGTCATTTGTGCCCTGTCTGACCTTGGGTAAGTCATCTAACTTCTATGGGCTTCAGTTTCCTTAGCTATAAAATGAGAGGGTCATACTAGATTCTTTTATCACTCTGAATTTATGATTGTAAGATATTAAGTGTGAGAGTCTGTCAAACAGACATCTAGTGATCCAGGGGCGGCTCCACAGTGCACAGAGCACATTTAACTTTTATCTGCCTTGGTGTTCTCTACTGTAAAATGGTGATAATAACAATGCCCACCTCTCAGGGTTGTTGTGAGGGTCAAAGGGGATGATATGTGTAAGGTGTTTAGCATTGTGACCGACCCGCAGTAGGTGCTATACAAATCTTTATCCTCTTCCTCTCCTCCCCCTCACCTCCCAAATACGGGTACCAAGTGGAGGCCACGAGTGAAGAGGACATTCTCCATACACCCTTCCCATAGGATCTTGGGGAGGACATGTCTTGCACCTGGGAACACAGGTGGTCTCTATCAAGAATGCCCTCGGGGCAGCTAGGTGGTGCAGTGGATAGAGCACTGGCCCTGGAGTCAGGAATACCTGAGTTCAAATTTGGCCTCAGACACTTAACACTTACTAGCTGTGTGACCCTGGGCAAGTCACTTAACCCCAATTGCCTCACTAAAAAAACCAAAAACAAACAAACAAACAAAAAAAGAATGCCCTCCTTCAACATCTCAGCTGCATAGAATTCCTAGTTACCTTCTGGACAGGTGCCACCTCTGAGACAGGGCCTTTCTTACTTCCCACTGAAGTTTCTTTGTATTTGTTTATTTGTCATTCAGTTGTTTCAGTCACGTATCTGACTCTCCGTGACCCCATTTGGGCTTTTATTGGCAAAGATACTGGAGTGGTTTGCCATTTCCTTCTCCTGCTCATTTTACAGATGAAGAAACTGAGGCAAACAGGGTTGAGAGACTTGCCTGGGATCACATAGCTAGTAAGTATCTGAAGTTGGATTAGAACCCGGGTCTTCCTGACTCCAGGCTCAGCATATCTATCCACTGTCCTACCTACCTGTGCTATTTGCATATACTTGTATTTGTATATACTTTGTCTTTATTTGTTTTCATCTTGTAACTCTTGTAGAATGTAAGTGTCCTGAGGGCAGGGCCTTTTGTGGGGTTCTGTCTCTGCATTATCAGTACCTAGCACAGTGCTTGGCACAAAGTAGGATAAGTGCTTGTGGAATCAAGTTATTTATTGAAGGTCAGATATCCTTCCCTCAGGTCTACAGGCTTCTCTGAAGGGTCCAGAAGGTTTCCCATTCGACAGGGCTCATTCAGATTTTTGCTAGAATCTTCTGTGGGGCACAATGTCTCATCCACAGTGGGCACTCAATAAATGTTTGTTGAATGGAATTGAATTTCCACCCCACCTCCCACTCGTTAAGATGCTTGGAAGAAAAGTATTAGATACATGCAGGATATTATTATTGCTGCTATAATTATTAGAGTTATGACTCTGACTGTCATCATAAGGAAAATGATCCAAATGCAGTAATGTAATGAGAGGGAGGGACTCTAGCTCCAAGCAAGTCAAATGGCCTGCCTATTAGCCTTGAATTTTCCTCTCCAGCCCTTGCATTGACTGTTCTATGCCTAGAAGAGAAGGAAGAGAGCGAGCATTTATTAAGTGCTGAGCACTGTGCTAAGCAAGATACCTCATTTGATCCTCACAACAATCCTGGGTAGAGGTGCTACTAACAATTCCATTTTACAGGTTAGGTAACTTAGGTTAAGTGACTTGTGCAGGGTCATACTGTTAGTAAGTATCAGGCTGGAATTGAATTCAGGTCTTTCTGACTCCAGGCTCAAGAGCTCTGACCATGGCAGAACCTAGATTCCTTGAATCCTATTCCTCCTTATTTCTGCCTCTTGGAATCTCTCATTTCATTCAAGACTTAGCTCTCAAGCCACTTTTCTATATGTAACTCTTGGCTCTAAAAGACAATTGTACATAGCTCTTCATTGGTGGAGACTGATTACTAAATGTCTTGAGTCAGCATGAAGGGGGACAGATTTGGAGAGAACAGGAGAAAAAGTTTCACTCCCTTGGGCGCTTCTGGTTTCCAGCATCAAGAGAGAAGATGTTTGGTGAAATCTACTATTCAGGTCATTGAAGAGAGGGAAAGATCTGAGATAGAGAGTCCCAGAACTCACCCAAGGGGAAAATCTCTAAGGTCTCTAGTGAAGCAAGCTGGGGACAAAGACATGATAGAAACTGCAAACTCCTCTCAGGTCAGTTTCTTCCCAAAAATCTTTCTCTCCCTTTAGCAACCTGAAGAATGGATGGCATCATGCACCTTCTCTCTCTCTCTCTCTCTCTCTCTCTCTCTCTCTCTCTCTCTCTCTCTTTTTAGTGAGGCAATTGGAGTTAAGTGACTTGCCCAGAATCACACAACTAGTAAGTGTTAAGTGTCTGAGGTCGGTTTTGAACTCAGGTCCTCCTGACTCCAGGGCCGGTGCTCTATCCACTGCGCCACCTAGCTGCCCCGCACCTTCTCTCTTAATGATGGAAGCCAGAAGAGCTCAAGAGACCATCTCTCTTCTCTCCCACTTTTTGTCAGCTCGGTCCCACCCCCACCCCCATGCTGACACAACACTTGACCAATGAGGAGAGAGTTTCATACAACTGGCCCTTAGGACCAGTGGTTACATATATGAAGCTTTCCCTGGCCCACCTCATTTACCAGTGCCCTCCATCTCTAAGCACTTTGCCTTTATTCTGCATAGATCATATATGTGTTTATACATGTATGTTTTCTATCCTCCAGAAAGTAAATTCCTTGAGGACAGGGACTGTTTTTGCTTGTTCTCTTTCTCTTCTCTCTCCCCCCACTCCTGCCTTTCTCTTTCTCTCTCTTTCTCTTTACCACAATACCTGGTACCGTGCCTGACCCACAGTAGATGGTTAACAAATGCTTGCTCAAAAGTCTCTCCAAAGTACTTCCTCCATACATCATAAAGATGCTCCTACTATCAGGCTCCCCAGCCTCTTCCTCATGGGTCTGGTATCAGAGGCATTCTACACATGTGCTGGTCCAGCTACTAGGAGATGACTTGTTTGTGATTGATATAGAAGTGGTAGATGGAGCGTTTGTTGGGTTTGGGGGACAGCTAGTCGACCAGTTTGGCTAGTAAGTAGAGTTCATGATAGAGAGTAGTATGGAATAAATCAGGAAAAGCAGGTGTGAAGCAGTTTGTGGGGGCCCCAAATGCCAAGCTAAGGAGTTTATATTTTATCTTATAAATCAGAGGTCTTCGAAATGGGACTTATGACCTGACCCCAAGGGATGTATGATCAACCTGTTGGAGCATAAGAAGATCAACCAAATCAAAGGCTTCTACCCAATATGCAATAGCCAGTTGTGGAGTTGTCTCCAACACCTACCCTCCTCCCCTAACATTCCACTTCTTTCCTCCACTGTAGAAAGTCCCAAATTGCCCCCTTCTTAGGGGTGGGTAGGCCCCTCAGGGTACTTATAACATAATAGCTGCTGGGTATGCACAGCTGTTAAAAATCTGCCAGCTCTTTTTCCTTCCATCCCATATCACTTCATGGCTTAGCAGGCACCCTGAGGAGAACAAGTTCAGAGCCAGAGGTAGTGACCCATGAGTAAGTGCCCCCTTCCTTTGCATTTTGTGTGGGATAGAGTCAATTGTTCAGTATGATGAAACATGGACAGGCATATTATGTTCATTATGGATTTCATTCTATTATCTTTTTTCCCTGACATACCCAGCTTCTAAAAAACCCTCCCTATCATTGTTTTGGGCACATCTGTCCTTCTAGCCATCCAGATTTGCAATGTTGGTGCCATGTCCAACTCCCTTACATCCAATGAGAGATTCTGGTGCCATGTCCAACTCTTCTGTATGTCCAATCAGTTGGTAAATCTTTTAGTTTCTACCTATGTAGTCTCTCACACCTACTTCCCCTTTTCCAAACCTTATCACCTCTTACTTTCATGATCACAATAGCTTTCTCCTTGCCTCAATCTCTCCCTCCCTAATCTTTCCTTTACGTGGCTGCCAAAATGATTCCCCAAAGTGTCACTCCCTAAATCCATGCCCCATTATGAATTCTAGGATTAAATATTATTTCAGCTTTCTAATTCTTTAAAAATGTCTATTTTTTGTGTTAGCTTTATAGTGCACTTAATTCTTGGTATAGTAGCATATATATATATTGGGATAGGGACTGGACTTGTGATTTCACTGGTATAGGGAGCTGCTAGGTGAGGAAACTCCATGAATGTGGGATAACATCTTTTTTTTTTCCAACTGAAGTATAACTTAGAGCATTGAGAAGTTAAAGTGATTGGCTCAAGATGATTCCAAGTTGGTATTCCAAGCCGTTCAGAAGTAGAATCTGAACTGAAGTCTTCCTGGCTTCAAGACCAGTTTGCTAACCATTACACCATGCTGCCTCTCTAATTTATTGTTGTTCAGTCATGTACAACTCTTCATGACACTATGGACCATACTGTCCATGGGGTTTTCTTGGCAAAGACATTATGGAGTGGTTTGCCATTTCCTTCTCCAGTATGTCTCCATTTTACAGATGAGGAACTGAGGCAAACAGAAGTTAAGTGACTCACCCAAGGTTGCATAGCTAGTAAGTGTCTGAGGCTATATTTGAACTCAGGTCTTCCTAACTCCAGACCCAGAGCTCTATCCACTGAGCAATCTAGCCACTCATGCCTCTTTAATACATGTTATAATTTATAAATAATGAAATACACACTATTTCTTAAAATACACTGTTTCTTAAAAAAAACACACTGTTTCTTAAAAAACTTAAAAAACCTATAGGGGTGTATGATTAAAAATGTGTGTAAACTTCTGTTATGGACAATGAGGAGTCACCAAATTATTTTGAGCCAGGGAGTCATGTATTCAGACCTGGGGATTAGATTCTTTTGGCAGCTGTATAAAGAATGAATTGGAGAAGGGAATACTGTAAATCAGGGATGCCAGTGAGGAGGTTATTATAATCGTCTGGGTAAGAAGTGATGGGGAAGAGGTTGGGGCATGCATGTGTGAGGAGAAAAAAGTATGGTGGTGGGGGCGGGAATGTGACAGATATCATCAAGGTAGGAGTTGACAAGACTTGACAACTGATTGTACATAGGGGGTGACAGAAGGGGAAGAATCAAAGATGACTCCAAGGTAAGTGGGGGGAATGGTGAAAATGAAAATTTCAATGGAAATGAAGAAACTTTGTGGAGAGATCAAGTTTGGGGGGAAAGGCAAATTGCTTTTAAGATGTGAGTTTGAGCAACCTAAGAAACATACAGGGGATGGTACTGGTAAGTAGCTGATGCTGTGTGAATAGAATATATATATGTGTGTGTATATGTATATATACGCATATATGTATACATATATATTTGACTACAGTATATTTGGAAGAGAGATTAGAGCCATATAGATATTTGGGAGTCATTTACATGGAGATGAGGATTGAACCTGTGGGAACAGATGAGAAAAAAGAGGGGCTTGGACAGAGTCTTGGGGAATATCCATACTAACTAACAAAGGAGACTAGTTAATGAATAATAATGGCTAGTAATTATTAACTCATTTGTGAACCACAAATTTGATCCTAGGGAAAAAATCTTGTAAGATAAATGCTATTATTATCCCTATTTAATAGAAAAGAAAACTGAGGCAGAAAAAGGGTAAAGTGACTTGCACAGGGTCACATAGCCAAATAAGTATCTAAGGCAGGATTTGAACTCAGGTATTCCTGACTCCAAGGTTAGTGCTTCTTCCACTGGGCCACCCAGCTGCCAGACTAGCAGATTGGATCAAGAATAGTCGGTTAGTCAGTACAGAGTCTATAGGTAAGAGGGTGTGATCAATAATGTCAAAAGTTCCATCCAGGCCAAGGAGGATGGAGATTGGGACAAGGTCATCAGATTTGTCAATTACAACATTTTTGATAACCTTAGGGAAACTTCAGTAAAGTGGTAGAGTTAGATTGCAAAGGACTGAGAATTTAGTGTGAAGGGAGGAAGTAGAGACAAGTGTAAATATTTCTTTTGAGGAATTTGGCAGTGAAAGGGAGAAAAGATGTAAATGGATTTCTTGAGGGGAGAGTAGGCTCAGGTGAAGACTTAAAATGCTTTTGTAATGCTCTAGATCACTATTGATCAGAGAAATCCAAATTAAAACAACTCTGAGGTATCACTTCACAACTATCAGACTGGCAAATATAATAAAAAAAGGAAAATATTGGGTGTTTGAGGGGGTATGGGAAAGCTGGGATGCTAATCCACTGTTGGTGGAGTTGTGAACAGATCCAACCATTCTGGAGAGCAATTTGGAACTATGCCTAAAGGACTATAAAGCTGTGCATACCTTTTGATCCAGCAATACTATTGCTAGGTTTATATCCCAAAGACATCTCCAAAAAGAGAAAAAAGACCTATTTGTACAAAAATATTTCTTGCAGCTCTTTTTGTGGTGGCTAAGAATTGGAGATCAAAGGAATGCCCATCCATTGGGGAATGGCTAAACAAGTTGTGGTATATGATGGTGATGAAATGTTATTGTGATATAAGAAATAACAAGCAAGATGATTTCAGAAAGGCCTGGAAAGACTTGTACGAACTGAAAAATAGTGAAGTGAGCAGAACTAGAAGAACATTGTATTCCCATTGTATTAGAATGTAAGCTCCTGAGAGTAGGAGATGCCTTGTTTTCTTGTATTTAGATTACCAGTACTTAGTATAGAGCCTAGCACATGGCAAGCATTTCATAAATGCACTCTCTTTCTCTCTCTGTCAGTCTGTCCATCTGTCTATTTCCTCTCTATCTCTGTCTTTCTGTCTATCTACCTCTCTTGATCTGTCTGTGTATCTATCTGTCAATCAATCAATCTGTCAGTCTATCTATATATTTATTAATTTATATATTTATCTCTACTTACTGAGAGAGAGTGAAGTAGGAATGGATTAATGATTTGGTAAGAGAAGAATGAATAAGTGAATAAATAAAAAAAATTAATCGAGAACTTACTATGCTCCAAGAACTGTGCTAAGTGTAGAGATATAAATATAAAATCAGCCAATAGTCAGCAAGCTGTTATAAAGTGCTTCCTTTGTGGCAGGCACTGGGCTAAATTCTGGAGATACAAAGAAAGACAAAATTGGTCTCTTTCCTTAAGGTTCTCCCTTTCTAATGGGAGAGACAACATAGAAATAAGTAGATGTGCATAAGGTAGGTTTAGATCGGATGGAAAGTAACCTCAGAGGTAAAGACTTTGGGTAAATTATTTAGCTTTATTGGACCTCAGTTTCCTCAATTATAAAAACGAAGGGGGTTGACTTAACTCCATTTTTTTGAGACAATGACGTGACTTGCCCAGGGTCACATATACTCTGAGGGGGAAGAAGGCACATAGAGAGGACTAGTGGCCAGAGAGGGAAGCTCTGGTCTGGAAGTCATAAGAATGTTGAGTGAACTAATAGAACAGCTCTTTAACCCACTCTTTCTATTGGTCAGGGCAGTGGTGATTTGATTACAGTTCTCAGAGAAAGAGGTGGAAAGGGGGCCAGGTATGGAGGAGGTGGTAGGACTGCAAATGAGAAGGGGAAGGAAACAGGTATTTATTAAGCACTTACTATGTGCCAGGCACTGTGCTAAGTGCTTTACAAATATTAACTTATTTGATCCTCACAACAATCCTGCAAAGTAGGTGCTATTATTAGCCCTATTTTACAGTTGAGGAAAAAGGTTAAGTGACTTGCCCAGGGTCACACAGCTATTAGTTGTCTGAGGCCTGATCTGAACTTAGGTCTCCCTGACTCCAAGCCCAGTCTCCTATTTATTATACCATGGGTAGACCTTGAGTTCATGGGGAGAATATTCTTATTCTTAGGGAAAAGAAAACTTTGGCATAAATAACAAGAATAATTGCCCCCAAATCAAACTAGTCATGAGAATAACCAAAAGATTCATGTTCTCTTGGCTTAAAGGGGCAACAGACCCAAAGGGGAAGGGGAGTAAGATAGAGTGGAAAGGGCACTGGGTTTGGGGTCGGAGGTTGGGGGTTCATAAGATCATAGATTTAGAACTTGAAGGGATCTTGAGGACCATTGAGTCCAACCCCCTATTTTATAGATGAGGAAAGGGAGGCACAAGTAAACTAAGTGATTTACCCAAAGTCACACTAGTTGTGATTATCTGAGGCAGGATTTGAATTCAGATCTTTACTTTGCCGTGCTGCTTCTCTTGAAGAAGAGGTTCAAGCTCCAGGTCTTCTGTTTTCTTCCTGCACAACCTTGATTAAATTATTTAGCTTTATTGGACCTCAGTTTCCTCAATTCTAAAAATGAAGGGAGTTGACTTAATTCCTTTTTTTTGAGGCAATGAGAGTTTAAGTGACTTGCCCAGGGTCACAGTTAGTAAGTATCTGAGGTCAGATTTGAACTCAGTCCTCCTAACTCTAGGACCAGTGCTCTATCCACTGCACCACCTAGCTGCCTCTATTTCGTTCCTTTTTTGAATTCAAATTCATAAATGGAGTCCATGTGCTTCTCCCTATTTACAGATAAGTGGAAAAGTTCCATTTGTTTTCCACAGCAATCAGTGTTTTTAATGATATATCATACAGCCAGATGCTTGTGGGCCTGCTTAGAACTTGTATGCATAGGAGCTGTAATGTGAGGCAGTGCACAGAGGGCTGGGCTGGGACACAGGAATGAATGACAGCATTTGTTAAGAGTCCTGTAGGTGCAAATATGAATACAAAGATAGTCCCTTCCCTCAAGGAACTTACACACTAACTGTGCAATGGCAGCTTGGGAGGGATATTTTAGTTTGTTACATGAGTCCAGGCAGTCAGTTGCCTAGCTTTAATTAAATACCCAACTGTGCAGGCACTTCTTAAGTAACTGAGGTTACAAAGAAAGGCAAAGACAGTCCGTGCTCTCGAGGAGCTCCCAGGGGAATAGTTGGGGGACCTGGGTCTCTCTTTAACATCCTATGTGTTATGGGGGCAGCTAGGTGGCACAGTGGATAAAGCACCGGCCCTGGATTCAGGAGTTCCTGAGTTCAAATCCGGCCTCAGACACTTAACACTTACTGGCTGTGTGACCCTGGGCAAGTCACTTAACCCCATTGCCCCATAAAAAAATAAAAATTAAAAAAAAACATCCTATGTGTTATGAAAGAAAGGGAAAATGATAAATGTTGGAGAAGACATGGGAAAATCGGGACACTCATGCATTGTTTGTGGAGTTGTAAACTGATCCAATCATTCTAGAGAGCAATTTGGAACTATGCCCATAGTGCAATCAAACTGTGCATACCCTTTGATCCAGCACAACTAGATATCTCAAAGGACCCACATGTACAAAAATATTTACAGCAGCTTTCTTTGTGGTGGCAAAGAATTGGTAATTGAGGAGATGACCACCAATTGGGGAATGTCTAAACAAGCTGTGGTATGTGAATGTAATAGAATATTATTGTGCAATAAGAAATGATGAGCAGGCAGATTTCAGAAAAACCTGGAAAGACTTAACATGAACTGATGCTGAGTGAAGTGGGCAGAACCACAAGAACATTGTATTCAGTAACGGCAACACTGAATAATGATCAACTATGATTGATTTAGCTCTTCTCAGCAATACAATGATCTAAGACAATTCCAAAAGGCTCATGATAGAAAATGCTCTCCACATCCAGAGAAAGAGCTGATGTAGTCTGAATGCAGATTGAAGCATACCATTTCCACTTTCTTTATTTTTTTCATAGTTTTTTCCCTTTTGTTCTGTTTCTTCTTTCATAACATGACTAATAAGGAAATGTTTTACATGATTGCACATATATAACTTATATAAGATTGTTTACTGTCAGGGGAGAAGAGAAGGAAGGAGGGAGAAAATTTGGAACTCAAAATTTTACAAAAAAGAATATTAATCTTTGTTTTCACATCTAATTAGAAAAATAAAATACTACTAAAACATCCTGTGTAACCTTGGGTAACTTAATTCACCTCTTTGGGTCACTTATTCCTCTCATATAACACTAGGGTATTAGACTAGATAACTTAAAATTCTTCCAATCCCAATGCTGTATGATTGCAAGCATTAATACACAAAATGAGTGATTATCATTCTGAAATATGGGAAGAATGGTGTTGGTAATTGTGAGCTAGAAGTCCTGAACCCTTTTGATCTAAAAGACTTGGAAAAGTTCTTTGCAAGGGTTTTTTTTTCCTTTGAATATGAAATCTCTAGCACTTGGGATGCTTAAAATTCAATTATATATAATATTGGGACCTGTGGCTAGGACTTTAGTATCCTGGTCCCTACTTCTTGTTCTCTGTCAGGATAGTATAGTCAGTGGCACTGGGAGAAGATTTAAACATAGTCAGCCAATCAGTTTGTGATGGGCAAGAGAAGCCAGGAGTCCTGGCTCCTAGTCCAGAAAGCAACTTTTCCTTCAAGGTAGAATTGACCAGCTATTAGTCAAGTGCCCTCCACTGTGAAGTTTTCTAGGCTCTTCATCAGAGTTATTTTAAGCCAAGATTCTCAGATCCTCTTAAAAATGTTTCTAAGTGGTCAGTGTGCTAGAGAGAGGCGCCAGACTGCTGAGGCCCCCAGCAGCTCAATGACCTTCTCCTGACCTCCAGGCAGGTATCGGCAGCTCTAAACTATGGTCCCCACACTGAGGGCACTCAATGATTTGTAGCATGGACATAGATCTGGGGGTACCAACCAACTATTTTCAAAGGATTTGTTTGACTTTACCTAAGGAAGTCTTGAAAGCCTGGGGGTATTGGGATGAAATCAACTAGATGAAAACTCATAAGGTAAATGTAAATTCTTTCACTTAAGTTCAAAAAATCAACTGCACAAGGAGAGGAAAAAGAAGAGACCAAGTTAAACAGCAGTTCATATGTGAAAGGGGCAGCTAAGTTGTTCCATAGTGCATAGAGCACTGGCCCAGGAGTCAGGAAGACTCGTCTTCCTGAGTTCAAATATGGCCTCAGACACTTACTAGCTGTATGACCCTGTTTGCCTCAGTTTCCTCATCTGTAAAATGATCTGGAGAAGGACATGGCCAACCACTCCAGTATCTTTGCCAAGAAAACCCCAAATGGGATCATGAAGAGTTGGACATGGCTGAAAAATGACTGAACAACAACAAAAAGTGAGGTTTTTGGGGAATGTAGCTGGTGAGACAAGGGAGATTATGATAAATGGTCTCCATTTTCTTGTTAAGTAGGAGACAAGGGTGGTGAGTGGGGGCAGACAGGGCTTGGAGAGAAAGATAGTTAGGAATAGTCCATTCAGGGAGTGTGATTGACAGCTAGAGAATGCATTATTATAATATTCATAATAACTAACTATTTAAGGTTTAGAAGGTATTTTGAATATATTATAGAGTCCTAATAACAACTCAGCGAGATATGTATTATTATTCCAGTTTTATAGATGAAGCAACTGAAACTTAAAAAGGTTAAGTGACTTGCCTTTGGATTTTTTTTTTGGTGAGGCAATTGGGTTTAAGTGATTTGCCCAGGGTCACACAGCTAGTGTTAAGTGTCTGAGGCCGGATTTGAACTCAGGTCCTTCTGAATCCAGGGCCTGTGCTCTATCCACTGTGCCCCTTGCCTTTGGTTTTATAGCTAGTAAGTGTTAGAAGTATGACTTCAACTCAGGTTTTCCTGGCTTCTTATCCAGTATGCTAGCGACTACTTTATTTCATCTCTCAAGAATGGAGACTACAGTCTCACTGGTTTGACTGGACTTATGATTTCATTAGGAACTCCCTAGTGAAGAAATTCTCTCCTCCAATGCAGTTGGCTCCTTCTCTGCAACTTACCATCTTAGGGATTTGTCTGAAGTACTTAGAAGTTAAGTGAGAAACAAGGTCAGTATGTCTCAGAAGTGGAACTTGAACCCAGATCTTCCTGGTTCTGACACTGATGTTCTATCCATGGTTGAATCCTAGTCCCAGTCACCCTGATACTCTTCCTGAGTTTACCAGACCACATCCACAGTGCTATGCTCATTTCTGGGCACCATATTTTAAGAGGAATGTTTAGAAATGGGAGCACATGTAGAAAGAAGCAACCAGGAGAGTGAGGGGGTATGGAAATTATGTCTTAGGATGAATATTTTAGGAACTAAGTTATAGTTAAACCAATTGAGGAAAAGAGAAGATGTAGGTAATGAATAGTGGCTGACTTTAAACAAATAGAGAGCAATTAGGTTTATCCCATGTAGCTCTAGAAGACAGAACAAGGACTAATGGGTGGATGTTATTGGAAGGTAGGTGGGTTTTTTTTTGCTCAGAATAAGGAAGAATTTGACAATTACTAGAGGTGTCAATAATGGAGCAGGCAGTCTTGTTGGATAATGAGCTCCCAGAATTGGAAGGGTCCTGGTAGAGACTGGATGACTAAACTTCCCATAAAGTTGCTGGGGGATTGATTGGAAACCCTCTTGGCTTTCTTATAAAATCATCTGGATACCAGTGGAGGACTTTGGCAGTCCACTGGTCCTACCTCAGCCTTTCTTCTTTTTTTTAATATTATAATTCCTTGACAATGTCTTTTATACCTGTTCTTTGGAAATATTCACTGCTCATATTGCAACCTGTTCATATATACCATGTGCTTCTCCATTGCCCTGTGTATCATATCAATTTTCAATTCTTTTGAGACTGTTGTGTTCCCTATCTCCTATCCATAAAACAACACATTGAAGAAATATACATGATATAAATTAGTCCCCCTATTTCCACTTGGTGCTGCCCAGAAAGAAGTCTTTTATTCTAGGTGTGATTGTCCAGCCATGAATTGAGTGCCCTCCACAAAGGAATTGGCTGGGTTCTTCAACAGAGAGCTATTTTAAGCCAAGACTCCAAGTTCATCTTGAAAATGCCAGTAAGTGAAACAAGTCTATTAGGTAGGAATGGAGGAGATAACATAGCCTTTGTTCATGGTTGGGGAAACTGAGTCATGCACAAATGGTAAATCACTTGTAACCACCCAGGGGATCAGCAGGGAAGCTAAAAACATCTCATAATTCTTAAACTAGGCTAGCTCTGAGCTACCTGACAGGTAAGGTAGGATCTCTTCTAGTCTTCCTTGGCTCTCCCATTGCTTAGTGTAGTCCCAGGCAAATAGTAGGTACTCAACAAATGTCTGTTGAATGAATTACTTGGTAAATGTTAGTTTTTTAAAAAGGATCTATGGCAAAGACTATCAAGATGAGGAGAAGATTTGAGCCCTCAAAGGACCTTTTCAATATGGATTCATTTTTTGAGCAGGATAGTCCTTCATAGCATGTTTTGTTAACACAAAAGCCTCTAAGAGCCAAAAAGTCTGGCAATTTCTTCTTCTAGTGGTCAGGAGTAGTGGTTAGTCCTCAGGCTAGCCAAACTTTAGGGGAAACTTCTAAACCTAGAAATCTAATCAGCAATAATGTTAATATTAAGGAAGGAAACAAGCCTTTGTTGAGCATCTACTATGTGCTAGGAACTTTGCTAAATGCTTTACAAATATTTGCTCTTCATAACAACCTTGTGAGGTAGGTATTATTATTATTACTCCCCCACCCCATATTATGGTAAAGGAAACTGAGTCGGACAAAAGTTAAATGACTTGCTGGATTTGGGTCTGAGGGTAAGGATCTGAGGCTGGATTTAAACTCAAGTCTATACAAGAATAATAGCAGTGTAACACTATCTTGGCACTGCAAAGATCATTTTGATGGAGAAGTTAGCCCCTCTTGTGCTAAAGGAATTCTCCCAAGATAATGCACAAGGACCAATAAATAAATTAACAAGTAAACAAGTGAATGAATAAAGACAAAATAATCTTCCCCAACAGCAAAAACCCTAGAAACTGAAGGGAAAAGGACCATCTGGGAAGCCATGACATCCAAGTTATACTAAACATAGAGGGTGGCACTGTGATGTATGATTGCTGATGTCAAGTAAACCATGGCTGATATAGTGAGGGATGGCAACATTTCTGACCCTGGGGAGGTATGTAGCAACATCTTGGCTTTGCAAAGGGCACTTTGACTTTGGGATTGTCCCTTCCTATGTTAAGAGAAGTCATATGAGAGAGTTTCCCTTCCCCTCCC
This sequence comes from Dromiciops gliroides, assembly GCF_019393635.1. Classification (NCBI taxonomy): domain Eukaryota; kingdom Metazoa; phylum Chordata; class Mammalia; order Microbiotheria; family Microbiotheriidae; genus Dromiciops; species Dromiciops gliroides. The sequence goes on along the minus strand of NC_057862.1, from coordinate 661,025,618 downwards.
AAAAGAAAACTGAATGTTCTGAAGTGAGGGAGGGTAGACAGGGATCTATGGTATCCAGCAGCTATGGCAGAACCTGAGAGAGACTGGGATCTATGAGGAGTAACTGGTAGGAGGCCAGGACTGTGAACAATTCATGAAAGGCCAAGGGAAGGACTATGTTGGAACCATTTGGAATCCTGTAATTAGAACTGGTGGTTCTTCATCTCCCTTCTCATTTTTCCCCTAGTCTTTCCTTAGGGGGATGTATACCTGACTTCCTGAAACCTCTCTTTTTTAAGTATTTGTTTATCTTTCCTAATTACCTGCTTTTAAAGTCAGTTTTATGATAAACATACTTAAATGTTGTATTACTAGCCCATGTATGTCATTGCATGAGTGATACACCCATGATGAAGGAGGGATTTAAAACAACAGTATTCTATGAGGTCCTTATTCTTTCTCACCAAGGCTCAAGACTGAATATAACATAATTATTGATTCATATTTAACATCCCAGAGAAGAGAGAAAGAAAAATTTAAACGGGAACCTTTTTATTCAGGCAGTTAATTAGTCAACAATTTAGAAAGTCTCAGGCTATGATTAGCTAGCTTGCGTTGTGGGGTAGGGACATTGCAACATTCTTGCCTTATTCTTTCTTGGGACTGAGTTTGAAAGGAAGACCTTCCTCACCAGGGCCAGTAGGAGGGATTAACTAGCCCTCTCTTCACAAGTCCAGCCTTATAGTCATATTCCTACTACCACACTGCTTCAATAGGATGATAAGGTGTCCCAGAAATGTTTCCATCTGAAGTATATCAAATATAAGGTGAAAAGAATGTCTTCCCCCAATAAAATGAGAGTTCCTGAGAACAAAGACCATCTTTATTTCTGCTTGTGTGTTTGTGTATTCCAAGCAATTGTGTGTATATGTATACACACATATATACACACATATGTATACATACACATATACACATACATATATATGGAATATATATGTATATATATTCCAAGCACTTAGCACAGCAACTGGTAAGCTACTTGATAAGCATGATCCAAACTTAATAAATATAATGATGTGATATTAGTAAAATGCTTTACAAACATTAAAGAGCTATATACAAGCTAGTTATAATAATTATTGTTGACCAGCAGTATTATATGATGATCTACTGTGGATAATTTAGCTATTCTCAGCAATACAATGACAATTATGAAGGCCTTATTATGAAAAGTGTTGTCCATCTCCAGAGAAAGAACTTGTAAAGCCTGACTCCAGATTGAAGATACTTTTATTTATTCATCTATTTATTTATTTACCTATCTATTCATCCATTTATTTACTCATTTACTTACTTATTTATTTATTTATTTATTTATTTATTTATTTATTTATTTATTTATTTATTTAAGTGAAGCAATTGGGGTTAAGTGACTTGCCCAGGGTCACACAGCTAGTAAGTGTTAAGTGTCTGAGGTCGGATTTGAACCCAGGTACTCCTGACTCCAGGGCCGGTGCTCTATCCACTGTGCCACCTAGCTGCCCAAAGATACTTTTTCTTTACTTTTTTTTTTTTTTTTTGTGCCCTGGGCCATGCAGGCGCGGTGTAGACAGGCCGGCTGGGGGAGCGAGGGAGGGGCACTTTCTTTATTTTTAATTTTTTAATTTTTTGGTCTGTGTTTTCTTTCACAGCATGACTTACATGGAAATGTGTTTTACATGACTACACATGTATAGCCTATGTCAAATTGCCTGCCTTCTTAATGGGCAAGGGAGTGGAGAGGAGGGTAGAAGGGAGAGAATTTGGAACTCACAATTTGACAGAAAGAATGTTAAAATTGTCTTTATATGTAATTAGAAGAAAAATTAAAACATTAAATCAAAAAGAAAAAAAATTATTGTTGACTTGAAATAATGAGATTATAATCAGGACAACACTAGTATATAATAATATATCACATTATTTTTATCATCAGCAACAATGTTAGCATCATGTTGTAGTGTTCTTGGAGTCAGGAAGAACATCCCTTCAAGTCTGACTCCTGACATGGGTGAGTCAATTAACTGCTGAGTGCCCTAGGCAATTCTCTAGGAGTATAAGTTATCGGTGAATGGCCAGACTCCATCAGTGGAGAGAGTTTCCACACCAGACAATTCCGCACCATGATGAAATCACACACTGAGGACCAATAACAACAACAACTGACATTTATATAGCACTTTCAAGTTAGCAAAGCTCTTTAATCTATTATTGCTACCTCCATTATAGCACTGACCTCCTAGGGTTGACACGAGGATCAAATGAGATAATATGTATAAAGTACTTTGCAAACTTTAAAGTATTTTTATATAAATGTTGGCTATTATTAAGTCCTATGACCCTCCCAGCAACCCTTTGGGGTAAGGCCTGCAGGACAGAGAGCAGAAGGCAGGCTAGCAGAAGGTCCTTGGGTCCAGTTCTGAAGATACTCTAGCAGAAAGCTGAGGTTCAATGCCACTTGCACAAAGGGTCTCATGAAATCAAAGAATTTTAGGTGGAAAAGACCCATCATCTGCAAGGGGAAAATAGTTTAGAAATAAGGAACAATTTTTCTTCCTATTTTTTTGGTACCTCAATAACATCGAGTATTCTTGGCTCAAAGAGACCTTCCATTTTGGTAAAGAAGCATGAATAGAGGTAGATCTTCCAAATTCTTTGCTTCCAAAGGTTGTTATCAGCCTTTTTTAATGTCAAAAATACCACATGGGTCAGTATGATGTTTAGCCATTTCCTTCCTTGCCTCTGCTGCTTCCTTTCAGATCCTAACTTCTGGAGGTGACCTTTTCTGGTTTCCCCAGTTGTTATTGCCATCTCTCTGAGATCACCCTCCAACTATTCTGTATAACCTTGTATATACTTAGTTCTTTACTAAAAAAAAAAAAATCCACTGAGGCATTGAGGCTCATCTTCTCATTCAGATTTACTATTGTGAGTGAGACCAAATCCTCCATAGCAACCTTGGAAACTGCTACGTGCACCTCTTCTTGATGACCCCAAAGTTTCTGAATCATTTCCATCTTGATAACCACCTACCTTTCTTGGCAAATCCTCTGTTCCTTGTCTGATTGTCTTCACAGTCATTAGATTTTCTCCAAAAGCTCGAGCTATCAACTTCAAATTTGCTACTTGAAATAGTTCTGTTTTCAAAACCCTTTGCATGTCTACATATTGTGGATTGATTTTCTCTCTTAGAAGACTGCTCCCTGGCATCTCTGCTTCCCACACTCCATCCAGAAGCAAATCCACTCATCATGAATTGATCTCTTTGGGTAGGTACATCATTGATTTTTGATGAATCTGAAACCCTATTAAAAGCACCTCCATTTGTACTGGAATAAAATGTGTCCTTGTCAAATACAGGGACATAAGACAGCATATGAAGTTTGAGAATTTCTGTGTTCCAATCTTCATGGGACAATCTTCTTGGCCACGAGTTTTCCCACGACCACAGGCAGCCACCAAGTCACTGAGCCATACCTAGTTCTTTGCAAGTTGTCTCCCTCACTATCGTGTGAGCTTCTTGAGGGCTGGCAGTTTTTTCTGCCTTTCTTTGTATCCTCAGGGCTCTATGTGGCACAGGAACAGCCAGGTGACTCAGGGTTAGAGTGCCAGACCTGGAGTCAGGAAGACTTATCTTCCTGAGTTCAAATTCAGTCTCAGGCAATTGCTAGCTTTGTATCCCTATGAGTGTGTCACTTCACTCTGTTTGCCTCAGTTTCCTCATCTATCAAATGAACTGGAGAAGGAAATGGCACACCACTCCAGTATCTTTGCCAGGAAAACCCCAAATAAGGTCATGAAGAGTTGGACATGATTGAAAGTGACAAAACAACAGCAAAAGTTCTTAACAAAGGCTTCCAGCTGACGCATTGAGTGGTCCATATCCTTAGGGGATGTTAACAAAACTTCCCTAATTATTATTATTATTATTATTATTTGCAGGGCAATGAGAGTTAAGTGACTCGCCCAGGGTCACACAGCTAGTAAGTATCTAAATGTCTGAGGCTGGATTTGAACTCAGGTCCTCCTGAATCCAGGGCTAGTGCTTTATCCACTGCACCACCTAGCTGCCACCCTTAATTTATACTATTAGTTAGTGATTCACATTTATATGCAAGATTAACGAAATTCCTTACAGAAGTCCTGTGAAGTATATTGCAGAAGTATCTCCACTTTATGGATAGGAAAACTGAGAAGTAGGATGACTTGCCCAGCATCATACAACTAGAGAAGGTGAGTCGGAATTTGAAACCCAGATGTCTTCACTCTACAGTGTCTGGTTTTGTTTTACCAACACCACCCTGACCTTTATCCAATATCTAGCTGTCACCCATGAATATATGTGAAGTTCTCTTAAATCTAAATTTTTAGCCTGAGGTACTTCTTGAGTCTTTGAGTACCACCTCTTGGGAAAACCAAGTCTACCCTTGGTTTTATAAAGTACTTCCTCTTGTTTGTCCCCAAACTCCCTCTTTCAAGCTTCAGTGAGTGTCCCGGTGTTGAATGAGCCCACCTTCTCTCTCTCAGTGCCCTTCATCATTTTATATCCTTTGATTATATTACCTCTCTCCCTATCTCTGTCCAGGCTGGAATGCTATGTTTTTTAGACCGTCTTCATTCAGAAACCCCTTCATCCCCTTGATCATTTTGATTGCCTTCCTCTGGCTCTCCTCCAGGTCCATTATGCCTTCCTTGAGGTTCAGTGAGCAGAACCAAGTACAAGTCTTGCAAGTGTAGATGTGCCCTGACTTTGTCTAGTGAAGGAATTTTGTTTCTCAGGCAGGTTCAGAGGGTTGTTGCCTCTTTGGACCATGGCAAATGACATGGGCTACTGTCTTCAGGAACAGACTTCAGTAGTTTTAAATCAGTCCATATTTGGAGCTTGTATTCTTTTCTATGTGACTGTCTCCCAAGCATAACCAGAAGCTGCTATGTTGGGCAGTGCTTTGCACATAGTAGGTGTTTAATAAAAGATCTCGCATCTTGCATCTTTATGTCTTTGCATAACCTGGTGCCTAGAATTCTCTTCCTTCTTGCCTCCACTTTTTGAAACCCTTAATTCCCTTGAAGACTCAGCTCATCTCATGTCCTACAAGAACCCTTTCTTGATTCTCATTTGAATTATTTGGCATTTATTTTGCATGTGATTTGCATTTATTTATATAGATCCATGTTGGTTCATTTCAGTATAATGTAAATTCCTTAAGGGCTTTTTCTACTTTTGTATCTAGCACGGGCACAGTGCCTAGCACATAGCAGACACTCAATACATGCTTATGGAATATACATGCTTGTGACCCCTGCCACCAACCTTGGGCACCAGTCTACTGAAATATACAAATATGATAATACAATTAGGAGCCAAGGATCATAGATTTAGAGGTAGAGGGGACCTTAGAAGTCATTTACTCTACCTCTTTATCTCATTTGACAGAGGAGGAAACGAAGACCCAAAGAGGCTAGTCTAATTTCATAGAGATCAATAAACAACAGAGATATCAAACCAGGTCTCCGGACTCAGAGCCCCGTGGTCTTCTCACTCTATGGTTATCTCCAAATTGGTCTCTTTGTTTCAGGACCTTACGTTTCCAGTATCTTCCTTCTCCCTTTTTAAATTTGTTCACAACTTTTATAGACTTTGACTTGAAAAGCCCTAATAAAAGTTCATGAATGCCTTTGCTGAAAGGTCAAAGAGTCACACGAAAGGTAATGCAAAAAATGCAAGCTCAGACAACCAAGTGCTGAACTCTTTGAGGACCGGGAAGTCAGGAACCCTACCCCCAGTTCTTGGCATGCTAGTCTGGACCCAGTCTCATAGAATGTTAAAACTGGGCCAGAAATATGAGAGGCAACTTGGGTAAGATGAAAAGAGCTGAGGGTTCTGGGTTCAAATCTTGTCTTTGTTACTTACCAACTCTGTGACCTTGGGGAAGTCACCAGTCATCAGCATTTGGGCCTCAGTTTACTCATATGCAAAAATGAGGGAGCTGGACTCAGTGACTCCTATTGTCCCATTTATCTCTAAGTCTATGATCTTGTGAGGAATTACAGGTGTTGGGTGACGTATTGACCCAGATATCTTTTGGGTCCTGAGTGATGGCTCAGAATTCATCATCAGAGAGAGATAGTTTTAATATTTAAAAATTTTAAAAATTTTTATTTTTTTAGTGAGGCAATTGGGGTTAAGTGACTTGCCCAGGGTCACACAGCTAGTAAGTGTTAAGTGTCTGAGGCTGGATTTGAACTCAGGTCCTCCTGACTCCAGGGCCGGTGCTCTATCCACTGCGCCACCTAGCTGCCCCGATATAGTTTTTATGTGGGGAGAACCCCACATTCTTTCCCTTTGAGATATCCACACGTGGAATTCAAGGATGTTTGAGCTTGAAGGGGTTTTAGAGGCCAACACTTCTCTTTTACAGATTAGGAAACTGAGGCAGAGGGATTCAGTGATTTGTCCAGGGTCACATAGGAAGTGAATGTCAGATGCAGGATTTGAACCCAGGACCTCCTGACTTGAAGTTCTGGTGCTCTGTCTTCTTGTAGCCTTTGGTGCTTCATGAAGAGTGACCATGCAGCCTCATTTCTGAGCTAGCCTCCTCAATGACAGACTAGCTCAGTCTGGCTCATCTCGGGACTCCTCTCTTTCCCCGACATGTATTTTCGCCCTGGTCAACAGAGACTGTGTTCTTTTTCTTTTTTTCTTTCTTTCCTTTTTTTTTTTAAAGGCAAGATGTTTCCAAAGGCCTCTCCCAGGCTCCCATTACCCACCTCCCAGATCTCTATCTCTAATAGAGATCACACTTTAATGACAGAGACAAGTCCTTGGGAAGATTAAAGGCCTTGTATAATTAAAAAGATAAGAGGAGGTATGGGCGAAGGAAATTGGGATTCAATTAACACATGCACCCTCCCCTCAGTCTCTCCCCCGCTATCAAATGTTGGGCTCAGAAGGGCCCTCTTTACTGGGAAGAGAGTGAAAGGCAGAAGGCTCCTAATTTATGGCCTGGCTGGAGTTAGGCCTGGGGCCTTACTGCACTGGGGAGTTTGTTTACTTAGAGTTCAAGAGGGGAGGGGAGAGGGACACAAATGCTGAGAGAGACTGGGGAGAAGGTGCTTTTTACTCCTTTTCTTTCTCTGTCTGAGTTCCTCTGATCTTCTTGACAAGGGAAGAAAAATACTCAATAGAAGGCCTATTTCCTTCCTCTCTCAGCCTGAGGCTGACAGAGCTGACTAAGGGTCACTGCTGAGAAAACTCTGGGGGGTTATTTGTGTTGGGAAACCATATCACTTCCCCCTCTCAGTCTTTCTCAGGTTTCTCTGAAGGCAAAGGGAAGATAAGGACAGAGGAGCAGCTGCTCAAATAGCCTGTGGGATTGGGGTGATTTGTGTGTGTGGGGGGCAGCCAGCCCAACTTGGGACACCCCTGGAAAGAGTTCTAAGAAGACTTGAGGTTGCTAGATCTTTTCTGTGCCCATTGGGCTTCAAAGGGGGAAGTGTAAAGGACAGCTGGGGTCACTCCTGTTCTCCCTGGGCGTGGCAAGGGGGGAAGATGGGTAGAGTTGGGGGCCATTTTTGTGTCGACTGAACTTTGGAAGGGGGAAGGGTTTGGCTCAGGCCGTTCCTGAGTCCATGGGGAAGGGAGGGGAAAGAATAGCAAGGTGACTTCCAGGGAAAGGTAGATAGGGAAGTCTTGACCTGTGCTATTATAGACTTGGATGCCAGTTGACAAGCTTTCTTGTACTTGTCCGTTTCCCAAAACAAGTTCAGTGATCTCTGAGTCCTATCCCTGACTTTTCGATTTCCAGTCTCTTACCTGTTGTGAACAGTCTTCATGGGCTTTGAGATCAAAGTCCATTATCATAGGTGGTCAGAAATGCCTTGGCTGAAGGGTCACAAGGTCACATGAAGTATCTCCCAGTTTCCTACTCCCCATGATCCTAAGTCCCACAGATCACACCTGCTCCCTGCAACTCTCCTGGAGTTACTAAATGCCTATTCCTGGTACATGTGATCCTGTCTCCCATCTCCATACCTTTGTATTTTGTAAACACCTGGAGTGCCCTCCTTTCTTCCTTCCCTTCTCAGGATCTCTAAGTTGTTTCAGGGCACAAATCAAACCCCAACTCCCACAGGAGGCTTTTTCTGGAAGTTTCTGCTTTGTTGGGAAGTCTTCCTCCTCCATATTACTTTGTATTTTAAAAGTATTTATACAATATTTACGTATTAAGTATAATGTGTTATATAGTCTATAATTTTATATTTAGCTGGGTATATGCTGTAGAATGTTGGCTTCTTGTGGGCAGAGACTACTTCATTTTTTCTTTGTATCCCCAGTATTCAACACAATGTCTAGAACACAGAAGGGTCTTAATAAATGTTTATTAAATGAATGAATGACCTACCTCAGACATAGTAAACTCCCCGTCATCTCAAAGAGGTGAGGTTTGGGGGAGGTGGAGTCACCATTTCTGACCTGAGCTAATACAGAGACGCATTTGTGGAAACCCAGACTGGACATTGTGGGACAAAAATCAAGAGGACCATTGCAGTGTGAGGGAGAGGAAGTCTAAGGAATTTCTAGAAAGAGCATAATTAGCATCAGCATCAGCAGCAACAACAACTAGCCTTTTTTTTTTCTTTTTTTTGGCCAGGGCAATGAGGGTTAAGTGACTTGCCCAGGGTCACACAGCTAGTGTAAGTGTCTGAGGCCAGTTTTGAACTCAGGACCTCCTGAATTCAGGGCCGGTGCTTTATCCACTGCACCACCTAGCTGCCCCCAACAACTAGCCTTTTTAATAGCACCTGATACATGGCCCAGGTACTGTGCTAAGTGCTTTACAAATATTATCTCATTTTATCCTCACCAAAGCTTGGGAGTCAGGTGATATTATTATCCCCATTTTACAACTGAGGAAACTGAGGCACAGAAAGGTTAAATGATTTGCCCAGGGTTACACAGCTCGTAAGTGTTAAGTGTCTGAGGCCGGATTTGAACTCAGGTCCTCCTGAATCCAGGGCCAGCGCTTTAACCACTGCGCCATCTAGCTGCCCCACCTAGCTGACTTATAAGAGTACTGTGACACAGGAGTAGAGAACAAACTAGTTCCACCGGACTCTGTTTTCTTCGGAGCTCGCCCGGGGTACTGTATTCAGGACTAGGCACCATGGCTCACAAGAGACATTGATGAGATGTAGAGCATCCAGGAGAGGTCAAAAAGATGGTGAGGGGTATTGAGTTCATGACGCACGAGGACTAGTCAAAAGCATGTTTAGTCTGGAGAAGAGAATCCTCCAGGGAATGTGAAAGCTGTCTTCAAATATTTGAAGGGCTACTGTGACCTCAGAGGGCAGACACTAGAGCCACAGGTGCATGCTGCAAAGAGGCGGCTTTGGGCCTGATGTCAGCAGACACTGCCCAGCCATCAGAGCTGTCTAGTGTGCAGTGGGCTGGCTCAAGAGCTGCCAGCTTCCCTTTCCTTGGAGGCTGGACTACCACTTGTTGTCAGCTATGATATAATGGGAGATTCATTTGTGGAACGGGTTGGACTAGATGGTGGATGAGCTGTTTTCTAACTTTTAAATTCTGTGATTACCAGAAAAAACCTAGAAGCCAGTGACAAGTATGCTCTGTATCCCATCTCTCTACTGACTGCAATTTGAACCCACCAACATTTATTAAATGAATACTATGTGCAGGGGGTAGTTAGGTGATACAGAGGATAGAACGCCGGGCTCATCTCCTACTCAGGAAGATCTGAAGACCTGAGTTCAAATCTAGCTTGGCCTCAGATACTTGCTAGCTGCGTGACCTTGGGTAAGTCATTTAACCCTGATTTGACTCAGTTTCTTATCGGTAAAATGGGGATATGCTCTGGAAAGAAATGACAAACCACTCCAGTATTTTTGCCAAAAAACCAAACAAACACCCACATGGACAAAGTTCATGGGGTAACATAGAGTTGGATGCAGCTAAGCAATAACTATTTACAGGACAGGACAGTAGCCTAGGCTATGGATTTACAAAGATGAATATGACAGCATCATTGCCCTCAGGGAATGTTAGAGCTGGAAGGATCCTTAAAGACAATCTAGTTCAACCCCCTTATTTTATAGATGAGAAAATGGAAATTTTAGAGAGATGTAGGGACTTGTCCAAGATCACATAGAAATTGTAGGGTTGGGGCCAGAATCCAGATCTCCAGAATTCCAGCTGGGTTTGCTTTCCACTAAAACAATATATTGCCAATAATCGGTGTTTTTAGAGCTTGTCTACCCCAGACCTTGTTTGTGGGGCCTGCTACTCCTCACCCAGAACCTTTATGTGACCCCACCAGTCTCCACTTGTCCCTGTTGGGGCTCCACTATCTACTTCTCTCATTCCCAACACACAAACCAAGGGTGATTACTGCCATGTCTTCTGTTTCTACTGCCACCCATGGAAGCATAACTATGCTGTTCCTCATTTCCTCGTGCATATACGGGACATCCTTTCCTACATCCTTAGTGGGGAAGGGCACATGAACAGAGAAGGTGCAGGATTAAGAAACGTGCATAGAGAGTGGATGCGACTGGGGAACAATGTGTGGAGAGCTCTTCCTTAGGGGACATTGATAGTTAGGGGATGAGCATGAAAGGGCACACATACCAGGAGCCCAAGTGGCCGTGTCGGTATAGTGAAAGCACAAACAAGGGCATGTACAGATGGGGCAACCCACACTTCTGCCTCTCCTCCATAGTTCTGCCTTTTTCACATTTACCTTCTAGCAACAAGATCATGGACTTGTGCTGGCACAAACCTCATTAATCTCCTTATGTCTTTTTTTAAAAGTTTTTTTGGTAGGGCCTATGTCTTCTTTAGAAATTAATCCTATAGGGGCACCTAGGTGGCGCAGTGGATAAAACACAGGCCCTGGATTCAGGAGGATCTCAGTTCAAATCTGACCCCAGACACTCGACACTTACTAGCTGTGTGACGCTGGGCAAGTTACTTAACTCTTACTCATTGCCTTGTATTTTTTTTTCCCTTTCTACTGTTTCCTTCTTCATCATCCTTAACTATGCCTGTCTTCCCCAGCCTTCGAAAATCTTCATTAGCATCCTCTCAAGCTGTCATCCTATATGTCCCCTCCCTTTCTTGGCCAGACTCTGAGAAAAAAGCCGAACACACTCGAAGCCTTTTTTTCTTTTCCTCTCACTCACTTCTCATCCATTTGCAGAATGGCTTCTGACCTTGTCACTCAGCTGAAACCTCTGTCTTCAATGCTCTCTTAATTGTGAAATCTGCTAGTCTTTTCTTAATCTTTGTCTTTCTTGACCCCAGTAGCATTCTATGTGGTTTTCCACTCTCTCTTCCTCGATACTCTCTCCTCTCTGGGTTTTTGGGATGCTGCTTTCTCCCAGCTCGACTCCTACCTGTGTGACCACTCCTTCTCAGTCTCCCTTTCTGGATCATTATGTGTATTACAACCCTCAACCCTAAGCATGCCTTAATGCTCCATCACAGGTCTTCTTTTCTTTTGTTTTTCCACTTTGCCCCCATATGGGTGACTTTCCCCTCCCTTCCCTGCTTTTCAGCTCCCATTACAATATAAGCTCCCCTAGCAGGGCAGCTAGGTGGCACAGTGGATAAAGCACTGGCCCTGGATTCAGGAGGACCCGAGTTCAAATTCAGCCTCAGAACTTGACACTTACTAGCTGTGTGACCCTGGGCAAGTCACTTAACCCTCATTACCCCACAAAAAACCCCAACCCCCCCAAAACCCCAAAACAAAACAAAACAAAAAAACTCCAAAAAGCATATAAGCTCCCCTATATGTTCTCATTTCATGACCTCATCAACTCCCGAATAAGACTTTTAGATGTATTTGGCCAGTCTTATTTTCTCTCCCAAGCACCAATCCTCCATGACTATGTGACTTTTGGATTTAGAACTAGGAGTTCCATAGGCATCTTTCTCAATATGTCACAAACAGAACTTCATGTCTTTCTCCACAGACCTACTCCTTCTAACTTCTATATTTCTGTCAAAAACACCACGATCCTTCCTCAGGTTCACAACCTCAATGTCATTCTCGATGAGAAGGATAGACAAATCAAGCATCTGTCATTTATTATTTGCCAGGCATTGTGCCTACTACTGGTAATACAAGCCCCAAACCGAACCACAAGAGTGCCTCATCTCAAGGAACTTATATTCTGAAGGAGGAAGATAACACATAAGAAGGAACAGAAAGCAGGGAGGGAAAAGAGAAGATACCTGCATGAGAGCAAAGCAGAAAAAATAATCCCAGGAATCATGGACTGAACTGACTTTGAAAGGAACATAGTTGGTATGGGTGCTTTCTCAAAAGCGGGGGTGGGGTTCTCAGGGGCAGCTAGGTGGCGCAGTGGATAGAGCACTGGCCCTGGATTTAGGAGGATCTGAGTTCAAATCTGGCCTCAGACAGTAGACACGTACTAGCTGTGTGACCCTGGGCAAGTCACTTAACCCCAATTGCCTCACCCCCCCCCAGAACCCAAAAAACCCAAATCAAAACAAAAAAGGGGGTTCTCAGAGGAACTCAGAAATCGGAAGGATGGAAAGATGGCCAGTATGAGGAGGGCAGAGATGGAGAAGTTGCCAGGGCTGTCATGGGCTGAGTTGATCTAATCACACTGCATGTGGAGTCAGGAGACCCAGGTTCAAATACTGAGTTTGTTCTTTACAGCCCATGTGACCTTGGGCAAATTGCTTGACCTCTCTGGGCCTCAGTTCCCTCATCTTTATTTTTGTTTGTTTGTTTTGCGGGGCAATGAGGGTTAAGTGACTTGCCCAGGGTCACATAGCTAGTAAGTGTCAAGTGTCTGAGACTGGATTTGAACTCAGGTCCTCCTGAATCCAGGGCCTGTGCACTTCCCACTGCACCATCTAGCTGAAAGTTTCTTTCAGCTCTGAATCCTAGGATCTCAGACTTGCTTTGTAGGTGGCTCACAGGAGCTGTCCCAGGTTGGCAGTAGCATCAGGGTGCTGGAGGAAGAAGCAGAGAAGAAAAGAGGCACAACCTGCCAAGCCAGCCCTGCTGTTCATAACAATCAATCAATGGGTATTTATTGAGTGCCTACTGTGTGTGCCAAGTGCCAGCTGAGTGAAATCTACAGGATGCATTTCCTGGGAGGACTGTTCAATAAAGAGCCAGGGGGTAACGGGAAATGAAAAAAGAAAAAAAAAAAGAAAAGAGAAGCAAAAAATAAGAAAGCTGTAACATTTGAGCTTGAAATGTCACGGGGAGCCCAAGAAGTTGTCTGATGGATTACCCTGTCATCACTGAGCCAAAAGAAAAAAAAAATTTCAGATCCATCAATTTGTTCCTGCCCTTTTAATCCAAACAATGTGTTACACAGCATCAGGACACAAGGAAATTATTTTCTTAGACACTCCACTTTTTATGTCTATTGGGGAGCATGCAGCCAGATTAGAAGTGGGCACAACGTGTGGCTTTGGTGTGTGCATGCCTTTTGGCTCAAATGCATATGGAAACCTAAGGGTTTTTATGATGGATTATATAGTATTCATGCATTTGGCTGGTATTTATTAAACAGCCACTTTGCCTATGGTTCTGTGCTCTATGAAACAGGATACATGGGAATCACAAGAAGTATAACCAATCAAACAACAGGTATTCATTAAATACCCACTGGGTGCTGGGCAGTGTCAATTCAAATCAATAAAAAGTAGCCTCCATTTCTAGAATGAAACTTTACAAAACTCTTTCTTAAAAACACCTCAGTGAGTTAGGTAGTATAGGTATGATGGACTCTATTTTGTAGTCAAGGAAACTGAAACTTAGAGAGGATGAGGCACTTGCTCAGTCTCATACAGCTTGTAAAGAGCTGATCTGGGACTTGAACCCAGATCTTCTGCATTCAGCACCAGTGTTGTTTCCATTGCACTGAGATATAGAATCACATCAAACAGTGATGTGTAGAAACACGTATAAAACAGCATTGGTTTGATAGAATGTTGGAGGAGGAAGAGACTGGAGCTAGGAACACGAGTCAAGAAAGTAGAGATACAGCCATATGGAAAGGTGTGAACCAAGGTGGTTATGGTATGAAAGGAAAAAGGGATGGAGATGAGATATGGTAGAAATGTAGCGGGGCAGCTAGGTGGCACAGTGGATAAAGCATTGGCCTTGGATTCAGGAGGACCTGAGTTCAAATCCAGCCTTAGACACTTGACACTTAACTAGCTGTGTGACCCTGGGCAAGTCACATAACCCCCATTGCCCTGCAAAAAACAAACAAAAAAGAAACAGAAATGTAGCACCTGGTGATTAACTAGTGGTAATCATAACAACAACTATAATGATACTTTATACTTAGAAAGCAATTTAAGTTTTCTAATGCACACAGTGTCTTTCTCAGTTAATCCCACCAATGACCCTGAGAGATGATGTGGCTGTTTTGTTGTTGTTGTTGTTGTTTTTGGTGGGGGTAGATGAAGAATTCATGTGTTAAAGAAACTTATGAGTCAGAAGGGACCTTAACAGTCACAGAGTCTATACCCTCACCCAATTCAAAAATTCCTTCTACAGCATCTGTGACAGGTGATCAACTACTCTCTGCTTGAACACTTCAACTGACAGGGAGTCACTACCTCTCAAGGCAGCCTCATCCATTTTGGACAGCTCTAATTGTTAGAAAGCTTCCCCTTCTGCAGAATTGCCTCCCTGTGTCTCGCACCTTGTTCTTTACTCTGAAACAATATGTAAAAATCTATTTGCTTTCCATATGACAGCCCTTAGAATATTTATAGACAATAACCTGTCTCCCCTTTTTCTTCTCTTCCATAGGTCCCTAGTTCCATTGGGTATTTTTCTTTTTCTTTTTCTTTCTTTCTTTTTTTTTTGTGGGGCAATGAGAGTTAAGTGACTTGCCCAGGGTCACATAGCTAGTAAGTGTCAAGTGTCTGAGGCTGGACTTGAACTCGGGTCCTCCTGAATCCAGGCCGGGGCTTTATCCACTGTGCCACCTATCTGTCCTGGGGGTATTTTTCTTTTTTCTTTTCTTTTCTCTTCTTTTCTTTTCTTTTTTTTGGTTTTTTTTTTTGTGGGGCAATGAGGGTTAAGTGACTTGCCCAGGGTCACACAGCTAGTAAATTTCAAATGTCTGAGGCCAGATTTGAACTCAGGTCCTCCGGAATCCAGGGCCAGTGCTTTATCCACTTTGCCAACTAGCTGCCCTCTTGGGGGTATTTTTCTTAAGATGTCCTTTCAGACCCTTTATCATCCTGGTCACCCTCCTATGGATGCAAGATTTTTCAGTGTTTTAGGCTCTTAAAACCTGGACCTGAGAATTGAACCCAATACTCTAGATGTGCTCTAACCAAGAGTACAAATGACTCTACTACTTTTAATGATGAGAAGAACAGAAGATGGAGCACTGAACCTTAAGGCATATCCATATTTGTGGAGTAGGAGGTAGAAGTAGAACCAGAAAATGGACCAAATATTCAGAGATTGGAAGAAAACTATACCTTACAGTGTTATGGAAGTCAAGGGAGGAAATGCCCTCAACAAAGAAGAAAAATGCTATGTTGAGTAACCCAAGGAAGAAAGAGGAGGTTGAGTAAGTATTGGTCTGCAATGGAAATAGTGCAGAGGGGCCAAGGGAAATGAAAATGAAGAAAAAGCTGTTGGACTTCACTCCAGACCAAGAATGGTTTTTGAGAGAGTAGCCTCGTTGAGGGGAAGCAGAAGTCAGACTGTAGGGGGTTGAGGTGGTCGGTGTCCACTTGTTTGGTGGACTTCAGTCAAAAATGGCTGATAGCCAGAGGGGGAAGTAGGGCCAAGTCAAGGTCCTTTGCAAGCTGAGAGAGATTAGATCATATTTGTATGACCAATGAAAGGAGCCAGTGAAAAAAGAAAATGTGAAGAAATAGGAACTGAAGGCAGGGGGAATTGAGGAAATAAGGTCTCTGGATATTGAATTAAGGGTAGATATGATAACTTTGGAAATGGGAAGGGTCACCTTTCTCCCTGATATAGGAGGGAAGGAAAAAAGGACTGATATAGAAATAGAGCATTTTGAGATATAGAGGATAGAAGTTGGGGAAAATGTTAGATAGTAATGATACGGATGTCACCAAGCAATAACAATGAACTCACATTTGTGATCAAATTCTAATCCAGATACAAATTCAAATGGCCCCAGTACTGCTCAGTCTCTTCCTGTTTCTGCAGTAACTGTGTTAGAGTAGTGAAAAATAATAACACAATTATGTCATATTTGAAGGCTAACAAAACACTTTTTCCATACCAGGCCTTTAAGGTATCTGGTGCAAGCATTATCATTTCCATTTTACAACTGAGGAAATTGAGACTGAGGCTTTTTGGTGTGCCAGTGGATTCATAATTCATAAGCACCAGGGTCAGGGCTTGAAACCAAGTTTCAACTTCAAATCTAGGGTTCTTTCCACTGTATGGTACTACCGCTCTAAATATATCCAAAAGAAATCCAAACTGGAGATGCCATAATTTTCAGGGTCATTGTTGAGTGATTTTTCAAGATATCTCAAAAAAAAGAAGATTACAAGAGAATGGGAATGGTTGGTAATTCTATTAAAATTTTTAAACAGTAAAGCAAACATTTATTAAGTGCCTACTATTCCAGGAGCTGAGAATGCAAAGACAAAATAAAAGACAGTCCCTGTCCTAGGGGAGCTCATAGTCTATGGGGAAGGAGGAGAGTATAATATGTAAACAGAAATGTATATACTGTACACGATAATTTAAGGGAGAGGAAGCCAGCACTGAATGAAGTAGATCTGGAAAGTCTTCCCAGGGGAGAGGACATATCCTATGTGCTCCTACCTTTATCCCTTTGGCCATACTATCCCTTGTGCCTGGAATAGGACTCCTTCCTCTACTCTGTTCCAACTTTTGATGGCATAATGAAGGTTAAGTGATTTGCCCAGGGTCACACAGCTAGTAAGTGTCAAGTGTCTGAAGCTGGATTTGAACTCAGGTACTTCTGAATCCACGGCCAGTGCTTTATCCACCGTGCGACCTAGCTGCCCCTCGAAAAATACCTATTATTAATGCCTGGTCTTTTTGTTGTTGTTGTTCAGTTGGATCTGACTCTCCACGACTCCATTTGGGGCTTTCTTGGCAAAGATATTGAAGTGGTTTGCCATTTTTCCCTCGCTCATTTGATAGATGGGGAAACTGAGGCAAACAGGGTTAAATGACTTGCCAAGAGTCAAACAACTAGTGTCTGAGGCTGGATTTTAACACATAAAGATGAGTCTTCCCAATTCTAAGCTCAGCAAACTATCCACTGCATCACCTAGCTTTGGTTTTTATAATACTGCAATTTTTGGACCAGTCTTCTGGACCCTTATTGTATACTCCTTTACAACAAAGGAAAATGATTAAGCAGAAACACCCATACAATGTATAGAACATTCAGCCCTTGTGTAGTCCCCACACTTCTCTACTCTAAGGATCGTTGACTGAAAGCTGGAGGAGACCTCAGAAGCCATTGCATCTAACGGCTTCATTTTGCAGATGAGGAACATTAGACAAAGAGAAGTTAGGTGATTTGTCTAGGGAGGGAGTCATCTTTGATCATTTGTTCTTTGGTCTTTCAGTTATTTACTCACATTAGCAACTACCTGTGAGCCCACTTTCCCCCCTTTATAATATATATATATGAGAATAGCTTAGACATGGATTTCATGCATCCTTGATGAAAACATCAGAAGGGAATAGACAGGCTTTCCTAAGTCATTTCTTGTACCAGTTTACATATTTTTAGACATATAATTAATTGAGATGTAAAGAAAATATAAGCTCCTACTGGTTATTATTAATAGATTTAAAAAAATGCATTTATCTTGGTGGTGCAATATATAGCCTTAAAAGTTCACTTCCAACACCTTCAACAGTGTTTCCCATGGAAATACAAAAGCAGAGACATCTTTGTTCAACCAGTCTCTGACTTGTCAACATCAAGAAGTTAAGATGTCTAAAGTTGTTGTCAGGGTCCAAGGAGGATATCCTTTATAGAGTCTAAATGGAAGAGGGATTCCTTGTTCAAGGAGGGATTCTCCAAAAGTTCAGATTTACAAATGGCACCAGACTAACTCCGTTGAGTGCTGGAATGCTATAAAGTATTCTCAGTAAAATGTAAAGTCATTAAATAAAGATGAATGATATTGGCACTTTTATATTCATTTATCTTTAAGTTTTATTTATTTTTTTTATACCACAGTCTTTTCCTTGTAACTCTCCTATGCCTCCACCCCAATCCATAGTTATTTGAAAGAGATTGGTTTGGTTATCCATACTGGAAACAAACATTACCCAGATTATGATTGGATAGGAATCCAATTGGATGGGAAGTCCATTGTATGTCATGGACTTGGACCCACAACAGAATGGAAGAATTGCCTGGCACATAGTAAATACTTTTGCATTCATTCATTCATTCAGCTGAATTTCATCTGTCTGGAAAATTGTACAGTATTTGGATTTCTTTTTGTTAAGCAGCTGTCATATGCAAGACTCTGTACTAGGCACAATGACAAAAATAAGACAGTACCTCCCCTCGGGGAACTTGTCAAAGAATATACCGTATGTATATAGATAGTAAATGAAGAGTAATTAGAGGAGGGAGATTTGAAGCTGCTCATTGCTACCAAAACCTAACTTTTAAACATCAATATTATTCTGCTGATGTTTTAGGGCTAACTATAATAATAACAACAGCAACTCTGTAAGTCAGTAAGTAGATGTTATCATCTTCCTTTTATAGGAGAGGCTGACAATTAAAGAGGTTAGGTAATAGCAACAATGGCCAGCATTTGTTGTTGTTTAGTTGCTTCCGTTATGTCTGACTTTTTGTGACCCTATTTAGGGTTTTCTTGGCAATAATACTGGACTGGTTTGACATTTCGTTCTCCTGCTCATTTTACAGATGAGGAAACTGAGGCAAACAGGATGAAGTGACTTGCACAAGGTCATACAGCTGTCTAAGGCCAGATTTTAAACTCTGGTCTTCCTGACTCTAGGCTCCAGGTGTTCTATCCACTGTACCACCTAGCTGCCCCTGCAACTTTTTAAAGACCATAGGTTTCAGAGAATGTGGCAACTTGTTTGGTAGATGTAGTTTCCTCACTGGGGAATTCCCTATAAAAGTGAAACCAGAAGTCTAGTTCCGATTCTCTCTGGATAAGACACTCTGTTTGGTGCTGGAGATAGAAAGACAAAACAAAATCAGAGCAACAGCAACAACAAAACAAACAAGCCAAGGAGCCTACCTTTCTAAGAGTGGTGGGTCAGTATGTACATTAGTAAGCATGAGGTAATTTAAGATGAGAAAGAAAGGCTTCCTTCGGGTTTCAATAGAATGGAAGCCCCCTGAGAGCAGGGACTGTTAGTTTCATTTCTGTCTTTGTGCTTAGCACAGTGTCTGGCACATTGTGGGTGTTCAACAAATGCTTGTGGATGACTCTACACCTGCAGGAAGTGATACTGATCAGAAGGACTCTGTTTTAGAAATGATACTTTGTTTTAGTTTGGGGGGGAAGGAGCTTTCATGATCTCTCCCTTCGACTCTATTTTTGTTTAAGAAAACTATTTCTGGAAGTTTTACATCAGGAGCAGAATTTAAACTTCCAACCCTTGTCCCTCTCCACCCTCCTCCCCCGACATCTGGCTTCTCTTCTCTTTCCCTAGTCCCAGCTCCGTGGTCAATGGAAAGCTCTCCTTTGCCAGCTGTTGGCTGTCTTTCTAGACAGAAGGACCTGAGTTCAAATCCGGCCTCAGACACTTGACACTTACTAGCTGTGTGACCTTGGGCAAGTCACTTAACTCCAATTGCCCTGCAAAAAAACAAAACAAAAAAACCAAAAACAACAAAAACAACAAAAAACAAAAAAACAAAAACAGAAGGACAGTGCAGTCCAGTGCCTTCAGCTGAGTTTAGGATGTGGTGTTAGGCAGTTGAGACCCTAAAGCTCTTTGACTTTAAATAAATTACTATTATTATTTGTCTCTGCCTTGGTTTCCCAGCTCATTCTTTTTACATGTCAGGGCTGCATTGAGGTAAGTCCTCCTTGGTTTGCAGGTCCACTGTGAATTAGGGGAATCGATTGAGTCTCCATCAGTAGTGGCTTTAATGGAGGAATTAATCATTAGGTTTATATATATACATATATATATATACATATACATATATATATATATATATATTTTTTTTTTTTTGCTTTTTCCAGCAGTGTAGAAAAAGCTTTTGGTGTAGTGGAAAAGGTCTTATAGTCTGAGGACCTGGGCTTAAGTCCTGGATCTGAGGAGAATTATCTTTGTGACTTTAGTTAAGTCATTTCACTTCTCCATTTCTCCATCTGTAAACAGAAAATGAGATGACTTAGATGGTCCCTTCGAGCTCTGAATTAACGATGCACTGTGTTTCCCTTGGGTAATTCCAAGGACGTTGATCTTATCTTACTGTTCATTTTATTGCTCAGCTTCCAGCCCTTTGGTCTAATGAGGTGACAGATGCCTGCTGGTGAAATGTCCCTTAGCCTGGGCTAATATCCTCATTTTGATCACTTTCTCCTTTCTCCCTCCTGCCCATTCATAGGGGATCATCAGATTTGGGGCTTTAATGGACCTTAGTGATGATCTACACGTACCCTTCCATTTTACAGATGAGGAAACTGAGGTCCACAGAAGGAAAATAACTTGTCCATACCTAATGAATGAACCAGGGTTTTGAATCCCAAACTCTTTCCTACTTTTCATTTCCCTTTCAATCTTTCTCAGTCTCTCTGTCTGCCTGCCTGCCTGTCTGTAACCTTCCTCCCCACTTTGTGCATGTTGGGGCATATTGGTTCCGGCACTATCAGGGTGTCTTTCTTCCTCTGACCCTGGGGATAGGCTGCCTACATGTGGGTGAGAGGTTATTCTTAAATCCTGAAGCTCTTGTGTGATAACAGATAGGAAGATCCTGGAGTTTATTCTATAGCCACGGCTGTCGTTCCTTAGCACAGCTGGGACAAAATGCCATCTATAATCCTAAGAGTAAAGGTGCACCCTCGACACTCCCAGACACTTCCCCTATAGCCAGGTGGTCATGATATGATTACCATCTTAGAGCTGGTCCATTGAGTCCAATCTCCTTATGGTACAGAGGAGGAAATGGGTCCAGAGGGGTTATGTAGCTTAACTAAGGGCACACAGCTAGCAAACGGCAGAGTTGGTATTTGAACCCTGACCCTTTTGCTCCGGATTTCTAGCTCTTTGGACTGTCTTCTCCTTCCGCTCTCTCCGGGATAGCTGTGGTCAGGGGCCGGTGGTGACAGGACATCTCAGTGATAGAGGCTCTGGCATGGATAGCAGAGGAATGCTGAGCACATAGGAGATGCTCGATACATTCTTCTTAGCTGATTGATTACTTGATTGATTGAGATACGAGGGAACATGAGAACTCATTCCAGCACTGGGCTGAGGCTCTTTGGCCTGGAACGTGAACAAAGGCAAATGCAACCTCTCTCCTTGGGTGATGTCCATCGTGAGTCCCGCCGAGGCTCACGCCATGCTTGGTGGGTATAGGATTGGAGAGTTCATCCACGGTTTGGGGCTGAAAGCAGAGGACCAGGACTTGGGGGTCTTTAGTCCAAGCATCCTTTGCCCAAACACCCCCATTCGAACACAATTGGAGGCATCAGGCAGCCTAAGTAAAAGCGGACCATCCACCCACCCTGGTCCTGTCCAGAAACTGGCATATATTTCAGTGAAGAATAAGCCATATGTATGTAGTTCCTCTTCATTAACTGGGAACAGAAGAACAGAAGCATTTTAAATACACAGACAGACTGGAGGAATTTGAGATGCAGACCAAGAGCCCCATCCCTCACAAACACAAGCAGATAAGCAGAGAACATATCAGAATGTGCTGAAATGTGAGCGGGCAGCAGGCAAAGCATGACTGAAAACACAAAAGACCCTCAGGGGCAGAGAGCCCAGAGGCCACCCAAGGCCTTTTCAGATTCAGACAAACCTGGAGTGCCTGCTGTGGGGACTTGGGAGGGAAGATGCTCCATGCCCTGGGGAGTACAGCCCTCTCTGCCCTGCCTAGTGGTGAGCCTCCTACAGGAGAGTTCCTGAGAGGAGATGAAGAGGAGAGATGAACACCAGGGAGATGTGGAGGTCCCATGGGAAAATGTAGGTCTCATGGGAAGGAGCCCTATGCTTCTCCTCCTCCACTGGCCGTTAATATTTCTGGGCACCTGGAAGATTCAGGCTGAAAGATCTCCTGGGTCAGTTGTATGCTCAGTAACCAATGCCTGCCCACCACGGTCTAATGGGTGTCACCACCGGATTATCCCAGATAACAATAACAACAATAATAGCTAACATTGAAATAGTGCTTTAATGATAATTATAATCAGTAGCATTTATATGGTGCTTTACAATTTTAAAAGCACTTTACATATATTAGCTCATCACTGGGAGGCAGGTGCTATTATTATGCCCATTTGACAGATGAGGAAACTGAGACTGAGAGAGGTGAAGTGACTTGCCCAGAGTCACACAGCTAGTAAATGTCTGAAGCTAGATTTGCACTCAGGTCTTCCTGACTCCAGGGCCACCTAATTGCTTTCAGGTATGCAAAGTGCCATATATCTCATCTGATCCTCAAAACTACCCTGGGAGGTAGGTGCTGTTATTATCCCCATTTTATAGAAGAGAAAACTGAAATAAACTGAGGTTAAATGACTTGCCCAGGTTCACCCAGCTAGTCAGTGTCTGAGGCACTCAGGCCTTTCTGACTCGAAGCACAACAAACTATGCCACCCAACTGCTGAATTCAGATTGTCCAAAACAGATCTCATTACCCAGAGCCCATCCTGCCTCCAGCCTCCTTCTTTTCCTAAACCCCTTATTTCTGCTATTGTTTATAAATGTAATCTCTATGGGAATAAAGATTGTTTATTGTAGTTTTGTCTTCAGAGCCTGGCATATAGTAGGTGCTTAATAAGTGCTTATTGATTGATTGATTGCCCATCTTTCAAAACCTCGACTCCTTTTTCCTTTTCACAGAGCCAATTAGTTGCCAAATCCTGCCATTTCTCCCTCTGCATTATCATCCTTTGAATCTGTCCCCTTCTCTTGACTCACTGCTCTCATTGAGGACCCAATCACTCTTTGCCTGGTCCATTGTAATAACTCCCTACATGGTCTTACCGCTTCTGGTTTCTACCTTTTCCAATCCATCCTCCACGTGGCTGCCAAATTAATATTCCTAAAGCCCAGGTCTGACCATGAACTCCACGGGCTCAAGAAACTTAAGCAACTCCTTATTTCCCTGAGGATAAAATGCAGACTCTTCTGTCTGACATTTAAAGCCCTTCACAGTCTAGCTCCTAACCTTCTTTCCAGATTGATCACATATTACTCCTCTCACATACTCTACCATGTGTCAGCCGAACCCACCTGGTAGCTGTTCCTCCTATGCACCATTCTTTCTCCTGACTTCATGCTTATGCAGTCTGTCCCTCATGTCTGGAATAATCCCACACTCCCCTCAAGCCCCTTCCCTTCCAACTCATAGAATCCTTAGCTTAGTTTAAATTATGCTGTCTCCTATGGGAGTTCTTGCCTAATCCACTCCCTCCCCCCAAATCACTTCAACCTGAAATTACATTGTATTTACTCTTTATACATTTTGTATTTATTTATCCAAGTACATATTGTTTCCTCCTTCCAGCAGAAAGTCAGCATCTCCAGAACCTTGCAGAGTAGACATTCAATAAATGTTTGCTGAATTCATTGAAATTTACAGCTTTTTAAAAAAACCTCAGAATAATTTTGTTTTTTTCCCATGACACAGAAGACAACGTATCCAGGGGAGAGTCCCGGAAGCCTCCAAACTTCCTTTCTCCCTTGGCCCCTTCCTTGGGGTCAACCTAGTGGAAATGATAGGAAAGTTTGTTTTGATCCTTGGAGATCCATCTGGAGTGTGTCCAACAGAGGACAGTGGAATTCTCCTTTGGTGAAACCGATCACCCATCCAGCTTAGGATGGTCATCAGATTTAGGGCTGGCGGAAACCTTGCAAATCGCCCACTCCAGCCTCCTCATTTTATGGATGAGGAATCTGAGGATGGAATGATTCACCAAGGTCACCTGAGTCATTAAGTGGCAGAGTCAGGTTTCAAACTCAGATCTTGTGATTAGGTCCACAGTCGTTTCCACTGCCTGAAAAAAGAGGGAGAGCCAGAGTCTTGAGAAGCCCTGAGTCTTGAATCCTGGTTGCTAAGGGGCCTCTGATAAAGAATATTATTGCTGTATATTTCTTCCCTTTCTGGCGTGTACTGGCTGTGTGACCCTGAACAAGTCACTCAGTGCCCTAGGAAACTCTCTAAGGAGAATTGCAGAGAAGATGTCAACCTGCATGAGTAGAGAGTTTCCTCTATCAATGGAATCACTGGGTCAATCTCTGTTGTTGCTGTCCAGTTGTTTTTTAGTTGTGTCCAACTCTTCATGATCCCATTTGGGGTTTCCTTGGCAAAGATACTGGAGTGGTTTGCCATTTCCTTCTACAGCTCATTTGACAGATGAGGAAACTGAGGCAAATAGGCTTAAATGACTTGCCCAGGGTCTGTCACCCAGTTAGTTAAGTGCCTGAGGCCAAATTTGAACTCAAGGTCTTCCTGACTCCAGGCACAGTGCTCAGTGCACTGTGGTGCCACCTAGCGACCCATAGTATCCCTACTACCTTTCCAAATAACCTTTTTCTGAAATTTATTGAATACCTGTTCATATACTCAGACTCATGCTAGGTACTACAGGCGAAGGGAAGGGATGGGATAGGAGTAGTTTAAGATTTATTTCTTTC
The DNA here is from genome assembly GCF_019393635.1 of Dromiciops gliroides. NCBI lineage: Eukaryota > Metazoa > Chordata > Mammalia > Microbiotheria > Microbiotheriidae > Dromiciops > Dromiciops gliroides. Next base: position 661,000,713 of record NC_057862.1, on the reverse strand, counting down.
TCCTCCTACCATGACCATACCTATGATTTCATTGGTATTGAAATATTTCACTGGCATAGGGAATTTCTGGGTTAGGAAAATCCCTCTACAGGACAGAGTTTCTTCAACATTTAGTCTTAGAGAGTTGCTTGGGTTACCAGAAGCTAGGGTTGCTCACATTTGTATCAGAAGTGGGATTTGAACCCAGGTCTTCTTGACTCTGAGGTCCCCTTCTTATATCCACTATACCAAACAGCACAATGGTACACAATAGAGTGTCTTACTGAAGGGTACCAATGACACATGTAGGAGACCAAAGGACACCTGGGAAGGAAGGTGTCAGGGCTTCGAAGGGCAATCAGCACTCAAGCATGGGAGATGAGGGTAATTTTGAAGATATCATCTTCTGGATGACTTAGAAGACTGAGATTATCTAGGCATCAAATTATCCATGGTATTTTTTTTTTTGCATGGCTCCAGGTGCTATTTCTTGTATGGTGGCCAAAGTCCAGTTGGCATAACCAACCACATTAAACTCTGCAGATGCCACTGGAAAACACTGCCCTAATAATCCATCAAAGTTTCTTCCTTTTCCTAATATGTCAAATCTTAGGTGAGTCATTGAGGAACTAGAGACCCATCCAGAGGAAGGGAATTCGGATGTTGAGAGGACTCAGAAGCAAGGCAGATGAGGCATGGTTGAAGAGAATGGGAAATGTTTAACCTAGAGAAGAGAAGACTAAGGGAGGCATGACAATGGTCTTCAAATATTGAATGACTTTTATTTGGAAGAATGAGTAGAGTTGTTATGTGTTACTCTTGAGCAGGAATTCTTAACCTTTTCTGGGTCTACTGAAGCTATGGACCCCTTCTCAGGATAGAGTTTTCAAATGCATAAAATGAAATATGTAGGTTTACAAAGAAAACCGATTATATTGAAATAGTTACCAAATTCAAATTTTCTTGTGAAAAATGACTAATATGATAATGTTTTACATAATTGCACATGTATAACCTATATCTGATTGCTTACTGCCTTGGGTAGGGGAGAAGGGAGGGAGGAAAGAAGGGATAGAATTTGGAACTCAAAACTTTAAATAAAAATGTTTATTATAAAAAAAGAAATAGTTATCAAAATATTAAAACAAAGTTCAGAGACTCTAAACTCAGATCTTGTGTTTTAGAGGAGCAAATGAGCTGGAAGTTACCAGAAGGCATATTTTTTGGCTCTACATTTAAGGAAAAACTTTCTCATAACTAAGGTTGCTTGAAAATGGAATGAGTTGCCTTGAAGATAATGAGCTCCCCATCACTTGAGGTAGTTAAGCCAGAGGCCAGTCAAACATTTGACTGGAGTGTTATAAATGAGATTTATATTTCAGAAGGGTTGACCAGGTGATTTTCCAGCTGTAGAGCTCCCTCATTCTTTGCATCTGAGAGAGAGAGAGAGAGAGAGAGAGAGAGAGAGAGAGAGAGAGAGAGAGAGAGAGAGAGAGGAGAAGAGAAATGACACAGGAGAGGAGGGGAGAGGAAAGGAAACAAAGAAGGATAGAACTCACAAATGCGTAGATAATGGTTCCTTTTGGAAGATTCTCCAATATTGTCCTGGCTGGTGAGTGCTTTTTTTGGTATTCCCACCCAGAGTGGGGTCCATCTCAGGAACCCTAAGCTTGTGGACATACACCTTATCTTCTCCCTTTGTTAAAGTGAGGTTAAGTTAGAGATTCAAAATATAAGTTATAGATCAAAATATAAGTTAGAGATCAAAATATTTCATACCGTGCCTTCTCCCTAAGTAGTTCCAAGCTCTGCTAGATACTGTTCTTTCTGTCCTTCTCACCATGTTCCTGCAAGAACCAGAGGGATTCTTCCCTGTGCTCATATGGGAATCTGAATCCCCCAGAGGGAACAGGACTTTAGCTATTGCCACAGAATCATCGGACCATGATTAAGATCTGGAAAGGACCTTGTAGATCATTTAATCTAGTGGTTCTTAACCCAGTGGTCCATTGTTAGTTTTCATGGGTAGAAGATGAATTTCTGTACTCATTGTATACCCCTATAAAGAAATAAATAATAGATTTGTTTTTAAAAAATTTGACAATTGTCTTTTTTATTTACAATTTTTTTGATAATTGTCTCTCAATAGAATTGGTTTTCTTTACAATTCTATACATTTTCTTTTGTGCGTTTAAAAACACTGTTCTGAGAAAGGCTTCACTGGACTGCCAAAAGGGCTCATGACACCCCAAAAAGTCAAGAACCCTTGATCTATTCCAACCTCCTCATTTTACAGATGAGGAAACTGAGGCCCATGGAGATGAAGTGATTTGCCCAGCATGACTCATCTAGTAAGTTGGGGGGGGCAAGATTAGAACGTGGGTCCTCTGACTTCAAATTCAGACCACATCCTACTACTCTACACCAGGCTGCCTCTCATTGTGTTTTAATATTCTCCTCCTCAGACCCCAGCATCCTGTTCTATCTACTGGATCTTCCTGTTCCATTTTCAAGGATCTGGGGAGAAAGGGCATCTCAGTGAACTTCTGGCATTGCTGGAAGGCCTTCTCGGATGAGGATCAAGTCTGCAAAAGGCCACATGCAAACCGATACCCAGTGAAGGGACAGCCCTTTGGTCACTGGAGAGAAATTCCTGTCCGCGGGGGTAGAGGAAAAAAGAGAGAGACAGACAGTCACCATGAGCAGGTAAGAGGGGAGCCTGGAAGCTCAGGAAGCACTTACCTAGACATCAACAAAATCCCCTTTCTGACCTGTTTCCCCCCTTTCCCCTCTCCTTCCCCCTACTTCTGCAGCAATTAAGATATTTACCTCTCTATAGACTTAATCCTTTTAATGAGAATGAAAAATGAAAACAGATCCAAAGGTAGAGGGGGAGAAATGGTGACCCAGGGTCTACAACCCTGCTTGGGCTAAAGGGGAAGATTCATTCAGATATTTATTTATTATTATTATTTCGAGGGGGAGAAAAAAAAGCCAGAAATATTTCCAAAATGTCAACAGTATTAAGGAAATCTGAACACCTTAATCCATATAAATGTCAGCTTGATCCAGGCATGGGTTTGCATGAAGGGGAGAATGGAGGAAGTGAGGAAGGGGGGGTAGAGGGAATTAATACCAGATTCCACATAATCTATCAAAGTTTCTTTCTTTTCTTAATATATTAAATATTAAATGCTTCTTTGCATCTGAGTGAGAGAGGAGAGAGAGAGAGGGACCAGGGTGGAACTCATAAATGCCTAGATAATTGGTTTTGAGTTTTTTTTTCCTTCTTTCTTTCTTTCTTCTTGGCGGATTCTCAATTTCCCTATAAAAGAGAAAATTCATTTCCAGCCACTAATGTAATGTCAGCGTGCTGTTTACTAAGCATGGATGATGTATAGGGGGACACTACTTTCAGAGGACTACTTAATGATGCATAGAATTAAATCCTGAGCTCCTCAGCTGAGCCTCCTCCCTCCCTCCTGGTTCCCAGGCTCCCGCTGCATCCTGGGAAGAACAGGGTTGGCATAACCTGTCTTGTCTTCTCCTTTGCTAGGATTCTGGGGTCTCTGCAGAGGATGCTCAGAATCTATGCTATAACCACAACAGTCACCCTTACGCCCTGCACATCCTAGGGGGTGGGGGTGAGGGGTGGTAGTCTGGGAGTGGGTAAGGTCCTGGGAAGAGAAAGGCTGATGGATAGGGGAAAGGAGGAATTATGCACATTCCCTGAGGGCCAAGAGAAATAGGAAAGGGTGATTTCTTCCGGGCATTGAGGGGAGGGCCAGCTTTGGGCAGCCTTTTGCAAGCAAGTGGGCTAAATGGGAAGAGGGAATGGATGGAGGTGAGCTGATCAGTGCCCACCTATTGCCCTCAAGAAGCTGGAACATTGAAATGTCAAGTGAAAATAGATGGCATCAGTTTAGCTGAGTTCCCTGAGGCTTGCCAGCAGTCACAGTGGGAGCTGCACCTTGGCCTTCTCCTTGGGTTAGCAGGTCTTTTGGGTCAGCTTGGGCCAGGACAGTACAAGCAGACCCCTCCATTCCCTTTCTAGGAACAACCAACCAGAATGAGACTATATCAGCATTGTCCCCTGGGAAAAAGAAGTGACCCAGTCAGGCAACTTTAAGAGACAGCTAACTCTAGTTGGCTAGCTCAGCAACTGGAAAATTGGTAGAGAAGGTAGGAAGGTAGAAAATTGGATCTGGTTGGGCGAGGAAGTTTTCAAAAAGCCTGGGGAAATGGAGCTCAGTGGGAGTGTGTGTGTGGTGGGGAGGGCTTCCTAGCCACTCATTCTCATGTTTTCCCCTCCGTCATCTGATTTTTGTCCCCCCTTCCCCAACACTCTGTCGATGCTGCTCCCCAAATGTTGTCATTAACCTCCTTGTGTGTTAAACACAATGAATGACCTTTTCTCACTCTTCCTTTTTCTTGACCTCTCGGAGGCATTGTGTATTGTTAACTATCTCCTCCCCTTTGAAACTCTCTGGTCCCTTGGCTTCCGTGACACTTCCCTCTTTTAATTCTCCTCCCAATTCTCTGACTACTCCTCTGGGTGCTTTTCTTCCTTTTCTCTTCTAACTGTTGGCATTTGTCCAGGCTCAGCCATGCATCTTGTGCTCCTGTCTCTATTTTTTGCTCCCTGGGTAAATACCTTCACTCCTTTACATTCAGCAGTAACTTCAATGCTTATGTCTCCTCCCATTAGAATGCATGCTTCTGGAGGGCAGGGACTGTTTTTGCTTTTTTTGTGTAATGGGTGTATGGCATACCTTGTTGCACTGTAATGCTTTTGCATGAGATGTGGGTCATTCACACATACTCTCTCTGGGTAGGCTAGTTCCCATCAACTCAGTGCTTAGCATAGTGCTTGACAAATACTAAGTGATTAATATATGCTCAATGATTGTTCCAGAGCCCCATCTTCTCTATTATACTCCAATCCCTTATTTCTATTCGCCTCTAGGACATTACCATATTAGTATCTTCCTAGGACATTCCCACTTGGGTATCTTCCTAGACTATGAGTTTTATGAACTCATTGTCTACCCCTACAAGTCAATAGCTTTTCTCAGCTTCCCCATTTCTATTAATGGGTTGAGCATTCTTCCTGTTCTTAGAACTAAGAGAAGGGCAGCTAGGTGGCGCAGTGGATAGAGCACTGGTCCTGGAGTCAGGAGTACTTGAGTTCAAATCTGGCCTCAGACACTTAACACTTACTAGCTGTGTGACCCTGGGCAAGTCACTTAACCCCAATTGCCTCACCTTAAAAAAAAAAAAGAACTAAGAGAGAATACTCCTTCCTCTTTCATGCCTTGTGTTGAATCTGCTCCAAGTCACCAAATTTTGCTTCAAAATGTAATTTCATTTTGCCTTTTCCTCTCCATTGCCAGATCCATTTCTCTAACACACGTTCTCATCACTTTATGTATAGATTACTATAGCAACTTCCTAGAAAGACTCCTCATCTCCTTACTTTCCTCCTCTTCAGTCTACCCTGAGCATCATTACCAGACTACTTTTTTCTTTTATTTTTTCTGGTGGGGCAGTGAGGGTTAAGTGACTTGCCCAGGGTCACACAGCTAGTAAGTGTCAAGTATCTGAGTCTGGATTTGAACTCAGGTCCTCCTGAATCCAGGACCAGTGCTTTATCCACTGCAGCACCACCTAGCTGCCCCCTGGATTACTCTTCTTTAATAATTGCTTTTGTCATGTCACCTCTGCACTAGCGAGTTCAATGACTCCTTGTTACCTATGCCCTTCAAGTCCAAACTCTTCTTTCTGGCTTCCAAGACCATCCATGATCTGCCTTTCTACCTTTCTCTTTTCTCTTTCCCAATATCCAACAGTTTCCCAGCTGTCCCCTTACCCCCAACATTTGCCGTGCTCTTTCCTCTCTCTATTCCTTTGCTCATACTATCTCTTCCATTTGGAATAACCTTCATCTTCTGTCTTGCCAATCAAAGCACCATCTTTCATTTCCACCACCCCAAAACAATCTTTGCTGCTTACTTCAGCCCACTCTCCTTTTTTTGAGCCCTTATTCTACTAGGAGTCAGTGACATGCCGTTTAGCACTTGATTGTCCTTTCTATCTTTTTTTTTTTTTTGGCAGGGCAATGAAGGTTAAGTGACTTGCCCAGGGTCACACAGCTAGTAAGTGTCAAGTGTCTAAGGCTGGATTTGAACTCAGGTCCTTCTGAATCCAGGGCTGGTGCTTTACTGTGCCACCTAGCTGCCCCTTAATTGTCCTTTAATTGGTACATGCGTGATAGCTTTGTCTCTCCCAACTACTTGGAAGGTCCTTGAGGAGAGAGGGTAATCTCTTAGATTTTGCAAGTAATCTCCCACAGCCCCACTTCCAGCTTCCTCTCCTATTTGTCTCCTCCTCTCTATCCCCACTGCTGTCACTCCAGTATAGGACCTCATTACCACCCCCTGGGCCCACAGCCTCCCAACAGGTCTTTTGGAAACTTCCCCTTCAGAGATCTGAGCTCTACAAAGATTCCCCTTGGGGAGTCAAAGTCAAAGACAGACCCTATAGGCCCCAAATTATGGAGCCTTTGCCCTAGTACACCCTCAGATACCTCCACTTGACTCAGATTGGTTACTTCTTTCTCTAGACTAACACAGGGAATGTTCTTTGGAGTCCTCTGAGAGGTTGAAAATAGTAATAGCTAGCATTAATTTAGAATTTTTTGATTTACAAAGGGATTTTACATAAGTTATCTCATTTTATCCTCCCAACAACCTTCAGAGGTAGGTGCTATTATTATCCCCATTTTGTGGATGAGGAAACTGAGGCTGAAAGCTTAAGAGACTTGCCTAGGGTCACATAGCTAGTGTATGAGATAGGATCTGAACTCCGGTCTTCTTGGCCTCCAAGTCCAAAGCTTTATCCATTGCCTCACCTGGAAGGCCTAGCTCTGAATACTGGCTCAAGCCACTTCTACCTGTATGATATTGAATAAGTCTCTTCACCTCTGCCTCAGTTTCCCCATATGTAAAATGAGAAGGCTGGACTCTGTAACTTGTAAGGTCCTTTTAACTCTCTGTATATGATAACACTCAATGAGTTTACTTTTTCAGATAAAGAAGACCCCTACCTTGTAAGGTGCTGCAGGGGATACCTGATCAAATTCCTGGCTCTCCTTTTAGATTGCATATCAGCAAACCAAGTCAAAAAGAATTTATTAAAAGCTTACTGTGGAGAAAAAACAGCTTACTATGTTCCAGGAACTGTGCTAAGCACAGTTTAGAAATATAAATACAAGTAGAAAGAGAGTTCTTGTCCTCAAAAAGCTTACATTCTAAACGAATATTAATAAATTTTTCCCAATCTTAGTGAGCTCCATAGTTATGTTTCTCTACCTTGTCAGTCTCTTTAAGTTCCTATAATTTCCCTTATTCTTCCACCAAAATGATTCCTCAGAATATCCCTTCTAGTCTTTACTCTTAAGTATCTTTCCTTGCCTCCCCTTCCTCCCCCAACCCCCCAGCACTGAAACTAGAGGCAAGAGATTGGAATTCAGATCCCAGCTCTGATGCATTTTCTGTGTGTGTGACACTGGACGTGTCAAGCCTGATCACACCCAATGACTATAACAGTTCTCTGAGCCCCCACTCCCATATCTGTGAAAAATCAACAATCACATTTGCAATGCCCACCATATTGGGGGTGGAGGAATGTTTTGTAAACCTTATGTGGCTGTATTTGATTCAATTCAACAAGCATTCATTAAGTACTCACTATATCCTAGGCACTTTGCTAGTCTTGGGAGGTACAAAGTTGAAAATGAAACCAGCTGCAGCCCACCATAAGCTTATATTCTACTCTATGAATTTGTGTCACTGATGTCGCATTCTATTTAATTTCACGCCAAAGACGGAGGAAAAGGAACCCAGCAGGTTGTGTGGCCTCCACCATGATGGATTTATAAGAGGAAGTGGGCATGAGTCACACAGAATGAGATAACAGGAATGAGTTGAAAATAAGTGTCCACACCAACAAGCTTATTACACCATCGAAGAACCAAAGTACTATTTCCTAGTATAGTGTCCACGTCTTATGTTCATGTATTATATTATAAGCTCTATGAAGGCAGGGCATGTGCCTTATCTATTTTTGTTACTAGCTTTATTGTTTTTTGGGAAGGAAGGGAATAAGGGAAGGAGAAGGGAAAAGAGAAAAAAGAGGAAGGAAGAGTGGAAGAGGAAGAAGAGCAGGTAGGAAGAAGGAAAGGAGCTAGCAAGGGAAGGAAGGAAGGAAGGAAGGAAGGAAGGAAGAAGAGAGAAAGAAAAAGAAGGTAAGGAGGAAGGAAGAAAGAAAAGAAGAAAGGAAGGAAGGAAGGTATGGAGAGAGGAAGGAAGGAACAAAAGGGGGTGAGAGAGAGGAAAGGAACAAGGAAGAAAGGAGAATAGCAAAAAGAGAAAAGAAAGAAATGGAGTATACTGTCTATGCCAGATCAGAACCACAGTGGGACGTTTAGGGGCTTTTCCTCATTTGATGATGCTCAAACCTTGGCTGGAAGGTCCCCCAACGCCCTCCTCCCATGTTATTTAAATGTATTTGCCTCTTTTAACCAGTGCTCGGTGGGGCCCTATGCCTATTCTACCTATGCTGGGGATGAAGCCTCTAGAGACTCTTTGAATGGAGCCATTATCACTGCTCTGAGGGAGCTGAAGCCCCCTGGGAACAGCACTGTCCTTGGTCCTGAGCCTCACCACCTTGCCTTCCTTCCTCTCTTAGGATTTACTCAGCATGTCTAGGATATTTGACACAGGGGCAGCCACCTGCCACACAAGGAGTTTCATCCAAAAAAAAAAAAAAGCAATTTCTGACTGATCAGCGCCCACAAAAAGGCAGCATTTTTTTTCATTTGTAAAAAACAACTCCCTTGTTCACACTTGCTTGCCTCTAAAATGATTCCATGGATTTTCTTCAAACTTTTAAAGGAAAAAACCACCCACCCTCTACCTTGGGGCTGTGACTGAGTAAGGGAAGTTTCATCCCCCTGGGATGACTTTGGAGACAGTTACAAATGACTAAAATTAGGAATTTGGGATGGAAACAGCTTTTCAACCTTAACCGGAGTGTTCGTATTATACCCAAGTGTGGTAACCGAGAACATTGGTGGGGAAGCAAGGAGGCAAGGAGGGCCCAGGGAGAGAAGTGAGAGGCTGAATAAACCATGTCAGTCTTGGGAATGATATCTAAATGGAAACATGACTCCAGATACTCCTCAGGTCATAAACACTCACTTACCCTCACTCCTGCAATAGCACTTCCCCCACACAGATGTATGTGAACAGCAGAAAAAGAGACTTCAGTCTGTCACCATCTGTAGGCACGGAGACTGGGGGTGAGAGAGGGGGGATGAATTTCTTTGGGCTCTAACTCTTACCCTCGTTCTGCTGCTGACACCCAGTGCCAAGCTGGGAGGAGTCTTTCTCAGCTGAGTGCCTCAGTATCCCCACGTCTAAAACAAAATATAGTAATAATGGTGGCTAGTGTTTCTCTTAGACCCTTCTCTCATGAAGCTCAAATAATTCACCCTACCTCATCTTGTGAGACTTGCTCTCCCTAAAAGGCAGTTTAGGTTAAAGACTTCTCCTTACTTTTATGTAATGTAATGTATTTTTTTGGGGGGGGGCGGTGAGGCAATTGGGGTTAAGTGACTGGCTCAGGGTCACATAGCTAGGAAGTATCTGAGGCTGGATTTGAACTCAGGTCCTCCTGACTCCAGGGCTGGTGCTCTATCCACTGCACCACCTAGCTGCCCTGAACTCCATACTTTTATGGACAGAGAAATGGAAGCCCAGGTTTGTACCATAGTCTTTAGCAAAACTGGGAGGAAATAATGGTGATAGCTCTTTTTACTGACCCTATTAAGGCAGGGGTTCTTAACCTGAGATCTGTGTATTTTAAAAAATCCAATAATTATTGAAATATAATTGTCTTTTTTTTGTAATCTGAAACATTTTATTTTATGCATTTTAGAAATAATATTATGAGAAGAGATCTATAGGGTTCACTGAACTACTAAAGGGGTACTCCAAAAGGCTAGGAACCAGGGGCAGCTAGGTGGCACAGTGGATAAAGCACCAGCCTTGGATTCAGGAGTATCTGAGTTCAAATCCGGCCTCAGACACTTGACACTTACTAGCTATGTGACCCTGGGCAAGTCCACTGCCCCGCCAAAATCCAAAAACCAAACCAAAACAAAAAAAAGGCTAGGAACCTCTGGTTTAGGGTTTCATCATTGACATGCCCTTTTCTTCCCACCTTCCTCCTCAACCCCTCTTCCCACCCTCCACCCTCCCATCACTTGAGGCTCCCCTTGGTTGTGCAGGGAGTCAAGAGACCTTGAGGGAGGTTGTGTGGTACTGTAGAAAGGGCCCAGGATCTGGGGTGAGAGGACTAGGGTTCAAATCCGGCTCTGTTTCTTATTTCCTGTGTGACCTTGGGCAAGTTTCTAACCTCCCTAGGCCTCACCTCCCTCATCTGTTAAATAAAAGAATTAGATTGGACAGGGTACAGAGTGGTTTTGTGGAAAGAATGATAGATTGGGAGGTCAAGGATCTGTGTTTGAACCCAACTTATTTTTTAATTTTTTTTGGCAGGGCAATGAGGGCTAAGTGACTTACCCTGGGTCACACAGCTAGTAAGTGTCAAGTGTCTGAGGCTAGATTTGAACTCAGGTCCTCCTGAATCCAGGGCCACTGTGCCGCCTAGCTGCCCCCTTTGAACCCAACTTCTGCCACTTACCACCTTAGGTATGACCTTAGGTAAGGAATGAAAACTCAGTTTCTCTATCTGTAAAATGAGGGTCTTGGATTACATGACCTCTAAGATCCCTTGTAGCCTGGTATTTGTGATCCTTTAATATCCAGGTTTTCTTTTGGTTTCAAATTTCCATGATAGATTGAGAAAATGGAAACCATGTAATGCTGACTCCCGCATCAACTCTCTCCCTGACTCAAATAGAGTAATAATATTGGCAACTGGTGTTTCTCAGAGTGTTCCCCACTGCAGAGAAGGGTTAGAGGCCCTACAAAGGATCCCAGGAACATATTCCCCCAGGGGTTATATTGACAGAGTCTATGCAAGTTTCAAGGGCAACCTCAGATAATTGGTCATGATCAGTGGTCTCCAAAATTTTTTGATGACACACCTCTAGGAGTAATTATTTTTCCTGGTGGGTTTAGATAGAGGAAGCTCAAAGGCTTCCATGCATCCATGGCTGTGGGTGCCCAGGTAGGCATTAGGTAGTAACTGCCCTGATGTAGGAGTCAGAATCAGAAGGCTCAGAGCTTTCCTAGTAGCAGGAGGGAGTGGAGTTGATAAATATTGAATTGTAAGAGGTGACTGGAATGCGATGGTTGTGTTGGAGACAGACCCCAGAATTGGCTTTTCTGGTCAAGGTGGGATTGAACCTGTCTTCTCACCGGCCAATTGATTAATCCCATTCTTTTTGGGATTAAACCACAAGCCCTTGGGGTCATGCCATAGCCCTGGGGGGCACTTTGAAGGCCACTGGTCTTGACCTTATGCCATCACTCTGTGGCAGAAAAACGTTGACTACCAAAGGGTCTTATTTTTTCAAATACGTGAGCTTTAAAACACTGACTATTCTGGTTTTCACTAGTTTCCTCCTTTCATTGTCTTTCTCCTGCTAAGGTCTATCAGTCAGGGAAAGTCTCTGCCCTGAGACTTTGGCAGTCTAAGATAGAGAGTTTATTTCAGAACTTTAATGATCCCCAGCATAGTTTGGATTGGGAAATACTGGTCTCAGCTCCAGTGGGTGCACTAAAAGCCCAGGAAAGAAGGTCTCTAAACCCTAGAAAGAAACTTCCAAGCAGGGTCATAACCATCAGTTGTGGTGCCCAGGCAAGTAGCAGGAAATGTACCCCAAATTGACTCTTCCAGACAAGTGCAGTTGAGGGGAAATATCAGGAGAGACCTCAGGAAGAAACTTTGGGTCTCAAGACACAAGGCCTCATGGGAGGAGAGACCCAGAGACACTGCAAGGCTGTAGCTGGGGAGGCCATCACTGGGGGAGGAAGCAGGGTGGTATGAACAAGGTAGGAGTTTACTTGGATTGTGGTCACCAAGAGGAGGAAGAAGTGCACCATTTGGCAGGTTCTTACTTTATCTAATTATTTGTGCTAAGTGCTAAGCTCAGTGCTTTGTACTTTCTGTCAGTGCTCTCTAAATTTTGGTTGTTGGTGTTCAGTCATATCTGACTTTTTGTGACCCCATTTGGGGTTTTCTTGGCAGGGATACTGGAATAGTTTTCCCATTCTTTCTCTAGCTCATTTGCTTAGGTAAGGAAACAGGGTGAAGTGACTTGCCCAGGGTCACACAGTGAACAGTTGTCTGAGGCCAGATTTGAACTCAGGAAGATGAGCCTTTCTGGTTCCAAGTTGGGTGTTCTATCCACTGTGCTACCTAGATGTCCCTAAATTTTGGTACTCTGGAGAAAAGTACTGGCTGCTCTGCTTCAATTACTTTTCCCCATCAAGGTGCCCCATTGCTGCCCATATCTTTAGCTATTCCCTGGTGAAAAATAATAGCTCATATTTATAAGAGATTTATAGTTCATAGATAATTTTTCTCATAATTCCCAATAAGAAAGATAGTATTATTATTTCTATTTTACAAATGAGGAAGCCAAGTGTCAGAGGGATTAAATGACTTCCTCAGAGTCATTTATTTAGAAAATCTAGTCAGAACTAGGACAGGAACCCAGGTCTTCCAACTAGTCATTATTATTACTCAGTAGCATTTGTTTTCCTTTTTAAAAAATATTCTCTCCATTTACACAGTAATTGTGTGTAGGACATTCTGGTTCTGCTTACTTCTCTTTGTATCAGTTTGTAGTTATCTTCCTATGCTTCTCTGAGTTTCTTGGATTCATCATTTCTAATCCCAATATTCTAAATTCTACTCTGCCACATTTGACCTCATTTACATGAGAGAGTGAATTCCCTGATTCTATTGTTCATTTTTCTGTGAGGTCCTTTTGTAAGATTCACAGAATTATGGATTTAGACCTTAAAGAGTCCATGGAGCTCATCTACTCTAACTCTCCCATTTTACAGATGTGGTAATTGAGACACAGAGAGGACAGGTGACTTCCCCAAGGTGAAACAGGTAAAGAATGGCAAAGCTGACTCAAACCCACATACTAAGATTGCCAGTCCAGTGTTCTTTCCACTGTACCTAGGTGCCATTGTTTTGCTCTATCTCATTGTCCCCACCTGTGATTTGTTTTCTGTTCACCTTCAGTAATGTCTCCAATTCCTTTTCTTTTCCTTCTTTCCACCCTGACTCACGGTTAAAGATGGGCTGATTGGATTAAGTGACCTGTATGATGCCTCCTATTTTAAGTAGTCTATGATCCTAGTGGTCCTGTGGTCTTCCTTCCTCCTCTTTCCTTCCCTCTTATCAAAACTTACTCATCCTATGCCCCATGTCCTTAGGGTTCTATTGACTAAAGCTCATTTGATAAGCAGAAAGTATAGTTAGTGATAGGGACTGGACCTATGATGTCATTGGCATAAGGAACTCCTGGGTAAGGAAACTGGCAGCATGGGTTGGCAGCTTACAGTCTTTGAAAATGGCTTTGAGGCCTGAGAGGTTCAGTGATTTGCTCAGGTATACATGTAGCCCAGTATGTGACTTGAACCCAGGTCTATCTGACTTAAAAGCCAAATATCTACCCTCCCCAGATCCAGTAAAAAAAAAATTAAAAATTTTCATTGAATTTTTACTAAGGGCAAAAATCTGTACCCAGTGCTAGGGGTCACAGACATTTATCCTCAAGGAACTTATAGACTAACTGAGAAGCTGAGAAAGAAATTCACAACAAATTAAATAATGATAAAGGATTGAAATCACAGTTCAAACCAACACTAGAAGGGATACTACCATGCAGAAGAAGGATAATTGCCAAATAAACAATGGATAGGAACTGAGAGAAAGGACAGATCGCATAGCTACTTGGGGCAACAACATGATGCAGTGGATAAAGCACTGGACCTGAAGTCAGAAAGATCTGAATTAAAATCTAACCTTAGACTTAGCTGTGGATGCTAGGCAAGGCATGTGACCTTCACCAGCCTCACTTTCTTTACCAGTGAAATAGGGAAAATAATAGCATCTACCTCTCAGGATCAAATGAAATTATATATATATATATAATTTAGAAAACTTTAAAGCACTAGATAATCATAGTAATTATTATTATTTATTATGCTGGGATGGACATGGAAGGCTTAGAACAGGAGATGGAGCTTGAGCTCTGATGTAGGAGAAAGGAAAGAAATAATGAATACAGGGATAGAGGTATTTTGAGATGGAAAGCAGGAAAATATGTGAATGTTGGAGCTCATGCTTGACCCCACCTTTCTTTAGGTAGCAAGGTCATTTGGTGGGAATGAAGGACTGGATGGAATTGGGGACTTGAAGGAGAGTGGGAAAGGCTTGGTGTAGCCATGGTAGAGTTTCTGCTAGGGCATCAATCATAGATTCAGGAAGGCACTGCTGAACCAAGTGTAAATATCCAATATTTGTATTGTGCCACATCATATGGAGGATGGGATGGGAAATTGGGGAGATGGGGAGAAGACTTGGGTTGAGCCTGCAGAGGAGGGAGGTTTAAGGTTTGTGCCAGGAGCACTGGGTACTTTTTCCATTGTTAGTATGTGGGTCTAGAGTAGGAACTAAGAAAGCAGACAGTGTGGGTGATCCAGGACTGGGAGTTGGCACAGTAGACCTGATGGAAGATTAAGGGGGCGGGGGAGGGATTAATTAGATATAGGCTTGATATCAGGAGGAAATTCTTAATGACTACTGTTATTATTCAGTCATTTTCAGTCATGTCTGACTCTTTGTGACCCCATTTGGAGTTTTCTTGGCAAAGATACTGGAGGAGGGGCCAGATGGGTTTACAAGTGAATTCTACCAAACATTTAAAGAACAATTCCAATACTATACAAATTATTTGGAAAAATAGGTGAAGGAGTTCTACCAAATTCCTTTTATTATTTTATTTTATTTTGTGAGGCAATTGAGGTTAAGTGACTTGCCCAGGGTCACACAGCTAGTAAGTGTTAAGTGTCTGAGGCTGGATTTGAACTCAGGTCCTCCTGAATCCAGGGCCAGTGCTCTATCCACTGTGCCACCTAGCTGCTCCCCAAATTCCTTTTATGACACAAATATGGTGTTGATACCAAACCAGGCAGAGCCAAAACAGAGAAAGAAAATTACAGACCAATTTCCCTAATGAATATCAATTTAAAAATCTTAAATAAAATATTAGCAAGGAGATTACAACAATTCATCACTAGGATAATATGCTATGACCAGGTGGGATTTATAGCAGGAATTCAAGGCTGGTTCAACATTAGGAAAACTATCAACATAATCAACCACATCAGTAGCAAAGATATTGGAGTAGTTTCCATTTCCTTCTCCAGCTCATTCTATAGATGAAGAAACTGATGCAAACAGGGTGAAGTGACTTGCCCAGGGTCACACAGCTATTAAGTGTCTGAGGCTGAATTTGAGGCCAGTCCAGGCCTGGCACTCTATCTATTGTGCCACCTAGTTGCCCTCCTAATGACTAGAGTTATACATAAGTAGAATGGTCTGCTCAAAGAAGGTCTTTAAGCAGAGGCCAGGTGTTCCCCTTTCAATTATGTTATAGTGGGGATTCCTTTTCAGGTATAGTATGTAGTAGATGGTCTCTGAGGTCCTTTTCTACTTCTAAAATTTAGTGACTCTAGGTTTTAATGAGTATTACATTAAAGGGACTTCTTGTGTGCCATCCAGGATGAGTACAGAGATATAACCAGTGGAGGCTAATGGACTGGGAGATTTAGGAGCTGATGAACAATGAGAGGTCCTGGTGAGGAGGGAGAAGCCATTTGTTGGGTAGACAGATGTGAGAGGCTGTGATCCAACAGTGAATTCCATTGGGAATGACAGTAGGGGTCGTGTGGAGAGGGTGGTATGACTTGGAAGCAGAGTGGAAGTAAGTCTGTAGAACAGTAGACCTCAATGAAGTGAAGATGGACAGCCTTTATTTACTTTCTTTTTTTTTTTTTGAGATATTTTATTTTTTCCGTTACATGTAAAGATAGTTCTCAACTTTTGTTTATACATGCTTTACAATTTCAGATTTTTCTCCCTCCCTCCCTCCCCTCCCTCCCCCCCTCCCCTAGACAGCAGGTAATCTGATATAGGTTATATCTATATATATCTATACATATACATATAGATATATATATACACACACATATATATATACACATATATATACACATAATAACATTAATCCTATTTCTGCATTAATCCTGTTACAAGAGAAAGAATCAGAGCAGTGATGCAAAACCTCAAAATAGAAAAAAAAAAAACAACAGCACCCAAAACAAAAGAAATAATATGGTTCAATCAGCATCTATACTCCACAGTTCTTTCTTTCTTTTTTTTTCTTGGATTTGGAGATCCTCTTCTATCATGAGTTCCCTGGAACTCTTCTGTACCATTGCATTGGTGAGAAGAATATAGTCCATCACAGTAGGTCAACACTCAATGTTGATGATACTGTGTACAATGTTCTTCTGGTTCTGCTCATCTCACTCATCATCAGCTCACGTAAGACCCTCCAGGTTTCTCTGAACTCTTCCTGCTCATCATTTCTTACAGCACAATAGTATTCCATTGTATTCATATACCACAACTTGTCCAGCCATTCCCCAATTGATGGGCACCCCCTCAACTTCCAATTCCTTGCTACCACGTAAAGAGCAGCTATAAATATTTTTGTACATGTGGGTCCCTTTCCCCCTTCCATGATTTCTTTGGGCAAAAGACCTAAAAGTGGGATTGCTGGGTCAAAGGGTATGCACAGCTTTATCGCCCTTTGGGCATAATTCCAAATTGCTCTCCAGAATGGTTGGATCAGCTCACAGCTCCACCAACAATGCATTAGTGTTCCAATTTTCCCACAGCCTCTCCAACATTTATTATCTTCCTTTTTTGTCATTTTAGCCAATCTGATAGGTGTCAGGTGGTACCTCAGAGTTGTTTTAATTTGCATCTCTCTAATCATTAGAGATTTAGAGCATTTTTTCATATGGGAATAGATAGCTTTGGTTTCTTCATCAGAAAACTGCCTGTTCATATCCTTTGACCATTTCTCAATTGGGGAATGACTTGGATTCTTATAAATTTGATTTAATTCCCTATATATTTTAGAGAGGAGGCCTTTATCAGAAGCACTGGCCTCAAAAATTGTTTCCCAGCTTTCTGCCTCCCTTCTAATTTTGGATGCATTGCTTCTGTTTGTACAAAAATTTTTTAATTTAATATAATCAAAATCATCCACTTTGCATTTTATAATATACTCTATCTCATGTTTGGTCAAAAACTGTTCTCCTTTCCAAAGATCTGATAGGTACACTATTCCTTTCTCTCCTAATTTACCTATGGTATCACCTCTTATGTCTAAATCATGTATCCATTTTGACCTTATTTTAGTATAAGGTGTAAGATGTTGGTCTAAGCCTAATTTCTGCCATACTATCTTCCAGTTTTCCCAGCAGTTTTTGTCAAATACTGAGTTCCTATCCCAGAAGCTGGAGTCTTTGGGTTTATCCTTTATTTACTTTCAATGCTGAGAAGCATTTTCAGAGAGTTTTAATGGTCCATAAATAGCATTGGATAGGTAGGATGGGGTACCTTCCCATTGCTTCCATGTAATTTTTTGGTGATTTAGGTAGGCAGTCGGAGACAATGACACCTCCAAGGAAAAATGCAAGTAGAGGACTCATCCAATCCAATCCAATCCTATCCAATCCGATCTGATCTTATCCAGTCCAATACACTCCAAAAAATTGTTTTATTATGCCCCTATTACATGCCAGATGTTGTATTAGGCATTGGGGGAAACAAAGAGAACACATTCCTTTATGTCTCTACCTTTTTCTTGGATTCAGCCAAGTAAGTTTCTTGTTCTCACACAACTTCCTCACTCCCACCTTGCATCCTTTGCACTTGTCCTTGCCCCCACATGAATTACCCTCCTCCTCCTTTTCTGCCAAATTCTGCCTTTCCTCCCTCGAAGCACGTCTTGGAAACCACATCCTCCATGACTCCTGAGATTCATCCCACACAGGCTCTGTCCTGCCAATGAATGAGTCCAGTAACTTTTCAACCCATGTATCTGCAGAGCCACATTGAATTCTGCCTGGGCCCACAGATTTCTGTTGTGGATATCCTTATGTAGATTCCCTGGGAGTTTGTCTGATACACCTCTGGAGATTCTAAGTTCCTTTGTCTTTCCTTATTGTGTGAATGATGTGGGTACCTGGTGGGCTCCACCATTTCCTAGAAACGCAGACTTTCTGAGTTAGAAGGGACCTTAGAGGCTGCATAATTCTGAAATAAAGAAGCCCAATATAACATCCTTGACTTTGCTTGAAGACCTTCAATGAAGAGGATTTCTTTGAATGAAAGATAAAAGGACCTGCCTTCTTTTTTTGCAAAGGAACAAAAGTCTTCTTATTTCTCAAATCTTTTTTTAAAAATAAAAACTTGTTACAAAATCATTTTTTCTCCCTCTTCAACACTGCTTAGAATTAAATGATGATAGATTTAGAGCTTGAAGGTCCTTTGACCTTATTTTATATATGAAGAAACTGGAGCCCAAAGAGCTTGAGTGACAAGGTCACCCAGTTGGGATGTAAATGAGGTGGGATTTGACTCCAGGTCTTCTTGACTCCAAGTATATATAACAGCCATACCATGCTACCTCCTGGCTTTCTCTTGACTCTAAGTTTTGATGCTCAGGCTAGGAAGATCAATAGCAAGACTTGTAGGAAGGACATGTGATAAACATTAGGACAATAGAAGATGGAATATTCAACAACTAAGTTGAAAGTGTTTCCTGACTCCCCACCAGTCTCAACTTTCCCTTGATTCCAAGAAGCTTTCTCTTGTCTGCTTTAACTCAGAAAACTTTTGTGTTGCTTTCTTTTACTTATTCCCCAATGTGGTCACATGATCCAATTAAAAAAATACAATACATTCAAAACTTTTATTTTTATATCACCTTCATTTCCAAATACATCATCCCCTTATCTGGTAAAGCCACCCCTTGTAACAAAGAATAAAAGAAGAGAAAAACGAGCAGGGGGCAAAAGTAACCAACACAGCAAACAGCCCTTATGCTATATGCAATGTTTCTCATTGTAGAGGTGGTGTAGGAGATAGTGCATGGGACTCAGTCAGGAAGATCTGAGTTCAAATCCTACCTTAGACACTTACTAGCTGTATAACTAAGCAATTTACTTAAGGAATAATTAATAGTAATTATAATAGCTAATATTTACATAGTACCTATTATGTGTACTTTTAAGAAATATTTTATTTGATCATCACAATAATCCGATCCTGGGAGATAGGTATTATTATGACTTTCACTTTACAGATGAGGAAACTGAGAAAAAGAGAAGTTAAATGATTTGCCCAGGGTCACACAGCTAGTATATGTCTGAAGTCTTAATCCTTGTAGGAATAGTGCTTTACCCTAGCCTTCTAGCTGCCCTATGTGCCTTAGTGCCTCAGTTTATCCCATGTACCTAATTTTCTTCATCTGCAAAATGGGGATGATAGCACCTATCTCCCTGTACACAATAACACCTCTGAGAGGGTTGAATTTGATGGTTTCTGATGTTCTTTCTGGTTCTAAATTTCTGATCCTATGATCTCCACTAAGAAATGAGAAAGGAGTCTTTCTCATTTCTTCTACCATACTTGGTTATGATAATAACAGCATTCAGTTTCCTTCTTTGGGGGTTCTGTTCATTAATATTGTTGTAGTCATTAGGTATATTTCTTCGCAGGTTCTGTTTATTTTGCTTTGCATCAATTCATGCTTCTAGTGCTTCTCTGAATTCTTCATATTCTACATTTCTCACAGCATTGGAATACATGCTGCATGATTATATTACATTCATGTGACAGTTTGCTTAACTAGTCCCCATTTGACTGACACATGACCCTGTCATACTTCTTCATTTTGTCATGTCAAGGTATTACCCTCAAGGAGGAAGACATTTGCTAAGCTTCACCCTTTCTTTCTCCATTTATTTCTGTGAAGGCATTTTTGATACATTGAACACTATTAAAGGGCTAAGCTTGGGTATATTTAGGATCAAGAGACCTGAGTTCAAAGCCTAGTTCTGCTCCTTGACAAAATCATGGAATTCTAGAGTTGAAAGGGGCATCAGAGGGCATTTAGCTCATCCCATGCCTAAATAGGAATCGAGATCCAGCCTCCAATAATCATCTCATACAAAACTTCCCCTGCAAGCCTGCAACTGACACAAACCCACCCCAGGCATACTGTAGCTTCTCACATTGGAGACACAGCTCTCTTATACAGTTCCCAGGGCTTCTCCCTCACCCTCATGTAGATCCTAGTGACTCCACATTTATACTTATATGATCTTGGGCAAGCCACTGCCCTCCTGTGAGCCTCACCTTTCTCTTGTGAAAAATGTGGGGGTTGGACTAGACAACCTCTAAGGTCCTTTCCAGTTCTAAAGTCTATGAAAAAGAAAAATGATTCATCATGTTTCCAAAGACCTTAACAGCTATAAGAAAGATTAAATGCTTGATGGTCTGAATACACAGATGCTACTTAGATGGGGTGGGGGAGAAAGAGATAAGGAAAGGGTCAGTGAGTCCCCAGTGCTTAATGATCACCAAGCAATGCTCTGGGTCCCAGGGAGAGTTAAAGAGGAAGGAGAAGGAACAGTACCTGTTTTCAGGGAACTTACAGTCTAATAGGAAAGATGGCCAAGCACAAAAGGAGGCATTCAGAAACAATTAACAATGAGATAAAGCATGGCATGGTGCCTGGAAGCCCAATCTTGAAGTCAAGAAGACCTTGGCTCAAATCCTCTGACACATATGAGCTATGTGACTATGGGAAAGGCCCAGGTAGCTATTCAAGATTATAATAAATAGGAGTCATTAATTTGCATTCGTGGAGGGAATTTTGACACCAAGATTTCCCCCAAATGATGAAATCATGGATCTAGGCAACCCCCTTGTCCCCCCTTCCACAACCTCCCAATTCCTTTTTTTTCCCCCAGGGCAATGAGGGTTAAGTGACTTGCCCAGGGTCACACAGCTAGTAAGGGTCAAGTGTCTGAGGCCAGATTTGAACTCAGGTCCTCCTGAATCCAGGGCCGGTGCTTTATCCACTGCACCACCTAGCTGCCCCCTTTTACTTTTTTTATGCCTTTCTATGGAGTGGAGATGACCACGCTGGGCATTGGAAGTCTATGCCAGGGGAGCACAAGCCCTGGCTGGTCATACCAGACTGGAGAGGCATCAGTATTAGCAATAG